>NC_079514.1:28527094-28837881 GCF_000801105.2 Raphanus sativus | reverse complement strand
GATCACACGCCTCCAAGTCAAAGCTCTTAGAGCTAAGGCGGACGTTGCTGGTAGTAAGTTTAGTACATATGAACTGCTGGTGGCGCATGTATGGCGTTGTGCTTGCTTCGCAAATGAAGGTAATGAGTTTGATCTTGTTGGAAAAACCTTCTCTTAAAGCTAAAAGCCTAAAAAAGTTCAGAGAATCTTTTGTACCTAACATTCTCACTTTACACCTTTTCTTTTTTCAACCACAGATTTAAGAGAAGAACACTTGACGAGGCTGCATATATAATATTGATGGGAGGTCAAGACTAGAACCGAAGCTTCCACAAGGATACATTGGGAACACTCTCTTCCACGCTCGTCCCATATCCCTACTTGGTGAGTTTCGCAGAGAGCCTTTCACCACAACTGTGAAGAGAGTTCATGAAGAGATAAAGAAAATAGACAACACGTACTTGAGATCCGCTATTGACTCCTTAGAGAAACATCCTGATCTTGACCAGTTGGTCCCTGGTGAAGGCAATCCGATCTTCAGCTGTGCAGCGAACTTCTGCATCGTTGGTCTACCCAAGGATACTGCTTATGAGTTGGATTTCGGGTGGGGTAAGCCTTTCTTCAAGAGAACTTCACATTTGAATGAAGGGAAAGGTTTTGTAGATGAGTTTTTTTTTTTTTTTTTTTTTTTTTGAAAAAATGTTAAATTTTATTCAAACAAAAAAAACGTTTTTACAATAAGTGCAACAAAATTGAATCTAAAAGAAACAAACTCAAGCATAAGGAGAAACTAAACTCTTTTAGAATCTAAACTTCAAAGAAAACCCAAAATCCCCCTCAAACTTGACCATATGGAACAAGTCAAGTTTGGAAATGTCATGAAATTCCCCTCATTAAAACCCACATTAGAGAAAACCTAAATGGGACAAAACTCTAATGTGGGAAAAAGAGTGGAAAAATCATAACTAGGGGACAAGCAAGAAAACCAAAACAGCCTCAACAGCCTTCCAAACACACATCCTCCCATCCAAACACACATCCTTAGCCTTCCAAAAAAACTTCCCAAAAGATGGACTCTTCTTTAAACCGCCATTATCCTCACTGCTCTATACCATAGACAAAGAGCCAACTCGGATCATAGCTTTAGCTTCTTCCAAACCAAACCTCCATTGCTCTCTTATACTTCTCGCCTTTCTTACTCCTCAGAGATGTGACCCTATTTCGAACCATTTTATCCAATCTGACTGTGAGACCGGCAGCTGTCTGAGATAGTTCTCCAACTCTTCTCACATTTCTTTCCCTCCAAATCGCATACACAGCAACCTGAAAACAATAGCGATAGAGAAAAGTCTCTGTTTTCCCAGATAGCCCTCTCACAACTTCTCGGAGCACCCTTGACCACTCATAAACACTCCTGTTTCCAGCCAAATTCTTTACCAAACTACACCAAACCTCCTTCGAGTAGCCACAGCCAAAAAAAAGATGATCTCTGTTTTCTAGAGGCGCTTGACATAACCAGCATTTCACATCAGCTTGAGGGTTCCATCGGCTGATTCTATCTCCAGTTGCTAGCCTATCCTGAACTGCAATCCAAACTAGAAAAGAAAACCGAGGAATTGAACCAGAGAACCACACTCCTTTGAACCAAACGACTTTCGGATTTTGAGATCTGATGATGTTCCAGGTTTGGACCGTAGAGAAGATATCCTTATAATCACCATTTTCTCTCTTCCAAAGACACAAATCATCTTGATCATTAAGACCTCTATTTTTTAACCTCATGACTTCTTTATCTACCAGCTGAAGGTTTGGAGCTCTATGTCTTTTAGTTCTATAGAGCTGAATAGCATTTTCCACTGTGCTGTTGATAGGGATGCCAAGATCCATTGGGCCTCTATCCCCCGTAATCTGAATCAAACTTCCAATCTGAGACCAGCAATCAAACCAGAAAGAAGAGTTAGATCCGCTGTTTATTTCCTTCTTCACCAGTTGCTTGGCCAAGGGTCTTAGCTTCAAAAGTTTCTTCCACATCCAAGAGCCAAGAGAACTTCTTTCATTAACATTCCAATACGATCCCTTCCTGATAAGATACTTCCAAATCCAGCAAACCCATAAAGAATTTTTTCCAGAAATAATCCTCCATATTAGCTTCAAACAAGAGACTTTATTTGCATCAGATAAATTTTTCAATCCCAACCCGCCTTCATTTTTTGGCCTGCAGACATTTTCCCATGCAATCATAGATATGAGTTTAGACGAAGAAGGAAGCTTTATTGTGTTTATGTGCTTAAAGAAGACTCAGCTTGGTAAGTTCAGGAAGCTCTTCTATGAGTTTCTCAATATATCTGCGTTGTGAACTTTTCATCTCAGTTGTGTTTATGTGTTTAAAGAAAACTCAGCTTGGTTCATGCCGCCAAATCTCAAGTTTAATTGATCTTTATAGTAAATCACATGTAAGGGTCAATGATTATTAAGCAGTACAAACATATGTGAAAGTGGTCTTATACTGGTCACACAAATGGAGGCTGAGGCCAAACGAGCATATGCGAGTATTTGGGTGGATAACGATGGGTTTATAGCAGAAGGTCCAAACAAGAATGTGGCGTTTGTTGTTAATGGTGGTAAGGAGCTTGTGATGCCAAGGTTTGATAACGTCTTGAGTTGATGTACGGCGAAGAGAACGCTTACGCTCGCGGAACAGCTTGTAAGCAAGGGGATGCTCAAAAGTGTGAAAGTTATGGATATGACAGTTGAAGATGGAAAGAAGGCTGATGAGGTGGTGCTGCTTGGGAGCGGAGTTCTCGTCAAACCTGTTGATTCAGTGGGATGAAGAAGTTATTGCTGATGGTAAGATTTAGAGAAGCTTCAGTTATCAATTTATGATGTTCTTGTTGAGTAGAACTGTGGCTGATTGAAGATGGGTTTGTTGTTTTTTATGACACAGGAAAAGAAGGTCTTATAGCCAGCCAAAGGCGTTACTGGATCTGTTGCTGGAAGATATGAGCTCTGGTCCACCCTCCGTTCGTGTGCTTGTTCCTTACTGAGCCAAACCATTCTCTTTGTTCACCAAAGACGATCAACTTTGAGTTTCTTTTTTAGTTGCGCTCTGTTATTGCAAGTTGAAGTTTTATCCAGATGTATCCTGACACAATTCTATGTATATCTATAGACTATAGTTGTAAAGGTTCACTTCTAAGTGGGGCCCAGTTCCGACATGTGTGCTGTGTTAGTTGCGTCTACTCCTCAACACTTTATATTCTTTTTTTTTTTTTGTCTTTCCAAAAGGACCAAAACTTAGGTGGTGAAAAAAGTGGTAAAGCCTTTTTTGGTCGTTCTTATTCTTCAATCTCTTCCACTTTCTCTTTCTCGATCAGCTCAGGCTTAATCGAGTTGTATTCTTAGTCACCTCTCTAGATTTCTTGTGAAGCAGGAGCCTTGGATCAGATGAAGATTGAGGTGAAGCAAGCTAGGATCGTAAAGCCAGCTGAAGAAACACCTGTAGACAGTCTATGGCTTTCCAATTTGGACCTGATACAGGTGAGGTTTCACATGGGCATCCTCTACTTTTACAACCCTTGTTCCTCCTCCAATATTCCCAACACTCCATCCCTCATTGATGCTCTGAGCAAGGTGCTTGTCCTCTTCTACCCTGCCGCTGGGAGGCTACAAAAGGGTAAGACTCCAAAGTTCTTATACATCCCTGGTTAGATCTCTCTGGAGTATCATTTTAATGTTACTTTCTGCTTTATATGTGGTAAGATAAGAATGGGAGGTTGGAGGTTCTATGCAATGGAGAAGGAGTGTTGCTTGTGGAGGCTGAGTCTGATTCTACTCTACAAGACATTGGCTTACTCAATCAAAGTTTGGATCTCTCTCAACTTATGCCTACTCTTGACTACTCAGGAGACATCTCCTCTTTACCTCTTATACTCCTTCAGGTAAAGCTTTTCCTCACATCTGTTTTCTATAAAAAATGCTTTGTTATATGGTCTATAGACATTACATGCACATGGACTCTATGAACAATCATCTAACAGATATGTTACTGATTCTTTTTTCTTTTGTGCTAAGGTTACATACTTCAAATGTGGAGCCATCTGTATTGGAAACTCAATACACCATTCGTTCGGAGACGCTGGCTCTCTTGTATGTTTCATGGAAGCATGGTCCAGAACTGCTAGGGGACTTCCGGTTAAGATAACTCCTTTCTTCGACCGCACGGTTCTCCGTGCACGAGACCCTCCCTCCCCTGTGTTTCCACACACTGAATACCAACCACCTCCTGTCCACAACCCACCAGTGAAATCCCTCGCTTACAGATCAAATCCTGACTCTGATTCTGGAGTTGCCAGTCTCAAGCTCACACGTCTCCAAGTGAAAGCTCTTAGAGCCAAGGCAGAGGTTGCTGATAGTAAGTTTAGTACATATGAGCTTGTGGTGGCTCATATCTGGCGTTGTGCTTGCTTTTCAAATGAAGGTAATGGATTTGATCTTGCTGGTAAAGCCTCTTTATCTGGAAGCTAAAAGCTCTTACTCTAACACTTGCGTAGCATTCTCGATTTACAGATTTAGGAGAAGAGCACTTGACGAGGCTGCATATAATAATTGATGGGAGGTCAAGACTAGAACCGAAGCTTCCACAAGGATACATTGGGAACACTCTCTTCCACGCTCGTCCCATATCCCTACTGGGTGAGTTTCGTAGAGAGCCTTTCAGCACAACAGTGAAGAGAGTTCATGGAGAGATAAAGAAAATGGACAACACGTACTTGAGATCAGCTATTGACTCCTTAGAGAAACATCCTGATCTTGACCAGTTGGTTCCTGGTGAAGGGAATCCGATCTTCAGCTGTGCAGCGAACTTCTGCATCGTTGGTTTACTCAAGCAGACTATTTACGAATTGGATTTCGGATGGGGAAGGCCTTTCTTCAAGAGAACTACACATCTGAATGAAGGGAAAGGTTTTGTGGGTTTGAGTTTAGACGAAGAAGGAAGCTTTATTGTGTTCATGTGCTTAAAGAAGACTCAGCTTGGTAACTTTCAGAAGCTCTTCTATGAGTTTCTCAATGTGTCTGCGCTGTGAGAATACCAAACTTTTCATCTCAGTTATGTTCTGTGCTATAAATCCCACATCGGTAAGTTAAGTTGGTTTGGAGAAGAGAGGAGTAGTATAAATAAAGATGCAATGCCTCATAACAAATCATACCTTTCTCGGCCTTTTGGCTAAGATCAAGTGTAGTATCTGTTCTTATCAGTTTAATATCTGATATGAGGCCCATCGGGTCTCACGATATTAACTCTATTTTTTTAGGGAGGAGGCCCATCAAGATAGCTTGCTATTTGGGGTCTCTGCGAGTCGCCCATGCGTTGCACTAAAGCACGGGCCCGGCTCATCCCACCAGTAAACCAGTTTAATTTTTTAATAAATGGTCTTCTGGGCCTCTCATCTGTTTGAGCTCTCTATTGATCGGGATAATCAATCCAAATACAATAATCAAGTCAAAGTTTAAAATAAGCATTTAAAAAAAATGGAAAAAGCTTGTCTGCACGTTAACATGTCCCACTCCTATGTGGACTTTGGACAATACCTGGTCGGCTTTAGATCTCGTTTCTTCTTTCCCGCTTTCTTATCTCATAGGTTGAGAACCGAACCTCACGTTGACCCCATAGATCAAACAATACACGAAAGACTCCGTAAATTGTGAATCGAAGAATTGTGAGAATGGTGGAGAGAACGATGAGTCTAGGCGTGGGAGGCAACGGAGCAACCATGCGAGCGCAGCAGGAGCTTCTTCAAAAGATCACTCGTGAGCTCGACGCTGAACGGGAAGCCTCTTCTTCAGCTGCTTCAGAGGCCCTGTCGATGATCCTTCGCCTTCAGGGAGAGAAAGCAGCGTTGGAGATGGAGGCTAGTCAGTACAAGAGACTGGCCGAGGAGAAGATGTGCCACGCCGAGACTTCTCTGACGCTCTTCGAAGATCTGATTTACCGCAAGGAAATGGAGATGGCGTCTCTGGAGTTTCAGGTTCAGGCTTACAGATGCAAACTGCTCAGCCTCGGCTGCTCTGATCAGGCCGAGGAGAAGAAGAAAGGTGATGTTGAGAGTAGTAGTTCTTTGTCTCCTCGTCAAGACTTGAGCGCGTGTTGGGAGCAGATCAGGATGATAGACGATCGTGTTCGAGAGGTGTCAGAGTCGAGAGATATTTCCAAGGGATCGAAATGGGGTTTGCTTAGGCGTGAGTCGATTTCACATGCGCTGGTCTCACAGGTGAGTAGTACTATTCTAGAGTCAGCCAAGAGTGACGTCAGTTCGATAATAGAGATGATCAAGAACCCTGATAGAGAGGTTCCAAGGACTAAGGAGAGCCTTGCAATCATCTCGGAAGAAAGAAATGTAAGTCGTCATCATCATCTTTGCTATAGAACAAATGGGTCAAGTGTGCTAATAATGAGTAGAAAGAATCCACAGGTCAGAGGCAAGATGGTGAGTAGTAAGACGCCAAAAGATACGAGCATCATGGCAGAACATATGAGCTTGCTAAAGGAGATTCGAGAGCAGATCAGTGAAATGCAGTCAGAGATGACAAGCTTGAGATCAGAATTGCATCAAACTCGACTTGTGTCTCATTGTGAGGAGGATCGAGCCCTTAACTCAATTCAAGAGGTAAACTACTGTTCTTTCTACTTTGGTGATAGATGCTTGAACTGACATTCATAACTTAAATACACATCTTATTTTTGTTTTCTTGAATAGGCCATGCTTCACTTCTGGCTTTAGAAGCTACATTGCGGCGTGGTTCTTGTTTCCCATTCTAAGTTACTTAACTTCCCAAGAGGAACAGAAGGGATGTAAAAAGGAAACTGATAGATTTCAAAGTAAATTTCTAGTATTTGTATACGTAAGTCCTTTGGCATTGTGAGAAAACAAGATCTTACATCTCTCCCTAATCTAAGAGACATGGATGGTAGAAGTAACTTAAGTTGATCAACATTGATGGTTAATTCATCTTTCTGGCACTGCTTTATTGAGAAAAGAGGTACATGTTGAAGGGAACTGGAAATAAGTAGGTGCAGTTTTCAGCCTCATTCTTATTCAATACAATAAGGTCAGACACAAGTCCAAACTGAACCTCTTCATTTTCTTTACAGAATCAATGAACCAAAACAAAGAACCAAAGTGAAAACATTTCAATCAAACAACCAAACATAGAACGGTTCTATAAGAACCAAAAAGGATGAACTATAGATCAATCCCAAACTCTCTCAAAGCCCAAACCATGCTTAAAATACTCATAACCTCTAAAAACTCAGAAACTCTTCCTATTTTTACTCTCAATTACTAACTAGGTAAGTAGTATCCTTGTCTTCTCTATAAACTATTATCAGAAAACCTTACATAAATCAAATCTCCATTCTTCTTTCCAAAAGTTATTGTATAGACAAGTTTCATAAGCATACACAGTAAGGACATAAATAAATAATACCGCAGAAATCAAATTAACATGTATATCCTGCTCTTACTTTGCATTGATATTAGGGAAAACTATTAACAAATTGATTTTATTCAATATTTTCTTGGAAATGCATGCAAATATGAATCTTAAGGAAAACTAACATGTGGAATACATCTTTAATTTAGAAAGGTGAAACAATAGCATAAGGTGGAATTCTAATTCTTGTATTTTTTTTCCCTGCTTGCATCTTTCACATGTACAAAGAATGGCCAAATCTTGGAAGAATCAAAGACAACAATCAAATGGTTCTCTCTCACTCAATCACTGAGTGAAGAAACAGAGCTTAGCCCTTGTCTCATGGCTGCTTCCCACACTATATCAATACGGTCAACATCAATGGCTCCAACCTCATGATGCTCCCAACCCTCCAGCATATGAACCAACCCTCCAGCATGGCACGCATGGACCACCCCTCTCTCCATCGTGTACTGCCACAACACACACAGTTTTAGTCCAATGTATCAAAAGGTTAAAGACATAAACAAGAACTCGATCATTAACCATTCAGTTCTTTATACCTCGCAGGTTCCTACTCCTTGAACATCTTTAGGGAGCCGCATTGCTGCTAGATCACCGTAAGTACAGTTCCTTCTAAACTTGAGGATTGGTGGCACCACAAACTGGTGGAAATGCGTTCCTGCAGGAGCCCAGCTCTGCTCCCTCGGCGTTAACCATTTCCCAACGATCCAAGTCTGCATATATACATAACTCAAGACTCCCCAAAGTCACATTATATTATATACTCAAGAAATGAAAACCAGTTATCTAGAAATCAAAACACAGTACCTTGCAGTGTTGAGCAGCGTTGTATTTGGTCACTTGTACGAGGTAGTTCTGGAACTCATCAGGAGCTTCTTTCTGAATCTTTTGGAACCTCTCCGTCGATAACGTCAACATCTGTCAAATCGTTTTAATATCTCTCATACTTGGGACAATATAGTTCGGTTAAGGATTAAGTAAGAAAACTTACGAGAACTCTCACTCCCTGACGACAGAGGTAAAGAGCGATGGCTCTTCCCAGCTTAGAAGTGGCTCCCGTCAAGAACACCTCTTTCACATCTTTTGAAATTTCATTGAGAATCACTGCTGCGGTTAACGTGTTGCCGTGGACCACACGTACTCTAAGGTCAGGGTGCTTGTTAACAAACAACGTCCCACCACCATTTAAAGCTTCGTTCTGAGCACAAACCAAAACTAAACCCTTTTTAGTAACTTGACTCGCACGCTACAAATTTTGGTTTCTGACACAAACCTTGTTTAGAGCAGCCAAGCTTATAACTTTAACACCAAGCTTATCAGCTCTCAGAATCGCAGCCTCGATATGATTATTAATGCCTTGTTTAGCAAACGGTAAGAAGTACTGCCAGAAAAAAAAGGACAAAAAAAAACTCTAATAAAACACTCTGTTTTCAAGGGCAAGGATGAAAGAAACAGAGAGAAGCTTTACGTGGAAGCCAAGTCTTGGAACGGCCCAAAACTGGCAAAGATTGTTCCTGAGGGTATAGAAGCTGTAAATAAATGGTTTTGACCAAAGCCACATGCCCAACGTTACCATGAACGTCCATGGCCACATCGGCAGCAAGAAGAGCCTCGTGGTGTATGGCATTGAAGCGAACGATCTGAACACAAACGGTGCGTGCATCGCTGACATTACATCTACCCCATGAGCCAAGAACACAAACTCCGGCACTCTCTTCTGTTCCCCTGTACAAAGAGATCAATCTAGCTAAAAGAACTTGGTCAAAGAAAGGGTAATAACGTTCAATACTTTGGCTCTATAGTCTAGAGGGTTGACTTTGATCAGAAATAGAAAACTCTCACCAACTTTGGTTGCACTAAGCACACACTCTACATCTACTAATGTCTCCTCATAAATTGTCTTAAAATTGTTTGGTATTCATGTCTTTAAGTTATAGGAGAAACTAAAGTTTATTCAGCTAGTCTAGTATTAACTTTTGTTTGTTAAAGTTTTGGGTTATATTTGATCAAAAGAAAAAAAAATTGGGTAATGTTATTTCATATTACCTGCAGCTAAACGAATCTTCTTTTGGAGTTCCCACGAGTTTGGGTTTAGTGTGTTTCCCAAGACATCAAAGATAGGCATAAACAGACAAAAGTTTGTGTCCATGCCTTCATGATGTAGACTATGGTACCTGCGTGATCCCAACAAGAATAGTCAACTTTAAACATTTTAATCATCACAATTAGTAAAACTATTATAGATGCAACTAAAAATGTGAAACCACAAGTTCCTTTCTTTACACATCTTTGCCAGCAAATACAATATTGGAAAAACCATAACAAAGTCACGTTAGTATGTTCCTTATTCAATGCATAACGTTAGAAGAGCCAGCCAAATAAAAAATAAAAATAAAAACTTAACAAAAATAGAAATGACATGTGAATATTTTGTAGAAAGTGTAAGATAAACGTTATAACAACATACGTTGGAGTGTAGATGAGATATCGTAGCATTGGAAGAGTCTCGAACAGCTTGTGAGAGAAGATCTCAACGTTACAATGTCCTAAACATCTTAGGAAGTCAAACATGATAGCGTATACGTAGATCAAGCTTAATGATCCAACACCTAACAAGCAAGACCCAATCAAAGGAACTCCAGCTACTACACAGAGGATAAGACTTTCCAATAACGTCGCATTTCCAGCTGCATCATATCAAAGATGTTATTACATCGAACAAAAAAAAAAGAGAAAAATATTCACTCAATCCATTCTTTAAAGATGGTTCTTTTGCATATGCTTGCACGTATTAAAAAATACGTATCTTCTGTAATTATCAATTTTAACTAAAAGTAAGTCAATAGCAGTAAATTCAATTTTCCTGAAATTTACAATCTACTATTATTAAATAATAAAAATTTGATGAAAACAAAAATCTTTGTGAAACAATATTTTTTCAAATTTTTTTTATCTTTATAAAACGGATGTAGTATTAGTGAAAACTTACCCGTCATGGGATTTGGAACAGTTGATGAGTGATGGAAAGAGTGGTAATGCGTGAAGAGGTAGTTGTTACGATGAACAGATCTATGAAGAAAGTAGTATAAAGGCTCTGAGAAGGTGACGTGTAGTACAATCAACACGATGAGTCCTTTCGTGTTCCACAGAGGGATGTCCAGAGGGATAGTACTGTTAATCACCATCAGTGGAGGAGATATGTAACAGATCATGCTAGCTATTATTGCTTGCAGAAGTATGTAATTGTCCCTGAAATAAAACTCACAGATCAAAACTATAACAAGAACAGAGAAACAAAACGAAAAGTGGTTAAAAAAGGGTTTTGATTTTACCAGTGCCATTCATGATCAATCTGTTTGTAGTCAACACCTTTAAGGTTAATCCTTAGAGAGCGAGTCACCCAAAGCATGTTGTTGTAAACGCTCCAAAGGACATGAACGAGTCCTTTGAGTCCACAGATGATGAGGATATTGAGACACCAAAAAGACCTCGAGTAATCTTCTTCGTATGCTAACGAGTATGCTACTTGAGCAGCTAATGGAAAGTACAAAAGATACTTCACAGATAGAGAAACACACACACAAGCCATTGAGATTTAGAAGAGAAACCTAACGTTTGAAAAAAACTTAAGAGCAAAGTTTTGTTTTCTTTAAGAAAAACAAACAAACAAACCTTTAGATTGCCGTAGTTTCCCCAAGGCCAAGCTGATAAAGTAACCATTCTTCTTATTCTCGCAAATCCTTATGTTTACCTCCTCTCTCTTTCTCTCTTCTTGGTTTATAAGTTTATAACCTTAAAGATTCCTCCAGTTTTCAAGCAATCCTGAAATAAAGATGTTGATCTGTTTGTGGAGTGAGAGAGAGAGAGAGACTTAACCGGTGGGGTTCTTTTTAGAGATAATTAGGTAGATATACACTTTAGAGCATCTCCAATGGTGTTACCCACCATTGGAGTCCTTAGGATTAGAATATTGTTTTTTTTCTTTTTCTGAATAGTTAAGGATTCTAACCATAATTATATCTCCAATGGTGTTATCTATCATGGAGTTCTTAGATTTTTTTTTTTTGAATTGAATCTTAGAGCTTTGGAATTTTTATATGTGTATATGTATATGTGTACATCTATGAACTCTATGAAACTATGATCATTAATCTCAATCAACAAAACCGAAATACAAAGCAAATGCATAGATGAAATCGAAGTAGAAGATTGTTTTGCTCACCCATTGTTCTCGTGTCAGGCGAGAGAATCTTGTAACTGCTCTTTATCTCTCTCTTGGTGTGCTCAGGAATCGACGTCATGGAGGTTGAAGAAGAATCTTGTAAACTGCTCTTTATCTTGTAACTGCTCTTTATCTCTCTCTTGGTGTGCTTAGAAATCAAGTTCACTGGTTCCTACTATATAAGCAACACTAACTATATAAGCAACGCAATTTTGGTTAGTGGAATAAAGCTCAATCTCCTTACTCCACACATCTACTAAGTTTGTGAATGTCTCTCTTCTCGTCACATCATAAACTGCATTTCACCAATAAACATTAACTAAACAGTTTAAAGACAAAGGAGATGTCTTTATAATCTCTTGTAATTGAATGGTAAAATGATGGGGATTACCGAGAATGATTCCTTGGGCGCCTCTGTAGTAAGAGCTCGTCAGTGTTCTAAACCGTTCCTGTCCCACTACAAGAACAAAACCGAGAATGTTACATTAGTTTCCGTTATGAAAGAACATAAAGAATCTTTAAGTGCAGAATCACCAATAATCAATTCTTCAGACAAGATCTTAAAGAACGTGTGATCATTAAACAGAGAATGTCCAACACAAAAGCAGACAGATGATAATCAAATTCAAGCTCAGTCAGATATAATGTGAACTACTGTTTGATTAAACGACACATAAAAGTACAAAGCTAACATCTTTTCTGGGTAGAAACCCACGAGATATCAAATTGCAGAGAAAGAAGCTTTGAATGATTTTACGAAAAAAGAAGCAGAGAAAGACGCAGAGAAAAAAACCCACGAGATATCCCATTCTCTTACAAAAAAAAGAAGAAGCTTTGAATGATCTTTCTCTCTCTCTCTCACCCCGATATTTTCTCGATCTGTAATTGCAGAGAAAGAAAAAAAACAAGGTAGAAACCCACGAGATATCAAATCAACAACTACAAAAAGGTGATTCCTTTTGATAAAAAATATGAATCTATTTTAGCTGTCTGTAGTGCTAATGATGATGATGATAGATGATGCTTATCGTTAATGATTACGTGACTCTCCCTTTGGAATCAACAATTACCTCCTTCACCGTGACTCTCCCTTTGGAAAAACTCCAAGCTCCGGTTCCATTGACGATTGAATCCACGCACAAGAAAGGAGCCGGAAGTACTAAGAACGGTCGTGATTCTCCTCGTCAAAGACTCGGCGTCAAGATTTACGGCGACCAAGTCGCTAAACCAGGGGCCATCATCGTTCGTCAACGAGTCGCCTTTCCTTCCGTCGTAGAGATTTTTTTTTCCTAGCGAATCTGAATGAATTTTTTTTTAACACAACTTTTCGTCTCACCAATCGGAAGCTGCCAACACATTAAGGACTTAGTCCTTAATATCCTTAACTAAGGATTGATCCTTAGGTTATCCCAAATATTATATATTTTTTTAATCAATTTGCATAAGAATTTGAGCTAAGAAATGCCTAATATCCCCCGTTGGAGATGCTCTTAGGAAAGAAAATTTGCAAACTATCCTACGCGCTTCAAAACTCCAGTTTCCTGTAGATAATTTTGTACCCCATTCCGATATTACCCTTTAAACAAAGCACGTTGCCTATTAACTCAACTATTCTAAGTTTCTAGGCTACTGTTAAAACATAGGGCAGATAGTAGGCTCATCTCCTCCGCATAATTGTATTGGTATGTGGGACCTTCTGTAAAAAAAATAACATATTATATGCTATATTAGAAGTTACCTTTGATAAATAAAAATACTACTTTATCTACCAACATCACTCGGACCATTTACGCAATAATAATGTTCTTTTTCAAATAAAATGTCCGTCAAGAGTAATCGACAAAGATAATGTTAGATGTTATATGGAAACATGATGGCACCACAAGTGTCTTATTTGTGTATTAATATATAATGTAATTCTAAGATTCGATAATAAAATTATTAGAAGATAAAAATAGTGTTAGACGTTAACTACAAATGTATTAATATATAATGTTAGATGTTATATGGAAACATGATGGCATCAGCATCACAAGTGTCTTATTTGTGTATTAATATATAATGTAATTCTAAGATTCGATAATAAAATTATTAGAAGATAAAAATAATGTTAGACGCTAACTACAAATGTAACGTTTAACTAAATGTGTATGCGCCAATGTTAAATTGTAAAAATTAACTTAGGTTATTATCATATTTACATTGTTTGTTAATTGAAATGTTAGATTGTATTAGTGGCCAACAGTTGTCTTATCTGTTAATTCAAATATTAGTGGTTAATCATTAGTATACGCGTGGTGAAATTAAAAAGAACGGGAAGTGTGAGCATTGGTGATTGTATACAAAGTATTTAAAGTAGTAAATATAATTTTTAGTTGTTAAGTATTTATATTATCTGTTAATAATGTAAGATAAAATGAGTCCAACAATTGTATTAAGTGTTAATTCAAACATCAATGATTAATTATTAGTATATATATCTCTGGTGAAGCTAGAGAAGAGACAGAAGTGCATGCGAAATTATTGATTACATTAGCATGATGGGGTAAGGGTGAAATTTAGAGTTTGCTAAATGTAAACTTAGAGGATAATAAAACCATCAGAATTATTTAACTATGCATAGAGAATAATAAACATCTTCGGGACCAAAAGAAATTTTTTGTTCACTGATAAGGTGAACTATATTGTCCACAGACTTGTCCTCTACCTCATCATGGTAGCCGACAAAACGTCCCCCTACAACATTAACAACAAGCTATTACTTCTACAATATACTACATTAGCGCGCGATCATTCAACATTATCACTGCAAATCCTATATGCATGTGGACGTTAAATAGTAGTTAAAACTATAACATTTATTGCCACTAATAACTACTACAATAGCCATTAACGTCTAACTAAAAGTTAGCAGATATTGTGACCACAACTCCAACAAGTTCCTAAAATATAAAAGTTAAAGGCTAGAGAAAATTTTAACATCTAAAAATAATGTTTGTAATTATTATTAAAACACATAGATTCTCGAGAGGTTTATGTTTGTAATTACTCACTTTCGCTTCTCCACTAGCTCTCTAGACTCTAGCATATGCTTGATTCACACAGTACTGGATAAATACGAGGGGAGGCGGTATGACTTCTCGCTCTTGTTCTTCTACTGCTTGGAGTCATAGCACCCAGAATCCGACTAGTTATCTGACTCAAACAACACCACCGGAGTCCGCATTTAGAAATGATCTTTTTAAACATCGTGTTGCGCAGGAAGTCAATCTCTTCTAGATCTAGAGCGTCAATTATAGACTCAATCTTCTTCGGCTTGTGATTTTGTTAACTCTTTCGCCAATCGGTTCTTTTCCGGCTGCAAACCCGTCTTCTGGAAGTGGAATTTGCTCCTGTAAATTTTCTAGTTTTGGTCTTTGGAGAGAATTATGATTTTCGTACGAAATAAAGAAGAAGGATCTAGGAGATATGCCTATTTAGAAATGGCTTGAACAGATCGAAACTGTAAATGCTGATTTCTCGGTTTGCCTTTAATATTTTTAGTAGAAAAATATTTAAATTCAGATGAACCTTTGAAACATAAACATGTCTAGCTTCTGACACTTTATGTAGAGTAGACTATAGAGTAAGCGTGTTTGTTTGTAAGGGTGAAATGGTATTAAATTAAGTTGGCACAGTTAAATGGTAGTTGCCTAATTTTTGTGAAATCTGTGTATATACGTCCTAATTTCTCTTCTTTTTAAGTGTCAATGAAAGAGATGGAGATTTTAGTTCGTTGAAAGAGTTAAAACCCCAGAAAATTACTAGGCCTTGTTGTATTGTTTTTTTTTTAATACCTGCCTTGTTGTGTTTATATGACATTAGCCTAGGCCTTAGCTCTATTTACCTACATAAGCATTGGAACTAGGATGGCCAACTAAGACCCAAAATGTTGTTTTACAACAATATGCTGAGCAAAATCGCTTTTTACATGTGTAGTTAAAAAAATAACTAAATCATTTTTCTCCTGAAAATAAAACTGTTACAGACAAGTTGACTGTATTCAGTGATAACTAATTTTCTTTTTTTGATAACTAATTTTACTCTGTTTAGTACTAAATTCACAAGCTAATGCAAATTTGGTTTCAACATTTTTAGCTTGGTGAATAGCAGATGTTTTGGAGTTTATTTAGGTTTGCTCAAACAAAAAACTAGATCTAGTTTTCTTTTTTTTTTTAAAAAAAAAGAAAAAGATAGTTCTTGTTAACCAAACATACATTAGTAGGTTTTATGTATTCCATGACCTAATCATCAAAACTTCGAAAACATATTAACTTTTATAATGAAATTATTGACCTGTTTTTTGAACATTTTGTTACTTCTAAGAATTGAGACATTGATCCAAAAAAAAGTGGCGACCCCCCCCCCCCCCCCCCCTCAATTTAATGTTCGGTTTACAGTTAAAGCAGCGATGGTTACACTTCTCGATTTCCGTGGCTTCTTTATATACTTCTACTCTTTATCATTCTGTCATTTTTATCCAACCTGTCCTTTTCCTATACTTTTTATACTTCTTTTATATTTATAAAATGTTTTTTAAACCATATGAATCCCGCATTCATGTCAAGTTCGGTACAATACTAGGACTACTTACTATACACAAGGCTTAGGATTTAAGCTTCATACAAGTAAAACAATCAAATCTAAAGGTTGGTCAAAAAATATATCATAACTTCATAAGCTGTAATGTCAGCCTCACTATTTAATACATTGACAAGAAAAATCACCCCAGTATTTATTTTTCTTGTACGTAGTTGTTAATTTCTATGTCAATGTTTTTTGCATCTAGAAGGAATTTGATTTTAACAATTAATTAATGCATAGAACAAATATACACCCAAGAAAGCCTGTTCATGCTTGAAAACACACGCCGTATAGGAGAACATTACTCGCATGTGATTGCAACATTTTCAACATGGACTCACATTTTGAACTAGTAAAAGCTTATGCATGATTTTGTTGATCAATACGGTTTTACCCAACTGACCAAAATTATGCAATTACCACTAAAATTCCATTTTTCTATCACTAATACAATGATTTCCTTTAAAACAATGAAGCTATTATAAAATGACTTAAATAATTAACTATGTTAAAAAAATATTGAAATTATTAGAAGGCAGCATCAATAAGAAAAACACTAGCTATTCATATACTCCATTCAAAACAACAATTTAAAACAAAAAACAATGATCGTACTTGTAATACCCCGATTTTCCAAAATAATATAATAAATAATAATCTTCAAAATACTCAATTTATTACTCATTATAAATCCAATAACTAACCATAAATCCAATATTCACATAATTCTCGGAAAATATCGATAAAAGCATAAAACCGAAGTCTGAAAATAAGAAATAAAACTCCCAAAGTACCCATCCAATAGCAATAACTTCTGTCCGCCAGTCTCACCTGAAAGGGGGAAAAAGAGGGGTGAACAACAGGGGAGTCGCTCAGTGAGGTATGGGATGCTAATCCGCAAACCACTGACTTGAGTAATAGAACTCCCGCTATGGAAGTCTAGCTCTAACATGAACACACACGATGCCTAACACATCACACAAACACAAACAATGCGATGATAGCACACAACTAATCCATACACCCCGCATTTCCTCATAAGGATATAATATATATACTCTGCGTCGCTAGTACAGTATGTCTCTGTACCCCCGCACACCATGATCTGCGTAGATATGCAAACGTCTCTGCACCCCGCCCACACACACAAAATCTGCGTCGCTAGCTCAGACGTCTCTGGGCCCCCGCACACCATATCTGCGTCGCTAGCTCAGGCATCCCTGAACCCCCGCACACCACATCTGGTCGACAGCTCAGATGTCTCTGAACCCGCACATCACATAGCCCCTACTATATAACTATGTACATACATACATATATATCTCATATCTCAACATCACACAATCCAATCAATAGTTGAATCCTCTAGACCCCTAATTCCGGTTTACAATACATAATCTAACTAACAATCACGACTCAAACAGACTCAATTCATATTTCGAAATCTAAACTACGATAGAAAGAATTCTATTCTGGTACGGAATTTACGGAATAGACCCTCACCTTTGCCACGAGTTCTGAAGATAACCTGAGAAAACACATAATGAACCTTGACGACTCTGAAACAGCAACTCTGGAACTCTCTGAAAATAAATAGATATGATAATTCTGGCAGGTCTTTACCCTAGAGAAAACAGATGGATATCTCAAGAACTGACCGTTAACTTTTCAATCCGTCCGGTCATAATGTAGTCCTATATGTCCTCTGTCCATAGACACCGAGTTCACTCCGATCGGACACCATTTGATTAACCAAATTAGCTTCACCTCCAGGCTGGTCGCAAACGAAGACTGCAGTAATATTTCTCACGAAAACAAACACAACTTTCAGAAAATAACTCGAAATGACAATCCGCTTCTTGGAGACGATAGATAAAAGAGTGAAATACTTAGTGACAAATTTCCAGATTGAAAGCTTTCATTTAGGTCGGCCGTTTGGCCTTTACGCTGAAACTGGTCGGAACTGTATCTGCATCACTAAAGCTTCAGCTTATCCTTGGCCAAGAAGCAACGTCAATAACTTTCCAACCGTGCCTTGGTTTTACGATCGGGAAGATGATCTGGAAAGCTGACAACGAGATCTTTCGATTGATATCTCGCTCGTTTGCTGGTTCCTTCTAGATCAACGAGAAAACACTGATGAAGTTGACTTATCGGCAGATCCGATCTACAACGAGTAGCCCAAAAGAAAAGATCATAACTATTAGATGAAAAATCCAAATGATGATCCGCTTTCTGATAAACATAGATCTATGAGTGTAGAACATAACCTCAAAATTTGGCTTCGAAATACTTAGTTTTGATCGATCGTTCTTCAGTTCTCCATAAACATGTCTGATGAGCTTTAGTCTCTCTTCTCAAATGGTGTGATGGCTCCTCTTTCATGGTGGCTGGAGATGGAGAAGAAGATGGCTTAGAGAAGGTTGAATCTCCACTGACGGCACATAGCTTTAGGTTTTTAGGAAACTTATAATTAACAATTTAATATATAAGCAATTGGTTTATTGTCTTGGTCCAAATTTTAAATCAAACCGAATACCAATTTCGGTTTAAAGATTTCGGGTCGTTACAATTCTCCCCCACTAATAAAGAATTCGTCCTCGAATTCAAATCATGAGTCGGCTGTCCACTACCATCCGAAAGAAGCTCTGAACATTCAATCCTTCTTTGAGTCTCGGTCTCCCAGATCTCCTCCAGGATCTTGTTCCTCTCACAACAAACTTTGACCAACATGGTCATCATCCCCTGAACCCATTTTTATTTCCGGTTTATAATCTCAACTGACTGACAAAGTGCATACAATTTTTTTTTTTTTACCATGATCACTTGGCAGCAGCTGCAAAATGAGTTTTTTTTTTTTTTCTCTCTCCTGACTTTCCTCAAAACTGACATATGGATTACGTCTTGAAACCCTGACAACTCTGCTGATAACTTTAAACTATAAGCCACTACTCCAATCCGCTCCAAATAGGGTATGGTTTCATATAACTTGGTTTAAACTTCTTTAGCTTTCGAGTCTTAGATCCTTCCTGAGATGGCCTCATTTTCATATATACTAAGTCTCGCACCTAAAACTCCAAATCTTTATTGTGCTGATTTGCATAACTCTTTTGACGGTTATGGGCTTCCTTAAGCCGAACCTTGAGCACCTCAACTTGCTCTACCATCTCCTGAACTTTGCTGATTCAAATCTTGACTCTCCCACACTTTTGTCCAAAAAGTGGTGTACGACAAGGCCTACCATAAACTGCCTCATCTGGTGCCATCTCATACTCGAATGATAGATGTTGTTGTAGGCAAACTCTGCTAAAGGTAGATACTTTTTGCAGCTCCTTTCTCAATCCAAAATACAAGTCCTAAAGGTATCTTCCAAAGTCTGAATAGTCCTCTCTGTCTGCTCATATGTCTGCAAATGATAAGTTGTACTCATGTGAAATTTTGTACCAAGTGTCTTCTGAAAAGCTCTCCAAAATGTCGATGTGAACTTTTGCATCATGATCTGATACAATACTTACAAGAACTCCATGCAACCTCACAATCTCTCTAATGCAAATTTGTGCCAACTGATCAGCTCCATTTGTTTTCTTAATCACTAGGATATGGGTAAACTTGATGAGTCTTTCCATGATCACCCATATATCATTCTTCCCACCTGAGGTGGTCGGTCTTCCAGTAACAAAATCCATAGTCACCAAGTACCATTTCCACTATGGTAATGGCAGATCCTGCAATAACCCGCTAAACACCAGATTCTCAATCTTAACATTAGACATGACTGACACTGCGATACAAATGTAGCAACATTGTTCTTCATACCAGGCCAATAAAAATATAACTTCTTATCTCTATAACTCTTAGATGTCGGCCACGCTAAAATCGTAGTGTGATATTTTCCAAATCTTGAGCAACTCGTGCTTACAGAACCACATAACCCAAAATCCAATTTTTTTTCCTACCAAAAGAAAAACTTACCAAGCTAGCAAATAATTGATGCTCTCCAACTTAACCAACACAATCCGTAAATGCTCTGCATGCTCCTCTCTGCTCAAATAATAAATTACGATGTCGTCGATAGAGGCAATCACACACTTATCCAAGTGCTGACAAAAGACATCGCTCATAATATTCTTGAATGCTACCGGTGCATTTCGAAAACCTAATCAGCATCACCACGAGCTCATAATGTCCATAACATGTACAAAATCCCGTCCTATGTACAAGCTCTCAATGGTGAAGTACTCGACCTGATGAAAACCTTATCCGAGAGTTCATTCAGCTGCTTTTTCAACTCAGTTATCTCTGCTGGTATTAAATGGTACTGCGCTTGTGAAACCGGTTCTTTCCTTAGTTCCAACTCAATCATACGAGCGTCTACTCTAGCTGGTGGTTCTTCAAAAAGCCTCAAATACATCCTCATACTTTGCAACCACTGAAATGTCCTGCAAGTCATGATGTCCATCATCCTTAACCATCTCGATAGTCGCCAGAAATCCCTCTGCTCCCCTCTCCAATAGATCCTCAACATGCAACATGGAGACAATAGAAATTCTTCGGTAAGCCTGAATACACTGAAATGTGATATTCCCATCACCTCTAGAGATATGAACTCTTTCTCTTGGGAAATCTAGTTCCACTCGATGACGTGACAGCCAATCCATTCCAAGTATATCATCATGGTAATCCAGCCCTTCTATGCCAAGTCTCCGATGAAATCGACCCCTCCCAGTGCGACTGGTACACCTCGATTAACGCCAGTGGTTCCCAATCTCTCTATGCCGGTTGTCTGAATCTTCATAACTTAAATACAATCTGAAACGGTCAACACCGCCAAAATCTTGCAAACCAAAACAAGCATAACTCCAGTATATACAAAACGCAAGGTGCCGCAGCCCCAATCCAAAAGCGATCCCACGAGTTTACAAACTGAACATACCTCCAAAATAGTCAATTTACTCATACACAAGAATAACACATGCCAACCAATGGCTCACCTATCACACCAAATAAGCTCCAGTAACCAAACACTCGCGGAGTGACGACTTAAAGTAAGGTGGTGGCAGAAACATCACAAATTCACTGGCAATCTCCGAGAACGGTTGACGAACCTGATAAACAACTGAGCAATCAAACAAACTGTGACATCCTCCATCTATTAAACATCTGGCTGAAACCCTGCTAGCTAGAGAACGGATAACGATGAGTAAACTCATCGTCATAAAAAGACAATTGGGTTAGGAGTTACCGAACAGAAAGGTGCTAGTTACTCTTATTTTTAAAATTCCCCCAATTCCCAAATTATTTTTCAAAATCGTCCAAAACCGATTAAAATCGCGTCCCACAAATCGCCATCCCGGGTCGGAGCCGGGACGGAACCCGCTCTGATACCAAATTGTAATACCCCGATTTTCCAAAATAATATAATAAATAATAATCTTCAAAATACTCAATTTATTACTCATTATAAATCCAATAACTAACCATAAATCCAATATTCACATAATTCTCGGAAAATATCGATAAAAGCATAAAACCGAAGTCTGAAAATAAGAAATAAAACTCCCAAAGCACCCATCCAATAGCAATCACTTCTGTCCGCTAGTCTCACCTGAAAGGGGGAAAAAGAGGGGTGAGCAACAGGGGAGTCGCTCAGTGAGGTATGGGATGCTAATCCGCAAACCACTGACTTGAGTAATAGAACTCCCGCTATGGAAGTCTAGCTCTAACATGAACACACACGATGCCTAACACATCACACAAACACAAACAATGCGATGATAGCACACAGCTAATCCATACACCCCGCATTTCCTCATAAGGATATAATATATATACTCTGCGTCGCTAGTACAGTATGTCTCTGTACCCCCGCACACCATGATCTGCGTAGATATGCAAACGTCTCTGCACCCCGCCCACACACACAAAATCTGCGTCGCTAGCTCAGACGTCTCTGGGCCCCCGCACACCATATCTGCGTCGCTAGCTCAGGCATCCCTGAACCCCCGCACACCACATCTGGTCGACAGCTCAGATGTCTCTGAACCCGCACATCACATAGCCCCTACTATATAACTATGTACATACATACATATATATCTCATATCTCAACATCACACAATCCAATCAATAGTTGAATCCTCTAGACCCCTAATTCCGGTTTACAATACATAATCTAACTAACAATCACGACTCAAACAGACTCAATTCATATTTCGAAATCTAAACTACGATAGAAAGAATTCTATTCTGGTACGGAATTTACGGAATAGACCCTCACCTTTGCCACGAGTTCTGAAGATAACCTGAGAAAACACATAATGAACCTTGACGACTCTGAAACAGCAATTCTGGAACTCTCTGAAAATAAATGGATATGATGATTCTGGCAGAACTAAACTCCAAAGAAAATAGATGAATATCTCAAGAACTGACCGTTAACTTTTCAATCCCTCCGTTCATAATGTAGTGCTAGATGTCCTCTGTCCGTAGCCACCGACTTTACTCCGATCAGACACGATTTGATCAACCAAAATGGCTTCCCACCTAGGCTGGTCACAAACGCAGACTGCACAAACACCTCTCACGAAAACAAGCATAATTCTCAGATAATAACTCGAAATAACGATCCGCTTGTTGGAGATGATAGATAAAAGAATCAACTACTTACTTACAAATTTCCAGATTGAAAGCTTTCGTTTAGATCGGCCGTTTGGCCTTTACACTGAGACTGGTCGGAACTGTATCTGCATCACTAAAGCTTCAGCTTATCCTTGGCCAAGAAGCAACGTCAATAACTTTCCAACCGTGCCTTGGTTTTACGATCGGGAAGATGATCTGGAAAGCTGACAACGAGATCTTTCGATTGATATCTCGCTCGTTTTCTGGTTCCTTCTAGATCAACGGAAAAACACTGATGAAGTTGACTTATCGGCAGATCCGATCTACAACGAGTAGCCCAAAAGAAAAGATCATAACTATTAGATGAAAAATCCAAATGATGATCCGCTTTCTGATAACCATAGATCTATGAGTGTAGAACATAACCTCAAAATTTGGCTTCGAAATACTTAGTTTTGATCGATCGTTCTTCAGTTCTCCATAAACATGTCTGATGAGCTTTAGTCTCTCTTCTCAAATGGTGTGATGGCTCCTCTTTCATGGTGGCTGGAGATGGAGAAGAAGATGGCTTAGAGAAGGTTGAATCTCCACTGACGGCACATAGCTTTAGGTTTTTAGGAAACTTATAATTAACAATTTAATATATAAGCAATTGGTTTATTGTCTTGGTCCAAATTTTAAATCAAACCGAATACCAATTTCGGTTTAAAGATTTCGGGTCGTTACACATATATTATTCAATGTTGTTTTAAAAATTATCATCAACAAATTGATATGATATTAGTATAGTTATTTTGAATAGATTCAATTTTAGATCATTTCAGTATATCTAAGTTAGACAATTCTCTTTCTATTGATTTACATGAAGTTATGGTTTACAGAGCATACATGGAGCATAAGTAAAATTTATTTACTGGAAAACCATAAGTAAACTCATATACAGGCAGAGTTAAAAAGGTATTAAAAGGGATAAGCATCAGCTTTTGCCTATTTTCAACTCTCTGCTACTTTTTCTGATTTGTTAATTAATATTTATTTTTTTGAATCAATAATTTTCCAGTGTTCTCTACTAATTAATTTGGCCATCAAGCTATATAGACGTATAGAAGGCTTCCATTTCTGAACCAAAAGGTAAATTTACTTTCATTAATTTTAAGGAAAATTCAATATAGTTTATAAAAATTAAAACAAATGGTCTTATAAATTTCAAATAAACTATCAGAATAAAAAAAACATGATTAATTTTGTTTAAAAGTGTGATTTTAAAAATATTAGATGGATTAACATAAAACATCAGTGAGCTCATTAGTTTAAACTAAAAAAAAATAGTAAAAGTTTTAGATTTATTGTATCTTGATTTTTATACATTATTTTATATAAGGTATTATTTTGAAAAAATACTACAAACATGTATCTACCTTTAATATTATGTGACACTGTCGAAAAGTATTTTAAAAATACTAATTGTTATCAAAAATGAAAACTATGACAATATAAAAATATATTTTAAAACAGTAAATTGATTTTGCCACACGGTGATACTAGTATGCATGTAAAATTAACATTACAATAGATTATATATATATATATATACACACTAATTAGAGAAAGATATATTATATTTTAATTCACATGCAAAGCACAATAAAAATAAAACATACATATATATAAATATACATATAACCATAGTTTTAAAAGAAATCAGTAGGCCATAAGAATTATAAAAATATTATTGTAATAATGATTTAGAATTAATATAATTTTTCACAAATCAATTAAAATAATAAAATTATTTTTAATAACTTTTATAATATTAAAACTGTAGGTATGACGTCTAATCGCCGACAAAACACAACATTTTCCGATGAAGAAAATCCAAATCTTCCTACAGAAACGTCAGCACGGGTAAGTAAATAATAATATTTTTAAACGTTTTAGAATAGTTTACATATAAGTAAAATAATTGAATTTTTTATAAAATTATAGAGGGGAGACAATTTTAAATGGACACCTAATCGAGAACGAGTATTTATTGAGTTATACGACCGAGCAATTGCCATGGGCGATTACCGCTTCAAAGATCCAACTCCCGCTGGTCGAGAGTTTCTCGTTGATAAGTTCAACCAAGAGTTTAATATTAACGTAAACTACCGGTTCTTCAAAGAAAAACTTGATCAACTTAAACGAAAATACAAGAAGTACAAACAGCTTATGAAAAATTCTACGGGCATTTCGGTTGATCCTACGACATCTGTGATATCTGCGTCTGATTCATGGTGGAAAGATCGTGAAGTAAGTACAACAACATCTCTTAAAATCAGCATAAGTTTAATAGATTCTACAAAATTTGTAGTCTAAAATCTATATAATCTTATTAATAGGTAGACAGGATTGTAAAATCATTTAAACGAAAGCCGCCGGAGCTCTGGGACGTGATGCAACGATGTTTCATTTTATATGACGTCCAATCACAGTCTCAATACTCCTTGCACCAGAGAAGAGAAGAGTTGATGAATGACGGTCAAAATAATGATGAAAGTCACTTTTACTCTGAATCATATGGTGGTGATATACAACACACTCAGGTTCCTGAGACGCAAGAAAATGAAGAAGTATATCGCGTTAATATTGATGATGAAATGCGTCCTTCAAATGAGTTCGTCCGTGAGAATTTGCGTCAGAATTCTTCACCTGCTGCTGATCCTTTTCAGAATCCTACTTCAAGAGTTCAACAACGAAGTGGAATAAAGCGTGGAAGTAATTCACAAAGAGGTGTAGGAAACTCTCGGATCTCTGCCAGAAGTGGATCCCAAGGAAGTCGAAGAAAACAATCATTCGAGACAACCCTCACAGATACAATGGCTGGCTTTAGAGAGTTTCAGTGCCAAAGTTTGCAACAACTACGTCCAAATTCTTTTGACGAAGATGATTACAATGAATTCGATACTGCTGTGAAGATATTCGAATCAATGGAGCTTCCAAATGACACCAATTTCTATTGGGCGTGCATTCATGCATTCAAAGAAGAAAGATTTTGGCGCAAGTACTTTATTGACAGAGCTGAAAGAACCACAGAAGATAAGTTGAAGTTTTTAGAAGCTCTTACTGGATATACGCGGGACAACGAATACGTGGGAAAGCGGTTAGAATCAGGACAAAATTTTGGAAGTCCAACTTGTGGGCAACGGAGTTCTGGGTTTCATCAATGGGGAACACCTCCAAATCAACCACAATGGGGTACACCTCCAACTGCACCACAGTGGGGAACACCGCCAAATGCACCGCAATGGAGTTCACCTTCAAATGCTCCGCAATGGGGTACACCACCAAATGCCCCACAATGGGGTGCACCGCCAAATGCTCCGCCATGGAGTTCATCTCCAAATGCTCCGCAGTGGGGTACACAACATGTTCCACAATGGGGTGCACCTCAAAATTCTCAACAATGGGGTTCATCACCAAATACTCAACAATGGGGTTCTACATCTGCTGTTCCACAATGGGGTTCATCACCGACCAGTCATCAATGGGTTTCATCACAGGATGCTCCACAAGATATTCGTCCGAGAAATGTTCAACGTGGATTTTCCCTAGAAACAGAAGTACAAACTACAACACATGAAAAGGAAGTTCATGTTTCTGAGAATGTTGTCAGAGGAGTATCACCAGAATTTGGTTTCAGGAACTATGCTTCTACAAGTAAAACATCACGTCCAAGAAGACGAGGAGGATTATTCAACATATGGGGATCTGAACGAGGACTAAATCTAAATGAAACACAAGAAAGTGATTCCACTTCGGATAACTAGCTTAATAAGATTTGTGCTTTGTTTGTCATTGTTATGTTTTGTTTCACATTTTATTTTATTATGTCTGTTATGTATTGTGCTTTATGTTAATGATAATTTCCA
Source organism: Raphanus sativus (assembly GCF_000801105.2). Taxonomy (NCBI): domain Eukaryota; kingdom Viridiplantae; phylum Streptophyta; class Magnoliopsida; order Brassicales; family Brassicaceae; genus Raphanus; species Raphanus sativus. The sequence continues at coordinate 28,811,034 of NC_079514.1, read as the reverse complement.
CTGATTTAGTTTTTATTTTGTGGTTAAAATTTCAGGCTTTTCGTATATGTCAGTTGCGATCACAAAATCCCCACAGTCTAAATCACGATGAAAGAATTGAGTTATGGAATTTAGAAAATGAGCAATTTGAAGAGTTAATAATTCAACCATCATTGAGTTATTACAATCGTTATTTTGAAAGGGGACCAGTTCAAACCGATTGTGGTTTAGGATGGAGAAATATTTGGCGTCGACTACAAGTAGACGATGCTGCGTGTCTTCTGTTACTAAGAATGTCTCTTGGTGTTTTTAGGTCTTTATGTGACATATTGCAATCAAAATATGGTTTACGTCCCACTCTTAACGTTACCATTGAAGAGAGTGTGGCTATGTTTTTGAGAACTTGTGGGCACAATGAAGTTCAAAGAGATGTTGAATCACGGTTTGGACGGACACAAGAGACAGTGAATAGAAAATTCTTTGAAGTTCTTACGGCGACAGAGTTACTTGCTTGTGATTACGTTAAAACTCCAACAAGACGAGAACTACTCCGAATTCCTGAAAGTCTGCAAACGGATAGAAGATACTGGCCATATTTTAGTGGGTTTGTGGGAGCTATGGATGGAGTTCATGTATGTGTTAAAGTGAAGCCTGAACTGCAAGGAATGTACTGGAATCGACATGATACGACATCATTTAACATCATGGCGATATGTGATCTAAATATGTTGTTTACATATGTTTGGAATGGAGCACCCGGATCATGTCACGATACAGCAGTTCTCACGATGGCACAGGACGGTGATTCTGAGTTTCCTTTACCTCCAAGAGACAAGTATTATGTAGTTGATTCTGGGTATCCACATAAGCAAGGTTTTTTGGCTCCCTATAGATCTTCTCGGAATGAAGTTATTAGGTATCACATGTCTCATTTCGACAATGGTCCTCCTCCTAAGAATAAAAAAGAACTTTTTAATCGATGTCATGCATCTCTACGTTCTGTTATTGAAAGGACGTTTGGAGTTTGGAAGAAGAAATGGAGGATTTTGAGTGAATTTCCGAGATATGATATTGCAGTTCAAAAGAGAGTGGTAACTGCTACAATGGGACTACATAATTTTATCAGAATTTCAAATTATTTTGATGAAGATTTTGTTGAAGAAGTGAGGCATACAAATATCAACAACGAAGATTTTGAAAGTGATATAAATGACATGGAGACAACAAATATAGCTGATGGAGATCATATGACAAACATTAGAGACAATATTGCGGATATGTTATGGGCAAATTATTAAGTTATTTTATATTTGTTTATGTATTTTTTCATTTTGTGTTTTGATATTTTGGTGTAGTTTTTATTGTTTAAATATATGATCTGCATTTTTTGAACTGCTTTTACCATTCATAACTTTTAAAATAACTTCTCCTGCTTGATCTGCATCTCTCCTGCATGATCCGCTTGATCAGCACTTGTCCTGCTTGATCTGCATGATCTGTTTGATCTGCACCACTTGAACTGCTTTTCCCATTCGAAGCCTGAATGGTGAATGCAGTGCGGGAAAACTGCATGTAGCAGGAGAACTGCACTTGTCCCGCTACTCCATTCGGACCCTAAATTATGGTGAATGGAGATTTACGGGGTGGAGGATCTGCCAGATGGGAGAACCACTAAATATATGCTTCCCATTCTCAGCCTTAGTATGAAGTTATTATTTTATTTTCATATTTTTATTATAATTTTTTTATATCATATACAAACTTAATATTATATTTTTATCTTGTAATTTTTGTTCCATTTAAATACAACATTTATTTTAATATTTACACCATATTTTATCATGTATATTTTTAATTTAATGTTACAGTTCACTTATAGTTTTCAAATTATACATTTTCAAATTCAAACTTTTTCATAAATTCTTCTTTTGATTTTTTTCAAAAAAATATTCCTTTTGAAATTAGAAACTTTTTTGTAACTATCTTTAAAACTATTTAAATTTATCATTAAGTATATAACCTATTTTGAAACTATTTTAATTATCATTAGTTAAATATTATTATTTTTTGGTAAAATTAATTAATTAGTTATATTTATTTGAAGTAGAATATGTGTTATCGATTAAATATTAAGATTTATATATATATATATATTATTTGTGTTGATATTTTTATGGAAACATTAAGTAGTTTATAGAATACTATTTTACTACAATTATAATTATTTTAAAATCATCCAAAATAAAATATATGTTAAATTTAGAACTTACAATAATTAAGTTCCAATTATATTTTGAATAAGATATAACTTATTAATTTTATAATTTTTATTAAAATAACTAACTTGAATTGTGAAAAATAATTAGTAATATAAAATTGTATGTTTAAAATAATTTTCTATTATATTTTGAATAAAATATTATATCTTTCATTTATAAAGCATTTTTAAAGTAATACTTTTTAATTATGAAAATAAATATTATAATAAAATTTTATATAAATTAGTTTAAATTAGTACAGTACTTTGGACAACCTTTTATCCACTTTCCTCATTCAAACATATGTTTTGAACCGTTAGATCCGCTAGATCTACATTTGAACCGCTCAATCCGCTTGATCCACTTTTGTTCCGTTCAATCCACTTAATCTGTTAGATCCGCAACGTTTGATCTGCTTTCTCCATTCGGAGCCAGAGTTTTCTCTCATTGGACCGATATATAGAAATGTGAAGAATATAATAATTTCTGTAGACTTTTTATCAGAAAACAACAACAAAGTATAGTAGACTTTTTGGAAATGTAAATATCTTTGACTTAGTTTTCGTAAGATATTTTTTTTTTTCGTTAAAAATGTTAAGTAATATTTTTGGTCAAATAAAATGTTAAGTAATAATTTGGTTAGATAAAGTTTTTATTACAGTAAATCTTTTTCTTACTATTATATTATTGTTACGGAATACTCTTCAATAATTGTACACTAGATTAGGACCCGCCCTAAAGGGCGGAAATTGATTTGTCAAATTTCAATTAATAATATATGGTATATATAATATGTGTATATAATATTATATATATTTTGTGTAACATTTATATATATATACATATTAGACATATATATAATATTTTATTAAATATAATATGGAACTCGTTGATTTAAAAGTGGTTCAGTTTTATATGATCTAATTATATTAAGAGATTAACCAAAAATATTATAAAAGTGTTACTGATTATGTTTAACTAATCTATGTTGGTTAAGATTTGGTTTAATTTAAGTTGGTAGGTTGCATTGTATAGGAGGCATGATATATTTTAGCAACAACTATGAAAGAGTCCAAAATTTAAATGAGAACTTCAAATAGTAGATAATCCCTAAATTAATAGATTAGATACTAGTATAACTAATTAGATAATTTCGTTTGATCAAATAATTAGATAATCTCAAAAGCATACGATAAATCGGTTAGCTCATCCAAAACGTGCAAAATAGTGACTAAAAACATCAAATTCAAATCATCTCGAGTGCCTGTAAACTACTCCTATAAAGTGGACCAAAACTGATTGTTATCGTTTAACTAAAATGTGGATGATAATTTACACATGTATATTATTGTATCAAGTCGTGCTTAAGCTTAATAACCACATTATTAATTCATTAGTAACCGTTCTTTGATGAAATTAAAATAAACTATAATAAAAGTCAGATATATGTTTGAGTTTGTTTTAGTCAGATAATAGGTCCAGCCTCGCAATCAATGTTCGTGCCGGCACATAGATAGTTCATTTAAATTATATATATATATATTATACACTTATATATAAATTAACATTGTTGACATTTGTTTAATAAATAGTTTATCGATCAAATAGAAAATCAAGTTTAGTTTCGGATCGAGGGAATAAAAGAGAGACAAAGTTATAATAAAATGGTTCTATCAACTAGTGATATTCTACGATCAAATTCAGAAACAGAACAAAAAAAAAGAGTGATTCAAAAGCTAATAATACCTTGTAATCAAAAGCTAATAATATAATATGGTCCTATCAACTAGTGATATTCTATGATCAAATTCAGAAACAGAACAAAAGAAAAGCATATATTACGATATTGTTGACTGCTATGATATGAAACACAAAACATAAAAAAAAAATTTTGGACAACACAAGAAATAAATCAAAGAAGTTAGACAAATAATTATATTGAATGATAATTCACTCGTACCTTACCTTAAACATCCTTAATTTGATAGAAGTGTCAACGTTTTGATCTCTTCAGGGTGTCGATCTTGTTGCATCCTTTAGACTTGTTGATCTTGAATTCAGTAGACAATTGTTGAATATGAATTCGGCACGTTTGAGATTGAGTCACGAATTTGATGGTGAGTTATTTGAATTTTTTTATGGAAAGTTAGGACTGATGACAAGGAAAACATAACAAATCTCTTAAAAACTGTAAATTCAGTAAGAACAAAGTAAATCTAATCTTAAAGTCAAAAAAAAAAAAAAAAAAAAAAAAAAAAAAAACAAAGTAAATCTATCAAAACCTTAAATTATGGTAGAGCTTTAAGTTAATCGAGAAAGCAAAAAAACATAAACTCAGAAAAACAAATGGAGAAGCCTGAAAAATAGTTGAGAATTTGTATTCAAATGATGAAGTCACTAGATAGAAGAAGCATTAAAATAATTTTATGATGCTTTTAAGGTTGAGGAAGTGTTTTGGACAACAAAAAAGTATACTGTTGCGTGTTGTGGGAGGGAGACAAAAACTCAAAGTTTATTCATGCGTTAACAAATCAAAGGAGAGCGAAGAATCGGATCACAAGCTATTGGATGCCTCATGAAATATGGTCAAGAGTGAAGAGGGACAAGTATCCATTGCTACAAATTATTTCAAATCTGGAAGAAATTGAGCAAGCTCTAGCCGATGAATCGACAACTATCACCGAGAAAATTAATGAGGATTTGACAGCCCCTGTTACAAAATGGGAGGTTAAGCTAGCGATATTTGCAATTCATCCTGAGAAAGCACTAGAGCCATATAAGATGATTGATGTATTTTATAAGAAGTTCTAGGATATAGTGAAATAGGATTTAACTTGTATGGTTTACACGTTTCTTTTCGATGGCACTATAGCCAATGACTTAAAGACACAAATATTTGTGTGATTCTGAAAAGGATAAGCCTAATGAGATGGTTCATTTTAGACCAATCCGCTTGTGTAATGTTAACTATAAGATAATAAAGTCTTATGCCAGAGATTAAAGAAAATTCTACCAGATCATAACTCAGAAACACAGTCAGCGCGTTTCTGGAAGACATGATAAAGACAACATCATGATTGCTTATGAGATATTTTATGTACTAAGAAAAAAATCTGGAGAGAGGAACAAAAGGATATCAAAAAGACAAATATGAGCAAAATATACGACACGATGGAATGGGCATCCATTAGAGCAATAATGCAGAAAATGGGGTTTTCCACCATGTGAGTTAATGGGTTAATTGAATTATGCTTTGTATCTCATCTGTGAAGAATAAAGTCTTCATGAATGGCCAGCAAAGAGGGAATATTATCCCTGAAAGAGATTTATGTCAATAAGATCTTTTTCTCATTTCATAACCATTATATGCATGGAAAAACTTAACTTGTTAGTCTTCTCAATCATGCAGAGAATCAATGAAAGATAACAGAGATGCGTGTTTCACACGATATCCCCTTGCTATCTCACCTTCTCTTTTTCTGATGATACATTTTTCTTTTGTAAGGCGTATCTTCTTGAATGTGAAGAAGTTATGACCGTAGTGAGAAAATATAAGAAATGTTTAGATCAATGCATCAACTTTGATAAATCATCCTTACTTTTTGGTAAGAGAGTCCTTGTGAATATAAAGGAAACAATTAAAAATACTCTTGGGATCCAAAATGAGGGTGGAATGGGTTCTTACTTAAGGATTCTAGAAGATATTAGTAGATCTAAATGCAATTTGTTTGCTTTTCTTATGGATATGTTACAAAACATAGTAAATAGCCGGACAGAGAGATAGTTATCAAAAGGAGGCAAAATGATAATAAAGTATTTTATACTAGCTCTTCCGACCTATGTAATGTCTAGCTTCTTACTCTTCATAGAGACTTTCGAAAATATTACGAATGCCATTGCACGTTCTTGGTCTGACTCGAGTCCCCCAAAGAAAAGAATCCATTGGGCAAAATAGAAAAAAAACTATGCTTATCAAGAGAGGATGGATGAATTGCGGCAATATGATTCATGAGTTTAATTTAGCACTGCTGATGAAACAGTTGTGGCGATTAGTACAAATTCCAGACTCTCTTTTAGCTTAGGTTTTGCGTTGCGAGTACCATAGACTTAGTTTGCCTTTGTGAGCTGGTGTTTTATATACCCCTTCATACGCATAGATTAGCTTATCTTCTGTGAGGCCTTTGCTATTTCTAAGGATTCTATAGAAGATCTGTTCAGGTTATGATGTAAGAGCTTGGAAGGATCATTGGATTCCGACTTCATCAGCAAGCCCAGCTAGACCAAATAACTCGGTAGTCCATCCCAAAATGACAGTAAATGATTTTATTAGCAAAGAAACAAAGGAATGGAACGTTGTAATGCTTGAGAATTTTGTAACACAGTAAGATGTACTTTTGAACCGATATTTACATCGTGACACTTACTGTTGGATTTTACAAAGAGTGCTATGTATACTGTTAGGTCAGGATATTGGATGGCCAGTTATATACCCAAGGATGAAGAAGAGTTTTTTACACAGAAACAAGTATCACGAAGTTCAAAACTTTTGCTTGGAAGTTTAATGTTTCTAAAAAGTCTGTCTTCTTATATGCCAATTAATCAGAAGACATGTATCTGTTGCAAGAAATTTGTATTGTTGCCATATGCGATGTCATAATATTTTTCCAAGATATGGAGTACTTGATGAGTCTGTAATTCATGATATCTTTGAATGTCCACCAGCGATTCCAGAGTGGGCTCTAACAGCTACACAGTCTCATCCAAATATATTCTAAGTGTCGAGCATTTACACTAGCATGAATAAAAAAATTTGGAGGAAGGATAGTATTGAGGATCCGAAGATGGACAAAGACACTTGTCCATAGATAATTTGGTATCTTTGGAAAGCAAAGAATGATAATATATTTAGAATGATTGATAGAGACCCACTTGAGCTGCTCATATATGCAGAAAAAGAATGCCAAACATGATCCACACATCCAATGAACCAACTACCGATTTGAGCCAAACATCAGCAGAGACATCTCAAGTCTTACTCTTAAATAATATATGTTTAGTAGGTGGTTCTTGGACCTCTACTTCTATCTTTAGTGAATTGGATGGACGTGGGAACATAGTATTGGAAAAATAGCTTATATGTTTAAGAAATCAAAGACAAATAAAATCTGCATTGTATTTGGAGCTGGAAGCGCTAAGCTGGGCAGTGGAAAACATGTTGTATCATTTGATATGTTAACATTTTGGGATGGACTACAAAGACTTGTTAACAATGTTAGGGGAACTTTAGGTATGGCCGATTTTTTCGACAGAGTTGAAGGAGATAAAAGAACTGAATAAAATATTTCATGATTTTAGAATATTATATACCCTCTCGGGACAAATAGAACTGCAGATTTCTTAGCTAAAAATGCTCAAATTTTTTATAAGACTTGTTATGTTGGTTATTATATTTCGGTCTGATCACCAAAATCACTTTAAATTTGAGTAATAAAATGACATCTTTATAAGAAAATTAAAATATCATTTAATACTTTTGTTTTTGTTTTGCTTATAAGAATAGTTGTGAATTTTGTTTTGTTTCATCAAATAAAAGGTTTCAAAATGTTATTATTAAAATTATTTTACCTTTTAAAATAAATATCTAAACCATTTTACAGAGAAAAAGAAAGCTTCAAAAATATTTGCATTCACACATGTAAACCGGAAGTAAAACATAAGGATTGGCAGTACTACACGCGGTGCTCGGAATAAACCACGGAAAATCGGCCAATTCATACATTAATAGAGAGCCGCAGTCTCGATCAGTGCATACATTTGGATACTATGCAAATGCATACATTAACACTTAATTAATTTAAATTCAATACACGAAGTAACGAAAGTTGATTTTTTACATACATGGACTATTTTCCGTGAGTCAAAAATAACAGAATCTGACGTGGCAGTTTGAGTCGCTCTCTATTGATGTAAGAATTGACCGATTTCCCAATAAACCACTCTAATTTGCCCACAGAGACAATGAATCACATGTTTGGTAGCAAAGTCTTATTCAAACTAATCTGGATGAAAAAATGCTATTTTTATCAAATATTTTTATACCATATTTATATGTATATATAAAATCTTCATATTTTAGTATTATAGATATTTTTTTGTGTGGTTTGGAAACATTATAATGAAAATAAAACAAAATTTAAAATAATATTAAATAAAAAAGAAAATAAAGATCAATAATAACACTAGACATAATACACACTTTTATCTATTATCTTTGTTCGTTATAAAACGTGTACACATATTAATAAAAATTAAATATACTTTTTATCTATTATCTTTTGTTTGTTTTGCAATAAATTTATACCATTCATATTTTTATATTTTAATTTCTATTTTAACTTTAAAGCAAAATAACCAATGAATATATAAAATCAAGTTTAAAAAAAGTTTTTATTAAAAAAATGCAAAAGCCAAAACATCAATTTTTTGTATATAAAAGGAATTTTCTTGTATAAGAGATATTTTTTTGTATACAAAGGAGAATAGTAGTTTTTTCAGAGAGCTGACATAAAAAAGAGTAAATGTTATCCAACAAAAATAGATATTTCTTTTTTTTTTGTCACCATCAAAAATATATATTTCTTATGTTAAGGAATCAATGATTCCACTATATTCTAATATATTAACATCTATAACTCTTATTCTGACATATTACACCAAAAATCACTATATTAATTTTGAAAGATTATACCAGCATCATTTTCCAGTTATATTCCACAAGATTCTTTTTTTTATATAGAAATGGATTTTACCTTAAATATTTTTTTCAATATCTCATGAAAGTGTCACCCTGTCTGTACATGTCAGAAAAAGACCAAAAATACATATAGTATATGTTAACTCTGTAAACATTACTAAATATATAAGATTCCATTGGGCCGCAGGAGAATCTTTTATATTTTATTTCTGATTTTTACGTTTTGTAATTTTGGTATTTTGTGGAGAGCCAGAAAGTCTTCCAACTCTTCACGTCACCAACTTTCTCGATCTCTGCACCCTCTCATTCTATAAGTACTCTTCACATCCACCAATATCAACACACACAAGACAACCAAAACACGAGAAGATTTTATTCGATTTTATCTGTCATTTGCGTCAACTGTTACTATCGACCAATCTTGGTGTTCGTAGCCATGAGTCTTCTTACAGATCTCATTAACCTTAACCTCTCGGAGACCACTGACAAAATCATTGCGGAATACATATGGTTCGTCTTCTTTCTTCACAAAAATCGTTGTCGTTTATGTATTAGATCGTATGCACTCTCATGTTGACCGTAAATCAAATGGGTTCATGTTGTTTTTCCAACTATTCACTCTTTTTTTCGGTTTGTATGGAGTAGATTCTGCTAAAACACATATTTACTTTTTATTTTATTTTAGTCCTTTGACTTTTCTTATTAGTCCTTTAGATCCAATTTGTTTGTGTTAACATGGTAGTTTTTTGTTTAGTTTCCTGATTAAATCTACTGTTTCAAAATCTGCTGTATAACTATGTCCGCTCTGTTTTTGGCTCTGTTCTTTTTTTAAAAAATGATACCAAATCAGGGTTGGAGGTTCTGGAATGGATATGAGAAGCAAAGCCAGGGTAACTTTTCTTTCTCTAGCTATTTTTGGTAATTTGTAACTTTTATCTATTTCTATTTTTGATATTACCAAAAGCTTGATTTATAGTAAATCTTGTTTATCTGTAGACTCTTCCTGGACCAGTGAGTGACCCTTCGGATCTACCAAAGTGGAACTATGATGGTTCAAGCACAGGCCAAGCTCCTGGTGAAGATAGTGAAGTCATCTTATAGTTAATAATTGTTTCTTTCTGATCTTATATCATACCAATTTTCTGCAATCTGCAAAAAAAAATTCTCTTTGATTTTATTCAGATTCTTGTTTATTAATCATTTTTATGTTTTGTATTATGTTTTTCTAGCCCACAAGCCATATTCAAAGATCCTTTCCGTAGAGGCAATAACATTCTTGTGAGTTTTGATTTTTCTTCTTGTTGCAGCCCATCTTTTTTTAACATGTCATAACCTTTTAATGGTTTTAAATTTTAAATAATCAGGTCATGTGCGACGCTTACACTCCAGCGGGTGAACCAATCCCAACAAACAAAAGACACGCTGCGGCTAAGGTCTTTAGCCAGCCTGATGTGGTAGCTGAAGTGCCATGGTGAGTCCCTATTTAATATCGTTTCTGCCGGTTCTTGTAAAAAGGCGTAGTTATTGATGAGATCTTACTTTGAAAACCAGGTATGGTATTGAGCAAGAGTATACTTTACTTCAGAAAGATGTGAAGTGGCCTGTTGGTTGGCCTATTGGCGGCTTCCCCGGCCCTCAGGTGAAGAAGATGATTGATAAATGGGTTTGATTCTTTTCGATGTTTGGATTTACTAAATTCTTAGGGTGAAATTATCTTTGCAGGGACCATACTATTGTGGTGTTGGAGCAGATAAATCTTTTGGTAGAGACATTGTTGATGCTCACTACAAGGCCTGCTTATACGCTGGTATCAACATTAGTGGCATCAATGGAGAAGTCATGCCGGGTCAGGTAGTTTCCGTAACCTACAAGAAATTTTGATATTTCGTATAAAGATCTGATATTTTTTTATCTTGACATTAATTTATGATCATAAATATCAAATATTTTTTCACAATGTTTTGATGTTTTTTTTCTTGTTGATAATTAATTGTGATATTCAAGAATCAAGATCAATCTTTTGCATAAAGTACTAATTACCAAGTCTTTTTGTGTTGAGAGCAGTGGGAGTTCCAAGTTGGTCCAGCTGTTGGTATTTCGGCCGGTGATGAAATATGGGTCGCACGTTATATTTTGGAGGTAACTTCTAACGATTAAACATTCGAATTTCAATCTGTGTAGATTTTGATTAATAACATTCTTTTTTTTTTAAACATTCTTTGCTTGTTCTAAAAACAGAGGATCACAGAGATTGCTGGCGTGGTGGTATCTTTTGACCCAAAACCGATTCCCGGTGACTGGAATGGTGCTGGTGCGCACTGCAACTATAGGTACGCATCTCAAGAATCTGATTTTTGTAGTTGATCTTTTGATGCTGGTTCATGTTAAACACACAAATGGTGATTGTTTCAGTACCAAGTCAATGAGGGAAGATGGTGGTTACGAGATTATCAAGAAGGCAATCGATAAACTGGGACTGAGACACAAAGAACACATTGCTGCTTATGGTGAAGGCAATGAGCGTCGTCTCACGGGTCACCACGAGACTGCTGACATCAACACTTTCCTCTGGGTAAACTAACTAAATAATACTTTGTGGTTTTTGATTGCATTACATTTTAACTGAAACTGTGACTGTTTTGTGTTGGATGTATAGGGTGTTGCGAACCGTGGAGCATCAATCCGTGTAGGACGTGACACGGAGAAAGAAGGGAAAGGATACTTTGAGGATAGGAGGCCAGCTTCCAACATGGATCCTTACATTGTGACTTCCATGATTGCAGAGACCACAATCCTCTGGAATCCTTGATCAGATCAAAGAAGATTGTTGAATGTTCACTCCATTTGGGTTTCTTGCATAATTCAACGTTTGTGTGTTTCTCTATCAAAGCATTGTCTCAGAAGTCAGAACAAGTCAAGAGATTTGATCTGTTCTTATGGCTTTTATGTTTCACATCCATTGAAAACATATCTTTGTATCATTTATGAATAAAGTTTGGTTTGGTTCTTTTTTTTTGTTTGGTTTAGATAGTAAAATCAGAACTAGTTTCTGTTTGGTTTCAGTTTATTAGATAAAATAATGGATATACCAAAAAGATAAAATATTGGAAAATTCAAATAATTTTACTATTTATTTGAATTTTTTAAAATTAAATATAAATAATATTTATTTTTAAAATTGTATTTTGTATATTTGGATGATATAGAGAGATATAAATTGTTTTTGAATATCTATACTTACATGCGCTTTGTGCGTGGTGAACTTATATAAAAAAATTAAATATATAATATTGACAAATTAATATGCATACAATTATATTTTTTTATATAACCATCTATATATTGGGCTGGTCATTTGTAATTGCAATTGTAGACAGGAAGATTTGAGTTTAAAATTTTTATCACCATGTTTATACTTATAAAAATCATAATATGGTCATCAAATAAATTTTTGTTACAAAAACATGTTATACAATTTTTCTAATACTTTACTTTAACATCACTGAGAACCATTTTGATGGTTTTATCCCCATGTTTCCAAAATCTAATTACTATGACCACATAGTTTTGAAAGATTTTGACTAGACGACTAAACTGATATAGTCAATTTTCTTACTTTAAGTTATTAGCTGAATATATATATATATATATATATATATATATATATATATATATATATATATATATATATATATATATATATATACTATCTTGTTATAACAAAACAAATTAAGATATTGATCACAAAATTTCAAAATGTTATTTTAAAATTCCTAATAATTTATATTCGTTTTAAAAAATAAAAAATATAACATAAAAGAAATCTAAATTTTTATTATAGGTTTAATGTGATTGTTTAATATATTTTAATAATATAAAATCAAATAAAAAGAGCTAAGGTACAAAAAATGTTATCCAAAATTTATTATTCATAATTATTAATTGCCATATATACGTTAATTATATTAGGTAATTTCATACCTTTAATTTAAAGAAAGTGCGATAATATTTTTTGTATATTATTTAATTTGATGATTAATTTAAAAAAAAATACAATACAAAAAATTAAGATGGACCAAACTATTTTTCTAAGAATTTTGAATTTCATTCTCATTGTGACACTGATTACAAAACAATGTTTCTCAATTAATATATAAGTGATTTGTCTCAATTTTATATTACAGTTAATGGTTCGGTGGTTCATTTTGCTTGGATGTTTTTGCTATTGTGATTCAGATTTACTATCGTAATTATGTTTTTTTATTCAGCTTCTGGATATTTCTGTTAGTTTGCCGGCTAATGTCTCTAGAGGTTATGTAACTCGCTAGCTATAGTTTCCTACTTCTGGTTCTTCTTCTTCGATGCCAACCAGGGACCAAATGGTTCGGTTGCAGTTGAAAATGTCAATGACTAATAAACACCATGTGAAAAGCCGAATGATACAAAAGGTTTATAGGAGCATCCACAATGGTGGATTCCATTGTGGACTATTTTAGTTTTTTTTTTTATTGAATAGTTAAGGATTCTTAACAAAATAAACAATCCAATGGTGGATTCCTTTTAGGAATCCTTAGGAAAAAAAAAGTTTTTTTTTGTTAAAATTCACATCTCAAATGCATTACACTGATCTACTAAGTTTAATACTAAACTCATGAAAAGTCTGACCAGAACTGCATTCAATACTAAGTTCATCAGAAAATAAGTTCACCTAACAATATTACTAATTCGCTACATTCACTGATCTGAGAAAACAAGTGTTGATAACTTATAACAATACATAAAAACCAAAGAAGGCAAGCACAAAAAAAAAACAGGGACATTAAAACCTGGAGAAGGAGGAATCAAGCAGTTGAACGGCATTGCCAAAGCTAAAACAGTGAGAACAATGAACACTTGTCTTCTTGTAGAACTCATGACTTCAGTCTCCACTGCAGATGAGAAAACCACTTGAACTCAAATTATATTATACAAGCAAAGAACGTAACACTACAAGCAAAAAACCTAACGCCATAAAAACAAGAAAAATCACGAGGCTGACAAACTCAATCGTATCATAAAAGAACATCCTCAATAAAAGGACATCAACATTGTCGAATCAAAGAACGTAACACTACAACCCTAATCAGATTATACCACACTACATCTCATTTGAAACTAGTATATCAACAAGATGTGCTAATGAATACCTCAGCTGATAAGGACTCAATTGCTATCAATCAACCACGCCTCGCTCACAACCGGTAGACCTTGTTCCCTACAAGGGGAAAAGTAACAACTTGGTGTTAAAAAGACTTGAGAAAAACAGAAACCAAATAAGTTTCTCGACCCTTACATGGCTTCCACCAGTTTTGAGGAACCACCTCTCTCTCTTTCAGCCGGTGAAACCACCAAACACGTTACCCCTTTAACAGAGCTCGAGACTTTCCCACCACATTTCTCAACCTTATTTTTCTAATATTGCTGCAACAATTAACAGAGAGAGTTAACAAACGAACAAAAAACAATTTCTCCTAGTCTTAGAAAATTAAAGATTGAATCACCCGTTACTTATAAGAACATCAAGAACTTAGAACAGATCGTTCTACAAAGCAGAACAAACGAAAAAAAAACAATTTATTTTTTACCTCCTTGAACAAAAAAAGATTGAATCACCCTCCTTGAACGCTCCGTCGTGAGACACTTCCCTGTGTGCGTAAATCGCGTCTGCTCCGATCTCCTTAGCCAATTCCACCAGAACAGATTCTGGTTTCCCCACCCTGACAACGAGATTGGACCCTCTCGGCTCGAGATTCTTCCGGAGCTCAGAGACGGACTCGATCAGACCTCCGCGTCCACGACAACGAGTGTCTCAACTCCGCCAACGACGAGTCGCTCTCCCTTTTGCCCGTTTACTGCTTCGACCCACGGCAAATCCTCCTCTGTTTTTTCTCAGACGCCATCGTCTTCGAGAGAAGTTGAGAGAGATTTTTTTTTTTGTGACGGAGAAAGAGACTGAATTTTTTTTTTTTTTGAGACACAACCCGCAGCCGCCGGACCACTCACGCCTTACCAGTCTTTAAGGACTTGATCCTTAAATGCCTTGGTTAAGGATTCTTTCTTAGCTACAGTAATAGTTTTAATATTTTTTTAATTCATTTAACTTAGGAATTAGTGCTAAAGATTTGCTAACATCCTCCATTGTAGGTGCTCTAACTATCCAGGGACAAAATGGTCCTCTAAATAGTTGCAGTTAGAATTTTGGCTTGTCGGTTTGCATAAGTTTGTTTCCTCTGGCTGGGTACAAGTTAGATGCCAACCAAATTAAATTGATTTGGTTTTAATTCATTTGTAGAATTGGTATAATAAGAATGCAAAATACCAGCTTTTTAAAGTAATTTCGTCGAGCATCTGGAGCGCAATTCACAACACTCCTCCAAACATGTCTATGATTCGAATTATGTCGGCTCTCCTCAGACGAACTCATTCCTTTTCTTCTTCTTCTTCGCGGGCTCGCATCTCCACCACTTTTGCTACTTCACTCTCCGGTAAATTCAATATTCGACTCTGTTTCTTGATCTATCAGTTATGTGACTCTCCGTTGGAGTTTTCTTTTTCGGGCAATGTTGGGACTTTGACCAATGCTTTTTGTTCTCGTTTAGTCTTTCACACAGTGATTGAACAGTTTTGTCTTTTTCTCTGTTTTGAAGAAATGGTGACACTTTGATTGAATTGATCTCCAAGTTTGGATTACCGTTCTGACCCTTTTAGATTCCGAGTAGGAATAATGTAGTTTATATTTCTGAGCTTTTCAATACAAAAGCTTTGGACCCCTTTCTTGTTGTTTTTTTTACTCTTTTAAAATGTTAAAATGATAAAGGAGTTTTATCAAAATCTTGTGAAAATTGTTACCTAATGAGGAGTCTTTATAAATTGCAGGGAAACCAAAGATTTTGTATCAGAATGATTCTGGAGGCCATACAAGGAATTTGCATTTCTTGGATCCTCGGCTTTGGATTATCTTTTCTGGACAAGCTGGTGCGTTTTGTCATGCTCAATGTTGTTGATTTTTTTTTTTTTTCATGTGATGATTGTAATATCTCACTCTTGTTTTCTTCAGCAATCCTTGTGTTTTGTGGGAACGTTGCAATGGCAGAGGATGATTCTATCAAGCCAAGATCTGGAGATAATATGGATGGGAGTGGGCTAGAAAGAATTGAGGACGGTTCGGTTGTGTCTAATATACACACTTCTAAGTGGAGGGTGTTTACTGATAGTGGAAGAGAACATTTCTTTCAGGTTGATTTATTATTTGCATAATGAAACTCAAAAAATGTTTTTGTCTCTGCCTCAGATAATTTTATTTTTTTCTATCTAATTAGGGGAAACTGGAGCCGGCAGAGAGGCTTTTCGGTTCGGCAATACAGGAAGCCAAGGAAGGTTTTGGAGAGAAGGATCCACATGTTGCATCTGCATGCAACAATCTGGTTGGTCTCTACTCAAATCTTAGGATAATAGTGCTTGTTACTTCTTAGACTAATTGCTTTTATGGTTTCTTTCCTCTACGAAAGGCAGAGTTATACAGAGTTAAGAAAGAATTCGACAAAGCAGAGCCCTTATACCTTGAAGCTGTAAGCATACTGGAGGAGTACTACGGTCCTGAAGATGTGCGGTAAGAAATCTTTTATCTTTTAAGCTGACAGTTATATTGCATCACACTCTCCTGAACCTCTTCACGTACATAATATCACACTCATAATTTAGCTGAGAACATTTCTAGAAACTGGCTGAGTTGTTTATACTTTTCATTTCACTCTATGTCCCTGTTGGGTCGCTCACTTCTGCCCTCCATGTCCTTGACATGACAGTTTATGTCCATTATCTCTTGGTATTTTTAGTGATCTTTGGGAATCCCACTTAGTATATTAGGAGTCACGGGACAAATAGCAATATCAGGGTTCCATGTAGAATACTGTTACATGCTATATTTCTGCACTCCATGCAGTGTTGGTGCTACTCTGCACAACCTTGGACAGCTTTATCTTGTCCAGCGAAAACTTGAGGATGCTCGTGCTTGCTACGAGGTTGATTACCCTACTTATGTTATCAAATTATCTCTTGATATAATGCCACCAACAGTTCAAAAAATAAGCTTTATATTATGTGATTCTAACTACTTACTTTCATTTCTCTTGTTGATCGGTCCCTGTGCAGCGTGCTTTAAAGGTATGTGTGTCCAGATCAATCTTTACTATTTTTTTTAATTAACACGTAGCAATTTCTACTATCTATTGTGCTTCTTCTTATTTCCTCTGATTCTACTGTAGATGAAAAGACGAGTCCTGGGACATAATCATCCGGATTATGCAGAAACAATGTATCATCTTGGAACGGTACTCTTATGTTTTAGTCTTGTTGCTTTGAAAATATCTATTAGCCCTTTTAAACTCGTGATGAACGGTATGATTTTTGTTTGTTTGTGGTTCTTAGCATATTGATTTGATCCACATAACCATGAAATTTGTTCTGTTTTTTTGAGTTTATTGTCATCAATCTTTCATTTTAAACTTCCCTTTTAACGTATGATTTGATATGCAACAGGTATTACATCTGCAAGGAAAAGACACAGATGCGGAGGCTCTTATTCTGGATTGTCTTAAAATACTTGAGGCATGTCAATATTTCAATGATAAACTGAAATGTGTGCTATCTTGATGTTTCATTTTGTCAGTTGTATTTATTGTATAATTGGTTTTGTGATGTAGGATAATGGTCAAGGAGAGTCAATGACATATATTAGGAGACTGAGATACCTTTCTCAGGTTTTGACGCCTTAAACATTGCATCTTATTTGAATGTTCCTTTCTATTTTGACACAGCATTTTGCGTTGAATAGTGACCCATCATGATTCTGATTTTTTTCCCACTTCTTCGTCTACTGCTCCAGATATATATACGATCCAATCGTCTGGCTGAGGCTGAAAACATACAGAGGAAACTATTGCACATGATGGAATTATCAAAGGTGTGTGGTTTTGTCTTACTTAACTTTCCTTTATAGCTTATTCAACATACAGTATTACTTTCCTTCTGTTTTGTAGTATCTTTTTCTTTTCCTTGCAAACTCCATTTTCTAATCTAGGACCAAAAAGTTCCAACTTTAAAAGAAAAAGTATGAGTTTAGTTGTTGTGTTCTTATGATTATACTTTAAAGCTCCTGATGAATAAAATCCTATCACAGGGATGGAACTCGATGGAGGCAGTAATTGCAGCTGAAGCATTAGCGGTTACTCTACAATTATCTGGGCAGCTGAGTGAAGCTCAAGAACTTTTCGAAAAGTAAGCACATAATAAACTCTTGATAAGTAGAATGAGGATCCTCAAATGTGTATAGAACTAAAGCTTTATGACAATTTTGCTGCCAGGTGTCTCGATACCCAAAAGAAGTTACTTCCAGAAGGACACATCCAGATAGGTGGAAACTTGCTGCATATGGCGAAGACATTTATGCTTCAGGCTAGTCAGTTGAGAGGAACCGATAACAGTGAAGCTCTATCTAAACTAGAAAAAGCAAAGGATTATCTTGGACACTCATCTAGGTTGGTATTTATATATATATATATTTCTCTACTAGCTCTCTAGTCTCAGCTTCTTTAAACTTCACATAAAAGAATGTAACAAGGAAAACTTGTTTGTGGTGGAAACCAGGATAGCAAAAGATGTTCTGCTTAAGCTGAAAAACCAAAAAGGCAAAGAGCAGAAACAAGGAAAATCCAGTGAGACTTTAAGGAACTATGAACACGCAGCTTTAGTCATATTGGTAAGTCTTGGTAGAAGCAAACACTTAATAGGTAGGTACTATAGTGTTCTATTTTCCTAAAAACAATGTGTTTGGGGGACCTTTACTGTTTTCTTTGCAGCTACGGTCTCTTGAGAGTCTTGCAGTTTTGGAGACGAGCAAAAGTGAGATCCCGGAGGCAAAGGTTAGTACTGTAATATTACATAATCATTTCAGCTTATTGATGACAAAGACTAGTTTTACTTATTGATGCTTTACTTTGTTTTTAAACAACCATCCTGTTGGTTCACGAAAATTGCAGGAAAGGGATCCACATGCAGCAGAAGATGCACTTGGGCAATGTCTTTCAGCTTACAAAGAGGTGAAACAATTGATCTCTTCTTAAACTGCCTTTCGAACCTAAAACCTAGAGCGTTCTAACCAACAAGTAGTTTGATATGTTGGGACACTGATTGTTGCTTATGTATTCTTCTTTCCTTTTTGTTGTAATGTAGTTTGGTAGTGGAAGTCAGCTACAAGATTCTCCGGAAGTAAAGTCTGAATACGTTTCGTGTCTCAAGCATCTATCGGTTTTATTAGCCAACAAAGAGGGGACGACGCTTAACTCAAAGGAAGTAGCAGAGCGTATTGAAATGGATCTTCTTGGTTCGCAGAAGAAAGGAAGCTAAAAGCTGCTTTGTGAAGGAAAGACCACGAGTATATTTATATTCTTGTTAGAATCTTTAGATCGAATAAAAAGAGACGTGACGTCTTCATTAGACTCTCAACGTGTATGATAAAATACATGTCTTGTGTGAGAGATAAAAGACCATAGAAAAAAAAGAAAAAAAAAGAAAAACCGAGGCCCGTGTGATTGCACGTGTTAGATCATTCAATCTTATATATAAAACGGCGTAGTTTTGTTTAAACCATCCTCGAGATCTCTTAAACAGATCCTTTGAGCCTCAGATCCTTTGCTTCTAAACTCCTCTTTGTTTCGGATTCGAATCTGTTGTTGATTCCTTGAATCCCGATTCCCTCTGCAACCTTTTCTGGGTGAATTGTTGTTTAAATCTTCAATCAAGGCGAGGGAGGGAGGGCTTTAACAGTAAGTTCATTTCCAATTGAGAATTCTCAATGCTTCGGTCTTTGAGTCTTTGTCCCTTAGATAATCTAATGCTTTTTTTGTATCTTTGTCCCTATTGATCTCAATGATTTGACTTGCCCCTTTTTGTTATTTTCTTTGTATTTTGGCAACGATCCAGCAAAAAAAAAAGAGATTGGGATTGATCAATGGCCTCTGATAGAGAAGACTTTAACCTCTGTGGACCCTCACACCTCACAGATCTTGATTGGTATCCTTCACTCTTAACATTCTCATTTTCATATGCTTGATCGTATCTTGAGGTTCTCCTGTCTTTTTTTTTCCCAGGGCAAACGAAAATCACCAACGTTGTGTAGCAGCTTGTTTGGTTCAAGGGATCTACATTGTAGAGCGTGACCGTCAGCTTCAACGCCAAGGCTCTCACGCTCTCGCACATCCATGGTGGGACTCCTTCCACTTCAAACTCATCCGTCACCTCATTGACGACGCCGATTTCTCCATCTTCGGCGCCATTTACGAACTCAAACAAGACACCAAAACCATCACCAACGTTGACTCTAAAGCTCCCCGTTACGTCGTAGCCTTTAGAGGGACGCTGACTAAACCTGACTCCATATCTCGTGACCTCGAGTTAGACATCCACATTATCCGCAACGGCCTTCACCGTACATCGCGTTTCGAGATCGCTATGCAAGCCGTTAGAAGCATGGCTACTTCTTCTTCTGTTGGAGCTTCCAATCTCTGGATAACTGGACATTCTATGGGCGCAGCGATGGCGCTTCTCGCTGGCAAAACGTTGGCCAAGACTGGAGTTTACCTCAAATCCTTCTTGTTCAACCCTCCCTTTGTCTCTCCTCCTATCGAGAGGATGGTATCTAACGAGCGTGTTAGGAGCGGGATTCGATTCGCGGGCAGCCTTGTTACCGCAGGGCTCGCTTTCTCAAGAACGCTTAAGCAAGCACAGCAGCCTCAGCATCAGCAGCAGCTGCAAGAGCGGAACTTGTCTGAAGATCCGTTGAAGGCTCTGTCTTTGTGGTTACCTGACATTCATGTGAATCCAGGGGACCATTTGTGTTGTGAGTACATTGGGTTTTTCGAGCATAGGGGTAATATGGAACAGCTTGGGTATGGAGCTGGAATCGTTGAGAGGATGGCGATGCAGCATTCCTTGGGAGGTTTGCTGATGGATGCCATGGGAGTTAGTAACGCAGTTGAGGTGCAGGAGCCTGTTCACGTTATCCCATCTGCTAACCTGATTGTAAACCGGACTGCTTCTGATGACTACAAGGAAGCTCATGGGATACACCAGTGGTGGAGAGCTGACCAAGATTTGGTTTCCAACATTTATTTGTTTAAATAGCTTACCAAGGTGGATTTGTTTTTTTTTCTCGATTGGAATGCCCTTTGTTTTGTTTGTTTGTGTAATGCTATGTATCAAGGTATCTCTTTAAATTCTTCGTTTATAGTATGTCCGAAAGGAAGTTTATGATTTGGAGGTTGTTCTTGTGTAAAATTATATGGGAAGGAAATAATCTTGAGGCAGGACCAAAAGAGGCATCTGTAGATATTTTGTTGATCAAATAGATAGGGTGGTGCTACTATAGATCATTTCAGTCATAAACATCACTGAATACTCATCAAAGATATTGATTAATCGATTCAAGTTAACAAATGTTATAAGGCATTAGAACATTTCAGTCATGAACATCACTGAAGACTCATCAATTAAGCGATTCAAGATAACAAATGTTTTAAGGCATTTGCACCTAACATTGATATTTTGTTTGACATATGACAAACTGATTCACTATAAAACTAAATACTACATTTTCAGGAAAAGTGTATGTTTTGGAGTTTTTAAACACATAGTAATCAAATATATTAAATTTTATTTATAATGCATATTTTGTTAATATCTATTTTCCATAATTTTAAACTAATACTTAATTTTCGAAGTTATTAAGCTTGAAAATGAGCAATTTTTGAAAAAGAGAGGATTTGACCAATTACAACTGAAACTATGAAGAGAGATGAGCATCATTATCCCTAGCACCCTTATGGAGCTCTTATTCATTTTTTTAGTAATAAATATGTGTTAAAAACTTTATTTAAGAGACACATTTGTTTTTCACTCCAATGCAAGTTTCTTATTTAGGGGTTCTTAAA
Organism: Raphanus sativus; assembly: GCF_000801105.2. Classification (NCBI taxonomy): domain Eukaryota; kingdom Viridiplantae; phylum Streptophyta; class Magnoliopsida; order Brassicales; family Brassicaceae; genus Raphanus; species Raphanus sativus. Next base: position 28,789,018 of record NC_079514.1, on the reverse strand, counting down.
AGAATTTAAACATTGCAAATCACATCAGTATACAAATGCTTTACATCCCAAATCCAACACTAACATCAACCTTACAAGAGTTTAGTTGAGTATATAAGAATCAGGGAGGAGCATGATTTCTCGTTTTAGAGGTAATAACATCTATCACCTATTCGCAAATTCTAACAAGTGTATATTCTGATCAGACCAATTGATACTATCAAACTCAGTAGCAAGCAATATGAGGTTTCAAACAGAAAAAAAAAATCATCTGTAAAAAGTAGCTTCAGTGAACGTAGAGGAGAAATCATATTAGTTATCAAGCATTACCTTAAACATCCTCGTATTTGACTTGGATTCATTACCGACTGAGGCTAGTGATGTATTTTCAGATAAGACCTCTTCAGTTGTAATCATCGCTTTAGCAATCTGCGAGTTCTCCCCAAGCACGTGACAGATTCAGTAACGTCTCTCCAAGCTCTTAACCACACTACAAAAATAGATTTGAGAGGTAAGTCCCTCAAGGAAGAGATGCAAAGATGTTTGCTTTTTACAAAAACACTACAAAAGATTCAGGATCCTCTCTTCTTCTCTAAATCGATGATGGGTCTATTGGAGAGATCAAAGGCAGCATCATTTAACTGTAAATATAAAATTAAAAAGGCTGCAACTTGACTGAGCTTATTACCATGTTGCTGAACTCCTTTGTTTTCACAGATCCTGAAACAGCCACGAGGACACCATCTTCCCAAGACTCAACTGAATTGATTGTCTTCACTTCGATAGCAGAGAAGTTCAGTGACATTACCATGTTGTGAATATTCTGCAATGATCAAAACTCAAATCCTAATTAGTTAAAGCACAAAACTTTACTAATCCAACAAAGAGGGTCTTCAAGTTATACACACAAATCATCAAAACAGAGGCAAAAAGTGATTGAAATGTATATTCACAAAACTCAACCCCTAATTAACTAAAGCACAAAACTTTACTAATCCAACAAAGAAGGATTTTCAATTATCACCTTGACTGGGTTATTGGTTTTCACAGATTGGCGATGGTGGAGGTTGAGGGAGACGCCGCCGAATGAGGAACGGGGGAAAGTGGATGAAGGAGAAGTGAGGAGGCGCGGAGGCGATGAGAAGGAGAGGAATGTGTGAGGAGCAGCAGCCATGGATGATGTTTGCAGAAGCCGAGAAGGTCGAAACGCCATCTCCGTTTCGAACGAGGAAGAAGAACTCGGAGAGGAGGAAGAAAGAATAAGCATGTGTCCACTAAGCAACTCTTCTTCTGACGCCTAATTAAGCACCGCTGCTTCTCTTATTAGTTCTTTTTCATTTTTTTTTAAATCAAAAATTCATTAAGCACCTTATTAAGCACTCCCGTTAATGGTGCTCTAGTCTAGAAGTCTAGAACCATCCTCTAAATCTCATATAAACAAACACCTAGATACTAGAAATGTGAGAGAACTTTCTAAAGAGAAAACCTTTTCCGTCTTGGAAAGACCAGACCCAAGTACAGAAAGACCAACTTAATTAACACTGTCGTAGGTTGAGAAGAAAAAAATTAACACTGTCATAGACGAAAGTACAGTCCCAGTTAGACCTCCACCGTTTTCCTTCCCAGAGACACTAACTTTACTTCTGTAACGAAGTATCACGGCGTCAAAAATTATGGCACGACAACGTCAAATACTACCGAATAAATCATTGTTGACAAAAAAAAAACATATTTTACCAAAAAAAAAACATATAATCATTTTATTTCCACTTTCCATGGAGCAATAAACCCTAAAGCCTCTTCTCCAAGTCTTTCAGCTTTTTTTCTACAAATCCCACAGTTTTAACTCTTCTCACAAACACCGATTCCTATCAGACTCTGAGTAAACTAAAAACCGCACCAAAAGATTCTTTGTGATGAAAATAGCATACCCATACATACACATGCGAGCCGAATGATCCAGAGATCATCTCCTCTTTCCTTGGCGTCAATCGAAACCCTCTTAAGGCTCTGCAAATCCGAAGTCCAGCTTCGTCAAATCCATGCCAAAATCATCCGTAAAGGTCTTGAGCAAGACCAGAATCTCGTATCCATCTTCCTCTCCTCCTCCTCATCTTCTTCTTCCTCTCTCCCTTACTCATCCTCTGTTTTCGAGCGTGTTCCTCACCCTTGCACTCATCTCTGGAACTGTCTCATCAAACGATACTCTAATAATAGGTTTCTCTTATTCGACACGGTCTCGCTTCTCGTCCGTATGATGAGAGCAGGCTTGGCTCGACCCGACGAGTATACTTTCCCTTTGGTTGTGAAAGTTTGTGCTAGCAACGGACAGGTTCGTGTTGGCTCATCGGTTCACGCGTTGGTTCTGAGAAATGGGTTTGATAAAGACGTGGTCTTGGCCACAAGTTTTGTTGATTTCTATGGTAAATGTAAGGATTTACCGAGCGCACGCAAGGTGTTTGGTGAAATGCCTGAGAGAAACGCGGTTTCTTGGACTGCTTTGATCGTAGCGTATGTGAGATCCGGAGAGTTGGAGGAAGCGAAGAAGATGTTCGACGTTATGCCTGAGCGTAATATTGGATCTTGGAATGCTTTGATCGATGGGTTTGTCAAGTCCGGAGATTTGGTCAATGCTAAGAAGCTGTTCGACGAAATGCCTGAGAAAGACGTGATTTCGTATACCTCTATGATTGATGGATACGCTAAAGGTGGTGATATGCGTTCTGCTCGGGTTTTGTTTGAGGAAGCGAGTGATGTTGATGTTAGGGCATGGTCAGCTTTGATAACGGGCTATGCGCAGAACGGCCAGCCAAAAGAGGCGGTGGGGATGTTTTACGAAATGTGTGAGAAGAATGTCAAACCTGATGTGTTTGTGATGGTGAGTTTGATGTCGGCTTGTTCCCAGATGGGTAGCTTTGAGTTATGTGAACAGGTTGATACTTATCTGCACCAAAACATGGCGAATGGATTATTATCTAGTCATTATGTTACACCTGCTTTGATAGATATGAATGCCAAATGTGGCCACATGGAGAGAGCAGCCAGACTGTTCGAAGAGATGCCTAGGCGGGATCTTGTCTCGTACTGTTCGATGATGGAAGGAATGGGTATTCATGGGTGTGGAGGCGAAGCTGTTCGGCTGTTTGAGAGAATGTTAGAGGAAGGTATTGTTCCCGACAGTGTTGCCTTCACTGTGATATTGAAAGTTTGTAGCCAAGCTAAGCTTGTTGAAGATGGTTTAAGGTATTTCGAGTTGATGCGAAAGGAATATTGCATTGTGGCATCTCCCGATCATTATTCCTGTGTGGTGAGCCTTCTTAGCCGGTCAGGAAAGCTTAAAGAGGCCTATGAGCTTCTTAAATCAATGCCTGTGGAGCCTCATGCTAGTGCCTGGGGTTCGGTTTTGGGTGGTTGTAGTGTGCATGGAGATACTGAGATAGCAGAAGCAGTTGCAAGGCGACTTTTCGAGCTTGAGCCGCAAAGTGCTGGTAACTATGTGCTTTTGTCAAACATGTACGCAGCTATAGACCGGTGGGCAGATGTGGCTCTTGTTAGGGATAAGATGAAGGAGAATGGAATTAAAAAGATCTCTGGTCGAAGTTGGATAGGTCGATAAGCACTACTTGGCGTCTAACCCGTGTCAATGGAAGACTTTGGTTAACTTAAACATGGCATTCACGCAAAAGGACCTAAAATAGTTCTATCATTATGGCTTTATTGTTTGTAAATTTGTTTACTTCTTACTTAACCAGAACCACCCTGAAACATCGGTGCGTCCAATTTTTGTATTACCTATCTCGAATGTTTCAGAGACGTAAGATTCTGTTCAAACTGAGAAAACTAAGAGAGATGAAAGATCGTTAGAGAACTAAGATATACATCATCAGTATGCTTGTGAACATTTTTATCCTATTGTAGGTTCCAATTCCGTTATGTTCTCTAGATTAACAGTCTATTTCTTTATGTTGCAAATGGAAATGGAAAGAGAGATCATGTGAAGTGATTAAGAATGTAATATCTATGTTTGGAGTTTGGACTTAACATGTAAGCATTTTTCTTTTACTTTCTTAAAGATACAATCCTTTTGTGCTTTCAACATAAGATAGATGGATCTCATCCGAATCATTTTGCTAGTGTATCTTATTGCTTCCTTTCTCTCGAACCTCATTCTTGGTTGCTTTTCTCTTTTTTTTTTTTTTACAGGAAAAGTACTTCATTTCATTTCAAAGAAACATGCACGGTTTAAGACATAAACTGGCGAAAGAGTGAGCAATCCCCATACACATGGTTGCTATTTATGATATTCAAAGCAATTAAAAGGTAAAATGCTTAAAATGATATTAGATTATGCTATTCAAAGATTCTATGTTTGTTTTATCTATAAGTGAGTTGACATCACTATTTTCCTTATCCTAATAACAACAACACTTGGCTACCCAAACTTTTGTATGAATAGCATAATCTAATGTCATTTTTTCTTTATACTAAAAAATGATCGAGTGTCCATAATATTTTAATCAAATTAACCAAGTTTAACTAACATAACCATATTTATTAGAAACTCATTGTTCATACTCTAACCGATTATTTAACTAATTTCGACCCGACCCGAACCCGACCCAATATCCGAAGTGGCATCCGAACCCGACCCGAAAAATCCGAACCGAAATCCGAACCGAAGTAGCAAAATACTCGAACGGATATTAAGTTAGGAGAGATTGGATATCCGAACCCGAACGGGTAATACCCGAACCCGAATAGATATCCGAAAATAACCGAACATATGTATACTTACCCTTATTTTTCTAGTTTACATCTCTCATTTTATTTAAAATATTTATATTGATGTTACACATACTTTAAGATCATATAATATATATATATATAATTATGAAGAAAATAATTTGATATTCATTTAAAATGCATGTTAAACTTTTTGTTTCATGTATTAATAAAAGTTACATCCAAAGTTTAAAAATAATAGCCAAATTAATATTTTTATTTTTGAAATGTTACTTCCAAATTTATTAATCATTCAATCTATAAAAAAATAGAAAAATCAGTTAAGTGAAATCTATTTTTTTAAAATACAATAAACTTAAAAAATGAAAAAAAATATTTTTATTTCTTTTAAAATCTAAATATCCGAAACCCGATTCGAAATAACCGAATCCGAACTAAAAATACCCGAACCCGACCCGAAGTATAGAAATACCCGAACGGATTTTATATCCCTATACCGAAATACCCGAAAATCCAAAATACCCGACCCGAATCCGAACGGGTACCCGAACACCCACCCCTATAACAAGCAAACTCTAAATCCGTATTTCCATGATGTCGATAAACATCATTATCGTCTCTCTTTTTTACCAAAATTGAGATTCATAGAAAGAGCCTCGACGGGAGTCAACTTTTCCTGTACCCCTATTTTCCTACACACAATCTCCTATGGGCTTCCTTAGTCTTCTATACCCCTTTTTCATAATTCTATTTTTGATCAAAACACAAAATCCATAATCAAAGCTTCTCCCCTCTTCAAAACTATACCCCCCCCCCCCCCCTATGGATTAGTGAACCCATGGGTAAGTATTTAACTTCTATATCTTTCAAATTTGAAAAAAATATTTTAAAATCGTTTTCTAACCCTATTTTGATGATTTTCGTGAAACTATGAAAAAACAGTTTTTTGATTTTTGAAATATTTTTATCAAATTCTATAAATCAAATAAAAAATATTCACGTTTCCGATTTAATTTTATGATTTTTCGTTAGACACATAAAATTAAAAGAAGAAAACTGTCTAATAGAGATTGAGGAGTGAGAAATAGGGGTATGAGAGGAATTGCCTCAGTGGACGGATAAATATTGAAATGAGTCTAGAAAAGTATTTTAAGAAGAGTATTTGAGCCTCCTCTTCAAGGCAACAAACAAAATCCATAAAATTATTCAGTGTAGTTCTGACAAGGTGATGTTTTGGGAACATCATGGTGGATTATGTGTCAAAGACAGGGAGAATCCATGCAAGACATTCTACTGATGTTAGGTTAAATTGCAGGTACACATAACTCCTAGTTAATGAGATTCTTAATTTCAGTTTTTTTGACAAGTTCTTTGATTTTGTTGCAGAGAAAAATTGAAAATCATCTAATAAAATTGGTTGATTAAGCACTGCTTGATGAGATTCATAGGATCTATATGCAGCAGAGTATGTTTGCAGACGATATCAAAGACAAAGATAAGAGACAAGGTTGATAAATACTTGGAAGATGATTCTATAACCGTAATAATTTCCCTAGGAGCCATTAAATGGATTTGTAGGAACTTCTGTAATAGAGAAAAATGAAATGCAAGGTATGTAATGGAGAGTTATGTTAATGGATAATATTAATTTCTTGTTTATGTTACCATGTATGAACATGCCAACAATAATAAAACATCTTTGAGTGAAATATAACAAGTTGAAAAACACATACATAACCGTAGCAGTACAATAATAAAACATCTTTGAGTGAGACATACTAAATATTCCTGAGTCATAACAAGCTGAAAATAAAGACAAAACAATTTGAAAATACATAATCTCATAACATTAGTAAAATTACAAAACATGACATTCTTAGTCTTTGTTTGTTTTGGATGGTCGTGTCATTGCAATTGCATCAGGACAAGATTAGCTCATGTTCCTGTAAAGGGAAAAATCTTACAGGGTTATAAGCTTATTCAAAGTAATTAAGTGGAACTGCATTGGTTGTATTCCTTTGCTTTGGTCTTAATCTTTTTATTCAGGTGAATCTTGCAGCATCCTACATTGCGGCTGCTTTCTCATATTTAGAATAATGCATGATGTGTCTTTTCCAAGTGTTCATATCTGCTTCCTAGTTGATTCATGTTTTACTTTGAATTTCAGAAACTTATTTTGCTTTTTCTTCTTCTTCCTTCCAAAAAATGTAAGCTTTAGTGGTTTTGTTACTAACATGTATTGGCCTTTTTTCATCCAAAAATCTGGCTTTCAAACCGTGTTCATAGACTCATTATAAGTTAGTTTCCACACACACACATATATGTATGTATATTCTCAGCATTCAAGCATTTTGACCTCATATTTTGTAAATATCTCCTGCCATTTCTCAGATTTATTGTTCTCTTTGAGATTTATTAGCATTGCTTACCTTTTAATTTCTCCAATATAAGAACACCGCCTTTGATTTAGCTGCAATAAAAATGGTGTTGAAGAACTCTCTCGCTTTTGTTCAAAAAAAAAAAAAAAGAACTCTCTCGCTTTGATAGCAACATTCTAACAAAAACTTCCAAGTCTATAATACACCAAAGACCAACTCAATGGTTCATCCTTCATCACATCTTCATAAAATGACATGCTTTAGTATCTCAATTTACGGAATTCCTCCTTGAAATATGTAGGGTTGTATCTCCAAGCTAGATTCGACACCATTGACTTTAGAAAATCTTTATACTTGTGCTTCATCTTCAGATTTTCGACAATATATTTCACACATTGTCTACGCTCAGAGTTTAGTAACTTAGATTAAATAGTTCTTATGAATACCTGAAATGTTACATAAGTAAATTATCCGTCGTTAAAACAATAGGTTTCAAACTCTGAGTATTGATTTACTGACCTTTAAGATATCAAATATAAGGACAAAATTGCTGTCACATCCAAAACTGAGATCATGTTTGAGTAAGTTGATAACCATAGGCATGTATCCACAGTCTCAAATTGTAACACAGCCCAAGCAAACAATTATATTTATTATTATCGTCGTACTAAAACAGTGAGTAATATAGTTTTCACTGTGATTCTTTAAAAACGTTTCATCAATCCTCTATGATTGGCTGACAATACCCTATTCAGCAGCTTATAAGCTTCTCAAATCAAACATAGACCGATCAAATACATCCTCTTCAGCAGCATTACAGATGGTATCAAGAAATACACTTTAACCCGGTTTGACCTTCTCAATACTTTCACATAACCTCAAAAATGAGCAAATGTGTACTCCTTGTGAAGTTATTTCAATTCTAATGTTCTTCCTTGATGCTATTGATTTCCATTTCCCCTTGATCTACTCTTGAATATTGTCAAGAACTATTCCACAATTTTCTCTCATTTATCAAGGAAAAACCTAGCAATAACCGGTCTTCTCAATGTTTATACTTTCCATTAGGCGTACAACTATGATACTCGTATCTAGTCTTCATCAACCACTTTTAAGTTGGCTTGTTGTAGGCATAATAAAATATTCATTTGTGTTTTCTTTCACTCCCACACTTAAAGCTAAGTTTCGTCTTATCCCACCTATCTTGCCGAATGTTTCGATCTTTGCTCAAAGAATAATCAAAGACCGCATATTTGAACTCAAAACCCGACCAGCAAGTTGTTCCCACTTCTAGTTTTTATCAGATTTTGTGTATTCTATCTCTAGTATCGAACTCGTCTTCCTTTTCATCTTTCGTGAATTGTTTTCCTCTCAATGAACTCCTCACCCTCAAAATCAGCGACTAATTGCTGAAGATGCTTGTAAGTGATTCTCAATCTCTTGTTTTCACCATAATTGATTTTATCATTCCCAATTTATTTGTATTCCTCATTGTTCTTTCTCGGTTTTTTCTGATTTTATACACCAAATATTCTCGTCTTCCTTATTTTTATTCTCCAAAGAAACAACACCAATACAATTTGCCTCTTTAGTCTATTATTGAAGTATCAGCAACATGAAATCTACACTTTCAATTATGTTCTTATTCATCTTTGTCGAAGTTAGAAGAACATGAATCCAAGTTTCTCCATTTCTCTTGTTGCCCTCCATTGTCAAAGTTAGAAGAACATGAATCCAAGTTTCTCCATTTCTCTTGTTGCCCTCCATTGTCAAAGTTACAGCAACAAAACCCAATTTTCTCCGTTTCCCCTTTTGTCCTCCATTGTAGAAGGTAGAACCCTAGATTCTCGGTTCTGAGATGACTAAACCTAAACCCACAATTTGTCTCACTCTCCTCAACCAAGGATTTGTCTCGAGGAACTCTAACTATCAAATCTAGGCTTTGGGCATTTTATCTGGACTTGAGGACTAGACCATAAACCGACCGGAAAATCCTGGTTTGGGTAGGAACCGAATAGATGTTTTTACCTTATTGGGTCTTGTTGTGGAGGATACACAGGTCTTGGACCCTACCCAAACCCGAGACCCGATGGGGTACCCGAAATACCCAGAATTTTTAGTATATATTACTTATATATGGGTGTTTTAGCATATTTTTGATCTTATGAATATATTTTTTTTAAAGTTGGATTTGGGTTTTCGGGTACGGTTTGGTTTCAGGTAAAAGTTTAGATTTTCAAAAATACAATTCTGATAATCGGATAAAATCTTGGGTATTTTTGATGTGTTCGTATCAGATTTTGGATAAAATTTCAGAAATTTTCGGGTATTTAAATATTTTTAGATATTTTGTGTTTTTGGATATTTTTTTGGGCCCAACATGATCCGAACCTGACCTTGAACCGAACCGACAAATTCTAATTACCTTACTGAGTTCAACTATCTAAGACCCAAACTGACTTAGACCCGACATGATCAGAACCATTCGAACCCGTACCGACAAATTTTAGTTACCCTAGTAGATCTAGGTATCTAAAACCTGAAGAACCCGGACCTCACAAGATCCGGCCCAAACCTGATCCGAACTCAAATGCCAATTTATTTCTTTTTAAAAAACTTGATTGATTTTCCAGAGTTGTTATCCTTTTGATCTATTCCATGTAATTGTGTTCAATTACCCAAACCATGCTTACAAAAACTGATTGCGGTCAATCAAACCTGGTTTTAAACTTATCCCGACTCTTATCTATTCTACCCTAACCTGATATATTTATTAGCCAAAATATCTTAACTTATTTGGTAGAGTAAATAGATTTGGGTGATAAATATATCAGGTTAGGACAGAATAGATCAAGGTCAGGATTAGTTTAAAACCGGGTTTGATTGACCGCAATCAGTTTTTGTAAACATGATTTGGGTAATTGGAAAATATTACATGGAATGAATAAAACTTGTGGATAATCGATCAAGTTTTTTAAGAAATAAATAAATTAACTAGTTTAAGAATCCAGATGGACCGTATGTTGTTGTGTGTAATACGTGGATAATACTGATTAGTCTCCAAATATTTCATGTGTTAATAAAACTTACAAATCTACTTGAGTTCAATTATACATTAATAAAAAGTTTAATCAGTTTAACAAGCACATTAAAGTAAATTATATTCACAATATAATTTTTTAAAAAGTTGTACATTTTAGTACACAACTTAAATAGCTTAAACAACTCAACATTTGACGTAGTAATCACAGAAAACAAAAAAAAGGGGAATATTTGTTTGTACATGAAGGATTATAGTAAAGGGAAATTGGGTCATATGACCAAAAAAAACATAATTCACGTTCTAACCATTTTACCTAACAAATCTATACACTCCGTTACATATACATATTAATATTGTATTACCCTTTTTTTTGACCGGTGAAACCTAAAGATAAAAAATAATTATTATTACAGTGTCTTATAATTTGTGGCAACATCCACATATCCCTTCTTTGTAACTCTTTACAGATTAGATCGACATCGTCACTACCGTCTGAGTTCTGAGAATATTTTGTGATCTGAAAACGTCTCCCAGAAACCCCAATCTCTCTTCTTTTGAAACAGCCACTGCAGTTACCGTCGAGGCGGCGGGGATCATCACGCGAGCCGATTCGCCTCCATATATATCTCATGGGTGAGGAGCATCACCCCGTTCCGTGCATCCAACTTCTCAATCCAAGATTTTTCATTGAGTGAAGACGAAACGTGAAAACCCGTAAGTTTCTGATTTTGAGTTTGAAGACGAGGCAGAAGATGAACAATGAATGTGTTTCTATACTATCTTATGAAACAGAATAGAATGTCTTTCTTTCAAATTTGGTTATTTTATTATTTTAGTTTGATTCTTGAAAACAAAGTTCAATTTTGTTTGATGTTGTTTCATGTTCTATTGATATGAGTTTTGTATGAGTGTATATATGTGTTTATATTAGTGTGTATATGATTTTGTAAAGAGGAATAATATGTTGACGTAAATGGAATAGAATCTTTGCTATATCATTTGTCATTTTTTCTATTCTATATGCTCATGTAAAATTTAAATGCATCTTACTGATATTTTGAAATTTGAGTATTTAGTTTATAAAAGATTGGGGTTGACATTAGATTAGGATTTATAGTTCCATGTAGGATGTATTGGATTAGGATTTATAGTTCCATGTAGGATGTAATGATTAGTGGCTAGGATTTAGTTTATGAAGATTGAGGTTAACATCGGATTAGGGTTTATATTTCCATGTAGGGTTTAGTGATAGTTAATAGGGTTTAGTTTATGTACTATGTTATTTAGGGTTAAATATAGTTAGGGGTTGGAGATGTACTATGTTATTTATTTTGTTCCATTCTATTTGGGTTTAAGATTTATATTTGGATTTAGGGTTTATACTTGAGTTTAGGGTTTATATTTTGGTTTAGGGTTTACTGATTATAATTTATAGTTTAATATATAAGGTACGGAAATGTACTATGTTATTTATTTTGTTCCATTCTATTTGGGTTTAGTATTTATATTTGGGTTTAGGGTTTATATTTAGATTTAGGGTTTACTGATTAGAATTTAGGGTTTAATATTTAAGTGTTGGAGGTGGATTAGGATATGGTTTATTATTTAAAGTTGGAATGAGGTTGATGTCCTAATATATTTTAATAAAATAGAATAGAGTGACTGAGATTGGTAAATGGAATACAAAATATATTGGAAAATATTATATTTTAGTCTACACATTTAAAGTGACGTGGTTCTCCTCTACACCAACTCACCTTTATTTTAGGCCACATAAATCACAATCAACGTAATTTATTTCTCCTGCTTCACCAACAACTTGTTGCATGAAAGGATATAACCGAATAAAGTAAGGGCTAAATGTCATCGATTGAATAACGTCAAAATCAAAGCTAATTTCTTAATTATGCTTCTGATTTTGGCTATCTCGCAAATTAGCCCTATGGTAAATGCAGAATGTAAGTCCAACTACAAAGATACAACACTCTCTCTAATAAATAATGTTGGGCTTTTCTAAGCCCATGTCCAACTCTCTATTGTCCGATTAGTACGATATTGTCCACTTTGGGCCCGCAGGCAAAGCCCGCATGAATTTGTTTCTGGGACTCCTTCCCAAAAGGCCTCGTGCTAATCAGAGTTGGACATCCCTTTATATACTAGACATTATTTGTCTAAACTTCCAATGTGGGACTTTGTTTGCATTCCCAACAAACCTCCTCTCAAACCAAGTACCACATCAACCCTTGGTTTCCAACCTCCAACGACATCTGGTATGCATCTTGTACCGCCGTAATCACCAACGGGACTCTTCACCTAACCCTTGTTACACCATTAGGATTTATCCTCCTAACCCCTTACTGCACCATTAGGACATTCACCACCTAATCCTTGCAGCACCGTTAAGAATATCCACCTAATCTTGTATCGTCGTTAGGGAGAGACTTTCGATACAAGTCTCCGACACCACTTATTCGCGAAGTCATCTTGAGGATTCTCCTCCCACAACCGAAGTTTCCAGGATCTTTGACTGGCCTCTGCTACGCACCCCGTCCTTCCCATCGAAGTGGAGGCTCTTCGAACTTGAAGGGTATTTTGGTCTTCTTGCAGATGTTCGTCATCCCGGCTCTGATACCAATTGTTGGGCTTTTTCAAGCCCATGTCCAACTCTCTATTGTCCGATTAGTACGATATTGTCCACTTTGGGCCCGAAGGCAAAGCCCGCATGGATTTGTTTCTGGGACTCCTTCCCAAAAGGCCTCGTACTAATCAGAGTTGGACATCCCTTTATATACTAGACATTATTTGTCTAAACTTCCAATGTGAGACTTTGTTTGCATTCCCAACAAACCTCCTCTCAAACCAAGTACCACATCAACCTTGGTTTCTAACCTCCAGCGACATTTGGTATGCATCTTGTACCGCCGTAATCACCAACATGACTCTTCACTTAACCTTGTTACACTATTAGGATTTATCCACCTAACCCTTACTGCACCATTAGGACATTCACCACCTAATCCTTACAGCACCGTTAGGAATATCCACCTAATCTTTGTATCGTTGTTAAGGAGAGACTTTCGATACAAGTCTCTGACACCACTTATTCGCGAAGTCATCTTGAGGATTCTCCTCCCACAACCGAAGCTCCCGGGATCTTTGACTGGCCTCTGTTACGCACCCCGCCCTTCCCATCGAAGTGGAGGCTCTTCGAACTTGAAGGGTATTTTGGTCTTCTTGCAGATGTTCGTCATCCCGGCTCTGATACCAATTGTTGTGAACAGCCGTCGTTTAGGTTAGAAGAAGAATAGAGAAGAAAACATATTGAGGCAAATACCCGTTTAGGGTTTCTTATTAATGATGTGATAATAATTTACAAACCCTTAGACCCATATTTATACAGTCTCAAAAAACCCGATTTCCTTTTCCTACGTCCGACCCACGAGTGCTGGGCATTTTACTGGTACAAACAGAGATTTAAGACACACAGATGCAACAAACACCACCTTGACGAAAAATCTCTACAAAACTCCTTATCCCGTCTATCTTCTGGAGGGAACCTCCATTGCTTCTTAGCATTGGCAAACACGAAGCAGATTCAAGCAATGCTTGAACTTCTCCGTTGTAACAGGCTTGGTCAACATGTCAGCTGGATTCTCCGACGTATGCACCTTCTCCAATAAGACTTCTCCAGAAGCTGCTAACTCCCTTATCTTGTGAAACCTTATACGTATGTGCTTCGTCCTTCCATGATACACTTGATTCTTAGCCAAACATAACGTGCTTTGACTATCACAGTGTAGCTGAACACCTTCTTGATCAACACCCAACTCGGATACAAGTCCTTGTACCCATACTGCTTCCTTAGCTGCTTCTCCAAGTGCCATGTATTCAGCTTCAGTGGTTGACATCGCTATAATACCTTGTTGTACCGATCTCCAGCAAATAGGTGCTCCTGCAAGAGTAAATACATACCCCGTAGTTGACCTACTATTATCAAGGTCTCCACCATAATCTGAATCCACGAACCCAATAACTGAATCCTGCACTTCTCCACGAAACATAAGCCCATAGTCACTTGTACCTCGCAAGTATCTTAGGATCCACTTCACAGCATCCCAATGTCTTCTTCCAGGATTCGACATGTACTTACTGACTTGACTAACTGCTTGTGCTAGGTCCGGTCTTGTACACACCATTGCATACATCAAACAACCAACTGCGCTAGCATAAGGAACCTCCGCCATATCTTTGAGTTCTTCAGCAGACTTTGGACTTTGCTCTGCTGTAAGTATGAAGTGCTTCGCCAATGGTGTAGAGACTGGTTTTGAATTCGACATATCAAAACGTTCTAACACCTTTTCAATGTAGCTCTTCTGAGAAAGCCATAACCTCTTAGAGCTTCTATCCCTGCGAATCTCCATTCCAAGAATCTTCTTTGCAGCACCAAGATCCTTCATCTCAAACTCTCGTCCCAGTAACCCTTTCAAACGATTTATGTCATCCATATCGTTTGCAGCAATGAGCATATCATCAACATATAACATCAGGAATATGGGAGAATGGTCAAGGGACTTGACATACACACAGCAATCGTACTCGCACCTTTGATAGCCTATTTTCATCATATATGAATCAAACCGTTTGTACCACTGCCTTGGAGCCTGCTTCAAACCGTATAAAGACTTCTTCAATCTACACACCAGATGCTCTTCTCCAGGCTTAACCAAACCTTCAGGTTGCTCCATATATATTTCCTCCTCCAACTCTCCATGAAGGAAGGCCGTTTTCACGTCCATCTGCTCAAGATGCAGATCCCAAACAGCTACCAAACCCAACACAGCTCGTATGGAAGTGTGTCGTACTACCGGCGAGAATATCTCGTCATAGTCTATTCCTTTCTTCTGCGAGTACCCTTTTACCACTACTCTGGACTTGAACTTCTTAGGTTCTTTCACAGACATCCCTTCCTTCTTCTTGTAGATCCACTTGCAGCCAATTGCTCTCTTCCCTTCAGGTAACTCCACAAGATCCCAAGTCTCGTTCTTATCCAGACTTACTGCCTCTTCCGTCATAGAACCAATCCATTCATCCCTCTCATCGCTATTAATAGCTTCATGATAGGTGGTAGGATCATCCATCTCGACCATAAGAGCATAGTTGACCATGTCTTCAAACCCGAACCTGACTGGAGCCTTTATTGCACGTTTTGGTCTTCTAGAAGCCAAACTCTCCTCTGTTCCACGTTGAACCTCTTTCTGTGCCACTTCCACAGACCGCTCATCACTAACTTCATCTGGTTTATCTGCACCAGACTCCTCCTGAGTAACTTCAGAATCCGTAATAGTCTCAATGATCACATGCACTCGGTCTGATATCGCCTGCTGCACCATATACTGCTCGTCAAAGACCACATCTCGACTAAACACCCTTTTCCTTGCCTCAGGATCCCATAACTTGAATCCTTTAACACCTTTCTCAAAGCCTAGAAAAATGCACTTCTTGGATTTCGAATCCAGCTTTGATCTTTCATCTCCCGCAACTAGCATGTAAGCTGGACATCCAAATATCCTCAAGTTTGATAGATCAATATCTACCCCAGTCCACACCTCTTCTGCGACCTTCCCTTCTAAGGAACTTCTTGGCGATCTATTGATGAGATAGACTGCCATGTTTACTGCTTCCGCCCAGAACTGCTTTGCTAACCCTGCATTCAACCTCAAACACCTTGCTTTCTCTGCAATCGAACGGTTCATTCTTTCAACGACACCGTTTTGCTGAGGTGTTTTACGCACTGTAAAGTGCCTCTGAATGCCATGCTCCGCACAAAACTTCTGGAACTTCCCGTCAGTATACTCTGTGCCATTATCCGATCTCAAGTACTTCACCTTTCTCTCCGTCTGATTTTCTACTTCAGCTTTCCAAACCTTGAAGTTTTCGAACACCTCAGATTTCTGCTTCATGAAGTACACCCAAACCTTCTTAGAGAAGTCATCGATGAATAAAACGAAGTATCTTGATCCTCCCATAGATTGCACCCGAGTTGGCCCCCACACATCAGAATGGACATAGTCAATAAGACCTTTTGTCGTGTGTTGGCCCGTCTTAAAAGATACCTTGGACTGTTTTCCCATCACACAGAACTTGCAAAACTCCATCTTGCAATCCTTTAACCCGTCCAGAAGACCCCTTCTAAAGAGCTCTTTCAAACCGTGTTCCCCAATGTGACCCATACGCATATGCCACAAGGTTGTACACTCCGACTCAGAAACTGCAGCTGCAGCACCACCTACAACCACGTTCCCTATCAACCGATATACGCTTCCGGCTGTCATCTGTCCCTTCATCACCATCATAGAACCTTTGAAAACCTTCAATACTTCATCATCATCTGATTTGTACTTGAAGCCGTTTCTATGTAGCAACCCCAGAGATATCAGATTCTTCTTCATGACTGGTATGTGTCTGACATCAGTTAATGTCCTGATAGTCCCATCATACATCCGAAACTTGACTTGTCCAATGCCCACAACACCACACGCCTTGTCATCCGCAAGTCGAACAGAGCCCATGTTTCCAGCCTTGTACGTTTCAAACCACTCCCTGTTAGGGGTCATGTGGAATGAAGCGCCCGTATCCATTATCCAGGTATCCGAGTGATCACCTGACGTAACAGCAAGCATATCCGAATCAGCTGATCCTTCCGAGTCTTCCACCTTCTGAACCATGTTTGCAGAGTTCGATGTCTCCTTCGAATTCTGCCATTTTTCCGGACAGTCTCTCCTATAGTGGCCAGGCTTCCCACACCTATAGCAGACTACTTTCTTCCCGAACTTTGACTTTGACCTTTTCTTGCTAGTATCATCCTGCTGCTTCCCCCGCTGCCTTCCTCTATCCTGACTGACATACAGCCCGTCACCTTGAGAGTTGTCACCCACGCCTGTATTCTGCCTTCTCTCATGGTGAGAGAGTAGTGCTGCAGAAACTGTCTCCAGCTTTATGGTCGTTTTATCGACTGTTAGAGCTGTTAACAACGTCTCATATTGAGGAGGCAGAGAACACAGCAAGATCATGGCTTGATCTTCGTCCTCAATCTTCACATCCACACGAACCAGATCCCCGATGATTTGATTAAAGTTGTTGACGTGTGCAACCAGATCCCCGCTCTCAGACATCTTCAAACCGAACAACCTCTGCTTGAGGTATAGTTTGCTAGATAACGATTTTGACATATACATCTTTTCCAACTTATCCCACATCTCCTTACAAGTTGTGAGGTCCATCACCTGATGTGTTATATCATCCGACAAACAGAGTCGAATCGTTGAGACGGCCTTATCCTGCATCTCTTCCCAATCATCCTGATCCATCGCTTCCGGTTTCGTCTCCAACAGAGAAGAAGGAAGGGATGTCTGTGAAACAGAGTCGAATCGTTGAGACGGCCTTATCCTGCATCTCTTCCCAATCATCCTGATCCACCTTATCCTGCATCTATTCCTTTCTTCTGCGGGAACCAATTGTTGGGCTTTTCCAAGCCCATGTCCAACTCTCTATTGTCCGATTAGTACGATATTGTCCACTTTGGGCCCGCAGGCAAAGCCCGCATGAATTTGTTTCTGGGACTCCTTCCCAAAAAGCCTCGTGCTAATCAGAGTTGGACATCCCTTTATATATTAGACATTATTTGTCTAAACTTCCAATGTGGGATTTTGTTTGCATTCCAAACAAATAATTTATGTACCTACCAATGGACCCAAAAGCAAACACAACAACTACTCTTCTTCTCATTTTTATTAATTGTTTTTTCACACACCCATAATAATTTATAATTTTATTTGTTGTTTACAGCCTTTCCCTGGCAAATATTAACGTGTACTCTCCAAATTCCACAAACCAAATAAAGTTATAATCAAAGAACGATGCTTCCATTCCCCAACTACTACGTTTCAACACCAATTATGTCCGAGAAGAAAAACATAAGCAGCAGCAAAAGTAAGAGAAGAAAGAAGAGATCGCCACCGACAGTCTTATCTGGAGGAGGAGGAGGAGGAGGAGGAGGAGGAGATGAGCTAGCGACGGTGAAAGCTGCAGCGTGGACTTGGTACCAAAGAAATGAAGGAAAACCAATGATTAGAGAATTTGATATCACGACAAGAGCCACAAGAACACCTCGACCTTCGCGGTACAAGCTCGAAGCCAGCAAGAACATGATTTTGTCCGAGAATAGGGTTTCTAAAACCGACACTAATCGTTTTGCGCTTGAAGATCAAGAAACCAAGTTCTCTAGTCTTCTTGACCCTCATGAGATCATGAGCATCTCTAAAAGGATTGACGAGGGATCATTACCCGCCAATCCGACTAGTAGTTTCCGGCATGACCATGTTTTACTGCAGAATGAGCTAGAAGATGATCATAGTAAGAAGGAGAATCGGGTTGTCACAAAAATGAGCATGAAAAACTTGTGGAAAGGATTGATTCTGATGGCGGCTCCAAGGACAGTTTGTAGAAGAAGTGATGACGTGGATCTTGAGGCTTATCGAGCTAACCCAAGAACATTAAAGGTAGAACCCAGGAGTGTCAAGACGCGAACTTACCGTCGTTAACTCTATAGTCTCTAGTTATTGTGTCTGGATATTTAAATGTTTAAAAAGGTCTTCATTTTATACAACATTTTAAGGACTTAAGCAAGTTTTATTGATCACTCTTAATAAACGTGGAAAATATATAGTAATTGAATACCTAATAACTTACTTATATGTATATTCTTTTTTCTTTTCTTGGACAAATATCTAATTGTGTCAAGAAGTCACAATTTCATGAACAATTTTAGATACATTGGATTTTATTTTTCTGATGCATCAGGATTTTCCATTACATTTAAGAAAAACCTCAAAAGAAAGTTACGAATTCTATTAGAATATATTTTTTTTAAATCTTTTCACGTAAAAAGACGTACATAATTTTTTTTTGATAATACTTTATATCAATATCAACCCGTTAGACGGAAATTGTTAAACGGTTACAAAACTAGTTTCGCCCATCCATTAAACCCGACACATTTAACTAGCTCATTTCTTAAACCTTAAGAACCAATTCTCGTTCTTAACCCTCAGCTATGACCACGAATAGGTGATTCTCTTCGTCACCTCGAATGTCGGGACTATCAATGTTATTTCGGGAGTAGTTAGGAATTGGTGAAAGCCTTAATATTTATAATCGTCTCAACCTATTTAAGATTTAAGCGCAAATCCTGAAGGGGCAGGAATTAGAACACAAACCATGAGAAAATCGCTCCAATGCCCCTCTACAAGCTCCAAAAGCACCGAAATCACCATGGTAAAGAGCTCGACGAAGACCTGTTGGCCAGATATCAGAAAGACAGGAACGGAATGGCAGCTTCTAATTGAACCAGAACCTCGATCCATAACCTGCAAAGACAAACTGAGAGATACTACTGCAACAAAACCCCATGGCAAGGCAGCATATCAGCACTGGGATATGCCTCTCAGACGCCCGAACCACCGAAGAGGGAGATACTCCTTAGACCAAAGAAGCTTCCACTCTCAGTCAGACATCTTCTCCTAGAACCGAAATAAGATAAGATTTTGATGGCAGACATATGAAACTGCTGGTGCAGTTCATACAGAAACGTGACAGACCGAAGCAAAACAACCGGAGCGAACTTGTCGACTAAGTTCAGTCGAGAGTCTGGTCTTCAAACCCGGATATTTGATTCATGTTTAACCAACTAGATGGATTACATCTTTTCATAAGGTATATAAAGTAAATTGAACTAGGTCTACTTAACTTTTTTTTTGTCACTTAACTAGGTCTACTTAACTAAGAAGTGGTCAAAGGAGATACAGCCACTTAGAAGATATAGGAAATAAGTTGGTTATAAATAAAGAAGACCTAACTTCGAAAAGACATCCACGATCACAAAGAAGTCTACAAAAATAAGGTTTTCTTTGCTTTATCTTGTTTTTGTCGAGCTCGTACCTTTTGATGAGTTCTTCGTCTTTCTCTATAACTCATCATTGAATTTGAGCCTACGAGTTTGTCAAAAAGACATATTTATTGCCTCATTTGTGAGGAGTTTGTAAAATTGAATAATTTGTTAAATAGCCAAGTTTCAATAATCTGTTAGGAATATATCATCTTTTTAGAAATTAGTTGATGATTTTATGAAAATTTGATATTATCCTCATCAACAATAGGTAGACAGTGAAAAAGGAGAAAATAATGGCGTAGACATATGAAGAACATGTGGACAGAAAAATATATTCTATTCATACAATAGTATAAAAATAAGAGAATAGATCTCCTTAGTATTAATAGAGGAGCAATTAAAAAGAACAACCTTTAAAGAGTAGAATTATTACCATGTTGCCATTTTGCATAGGTGTCTTCTTCACAATTCACCTCAGCCTTCCTATGCATTAATCCTTAAATTACTAGATTATTTACATCAGTTGCCATTGGTATGTCACAAATTTACAGCATGATTTTTCATTACATTTTGACTATAGTTACTGATTTTTGTTCTTGATGACCTAATCTATGGAACGTAGTGGTAACTGAAACCAAATTAATGATTGATAGCTAACCATTTCTATAATTACGACCATGACTTATTCAAAATGTAAATGTTAATGTGTCTCCCTCTCTCTCTAAAATGTTAACGTTTTTTGGTTAAAATTTTTACAATAGGAAAATGCAATTAATATTCCACCATCTAGAAGTCTTTTGGTTCTGGTCCACAATTTGTATTCTATAATAAAAAATAAAAAATCAATATTAAAATGCTAGATTAGTGGAGTTTACATCTCAATTTAATTTACCGGTTTTCTCAAGTGAGAGTAATGTATATTAGTATTTTCGGGATTTTAGAAGATCACAATTTTATTGAATTAAACATTCAGGAAGCATATTATTGGATTACACCACACAAATACTTAAACACGTAACATGTCCTCTTTATAGGATTGCAGAGGTATTATATTTAATTTATATGCCTTTCTTAATTAAATTTGTAAATAGTTATGCTACTAACCTTTGTTTGTTCTCTTTATAGGATTGCAGACAATGGAGTTTAATTTCTATAAGTGGCGATTCTTTTTTTTTAATGTTTTTTTAATTTTTTTGCCCTCCTTTACTGATTTATTATTAATAGTACTTTAATGTCTTATTTATGTTTTTTAAAATATTATTCAGCATTTATTTTATGTCAACAATTATGTCTTATAAGTTTCAAGTGAATGATCCATTTCAAACTTGAGATAGATTCTTATATTTTAAAACAAATACAAATCCATAAAGTAATCTTATTTTAAACCAATATGTCTATCCTCAACTTTTCAACATAAGACATAATATTTGTTATTTGTATCCTCTAATACATATATTCGTGTTATCATTCTCACTTTTATCATATTTTACATATTCATACTATACATGTATATTAACAATTTAAAAAATATTACGTACGTAAAATAATTTATTAATTTTTTCACTCCGCGCAAGGCGCGGATCATATCCTAGTTCATATTATTTAGCTTGGTAGTCAGATGTGTGCAAGCACTGCTCAATGAAAGAAGTACATAATTAAAATTACAATCACCGGTAACAGATCAACGAATAAAAATGATAGGATGAGGTTATTGAAGGGATATGTTACTGAAAGAAATGTGGTAGACCATTTGGTATGGAATGGTTTTTTAGTGGTTATGATAACATTTTTTGCAATGTAACATACGAGAAGTTCTCATAAGAGGATGATGAGATGCAACACCAGTTCATAGGAAGGGGAGTAACAATGGAGGCGCCGATGACACCTTTTACAATGTAAAAACAATACTGTAAACTCTTTTAGTACTATATATATATATATATTTATCAATCGAAGAATCCTATTGTTTTTTTTATCAAACCTTTCTTCTTCATTAACTTAAAGAGAAACAAACTTTAGAATCTTAGTGGCAGAGTTTGAAACAGGAAACAGAGCTACTTTAGCTAAGCCATCAGCAACCATATTACAATTTTGACTTACATACTTAAATTAACGAAATAGAGGATAGAGATTGGCTCAACACTCTGATATCATTGAGGATTCCATGGAGGGAGATCACAGACATGTTTCCGGTAATCAGAGAGATTAGACTTTTAGAGTCTGAGAAACATACCAAGTCTTCAACACCATTTGCAATCGCTGCTTCAATAGCTGCTTTCATTGCCAACGGTTCCGCAACCAACACCGAAGTGACCACTTGCCGGGACGTCGAGCCTTAAGTCAGCACGGTTCCATCTGGTTTGTAGCAGATCCAGCTCAAGCCTCCTACACAAGAATTACTATTCCAAGCAGCGTCTGAATAACAGGAGAAGACATTTTCCATAACCTGAGAATGGGGTTGATTGTTTTTCTTTGGACAGTCTTTAGGCGAAACATAGGAGATTTTGGTAGCCTTTGCATTTTCTCATTCCAGTGCAATCTTGATGGCTTTAACCAGAAATTTTGTTTTCGAGAAAGACTTGTCTTCAAAACACAGTTGATTTCTACTTTTCCAAAATGCCCACAAAATCTAGGGGTAGAGGGGAACACTCGAGCATGTAGGACGGAGATTGATCATACGAGAGCAGGCCTTAAGGAGCTCCTCTATTGACTAGCCTGATGAGAAGCTTGGGACAAATTAAGATGGGGTGCTCGCCCATAATTTCCTCGCAAAAGGGCATATGAACATGGCATGAATAACCGATTCACACTCTCCACATCTTTTACATTTTCCTTCCACTTGCAGCCCCTGCTTCATGAGACTTTCTACTGAAAAGGCCTTGCTTCAATTTCCAAAGGAAGTGGCAAATTTTAGGGAAGCAAGCAACATTCCACACATATTTTGTCCAATCAAACCCATCTTGCTTGCCTTCCACATTCATTTTTGCCACTGCATAGCCAGTTTTTGTAGATTGCGTTCTAGATTTCTCCAATACCCATACACACTCATCTGGAAATGAATGTTCGCTTAGACTAGTTACAATGAGGTAGTTGAATAAAGTTTTAAACTGTTGAATTGGTACATTGAAGCTGTTTGAAAAAAAGAGGAAAGGACATGGCTTCAACTCGGTTGAATTAATTCAACATGTTAGAAGAGCAAAAGTTGGGACCCACCAACTCCTTCTTGGACAATTTTGAGCCACACAAATTAGAGAAGGGTTACGAAATTTTTTTTTTGTTTAAAAAAAATGATTGGATTGGCCCATGTGTCATTAAATCATTACTTATCTAGATTTTATAGATTTTATTTCATCTTCAGATTTAAAATCAATTATCCTATAGGAAATAACTTTAAAAAACAACTATATCATAATTCATAACTTTTTATGCTCTATAAATAGAAACTTGGTTCATTTGATTTAGACACTGAAAAAATAAATTCGTTTTAACTATAAATTTACTATTATTCTCTCTTTTGTGTCAAATGGATCAAAATTCATTTCAATTATAAATTTATGTGTGTAATTTAAGAGTTTTATTTTTTTAATTGGTTCTATTTTATCAATTAAGTTATGTTTTTTGTGGGTGTATTGTGTGTATCTAAAGTTTTAAAACCTTATTTTTAGTAATATTAATTTTAGTATTTGATTTTTAAAAAGCTAATTAAAAATATAAAAAAAAATTGAAAATTATTAAAACTATTACATTTTAATTTTTTACGTTAATTACAATCAAAACTATTATATTATGTAGTTATTTGATTATAAAGAATAAAATATGAATAAAAATAGTGGCGTAATGTATTGAATTTTATTAAACAAAAATATTATAGATGATGGAAATGAAATAAGTGTTGAATTACTAGGTGGAAGAGAGAGAAGATGATGTAGAGTGTTAAAAGGAAAAAAAAGAAGGTGTTGAATGAATCAACCATTGTAGATAGTCTTAGGACTATATTTCTGATGTCCACCTCATACTGAGGTCGGTAGAGCTTAACCTTCTCTACATTACATCCTGATGCATTTGGGAGCATCAGATTAGATACCCATAAGTTTTGCGCTTCTTTGATTGGGGTTTCTATCGGGCTAAGTTGTTGGGACGAAGACATCCATTTGTCTCCCCATAGCATGACTGTTCTTTCATCACCAATTGCTCAACCAAGCCCTTTCCTGATTACTTCTCTCCCTGCTAGTATACTACTCCAGCCATGCGATGAGGAATTTGGAGCATAGCCCTCTAAGATATTTTTCGGTTCGGCAGTATTTGTTCAGCAAGGTTTGTCCCAACAGAGAATTTGGGTTCTTTAGCAGCCTCCTTGTGTGGTTTGCTAAGAGAGCACAATTGAAGATTTCAATCTCCTTGAATCCAAGCCCTCCCGCTTCTCTTGGGAGAGTAAGTATATCCCAAGAAACCCAACACATCTTTTGGATTTATGGTTTAACATCCCACCAGAACCGAGTGAGCACAGATTGAATCTGTTGGCATAGCGATATTGGAAACTTAAAGCAGGACATAGCGTATGTTGGCATCGTCTCTATAACTGCTTTAAGGAGGATCATTTTACCAGCTCCAGATAAGTATCTCGATGTCCAGCTATGTGCTTGTTGTTTTATCATGTCCACAATACGGAAAAATGTGTCATTTTTCCTCCCTAAGTGCTCCGGTAAGCCCAAGTATTTGCCTATTACACCCTCATTGTTAATCTTCAGCTCATCTTTTCATGTTGTCTTTTGCTGCTTGACTTGTTTTAAGTGAGAATGTGATGGCTGATTTGGTTCGGTTAATGCATTTCCTTGAGGAAGACTCGTACCGTTCAGAATCGAGAGTAGAGTTGCACAGCTTGAGGCACTAGACTTCCCAAAAACATGGTATCATCAGCTAAAAGGAGATGATTTATCGGTGGACGGTTTCTTGCAACTTTTACTCATGGGAGTTTCCCTTTTATCAGCGCCTGTTGACACAATCCCGAGAGAACCTTCGTACATAAAATGAAGAGGTACGAAGAAAGCGGATCCCATTTCCGAAGCCGTCTAAAGGGAAGAACTCTGCCATGAGGCCCCCCATTTATCAGGAAATAATAAGAAACCGATGACACACAGTCCATAAGTCATGGTATCAATTTTCATGAAAACCCAATCTTGTTAAAATTCCCGAAGAAAGCTCCATTCGATCCTATCAAAGGCTTTGATCATGTCCGTCTTCACCGCCTTAGACACATGCTTTTTTGCTCCTTATTGCCTTAGAAAATGGAGGTTCTCATGCGTGATTAGCACATTATCTGAGATGATGGAGTGGCTGCACTCTCTTTGCCAAGATTTTTGCTATGATCATGTAGTGGGTATTGCACAACGCTGTTGGCTGGTATTATGAGGTCCGCTTATCACTCGTTGTCTTCGGAATCAGCCTTAGATAGATCTCGTTTTGTCTCGGATGAAGGTGACTCGTTTCAAAGAAACTTCGGATGTACCGATATATGTCCTCTCATATCACATCCCAAAAAGATTGATAGAAAGTCGCTGAGAACCCATCAGGGCCCGGGTTTTATCGGGATGTGATAGAGAAGACTGTAACTCTGACCTCTTCCTTATTCGGGAGAGTAATAAGTTTCAGATTATCTTCAGCGAGATCTTTGGTGAAAGCTCTTTCTGAACCACTTCCTTACCATCAGTGTATCTGGATGTGAACAGTTTATGGTAGAAAAGACCAAAAACGTCAACAATCTACTCTTCTTCGTAAAAGGATTGGCCTTCCTCTTTTCAATTACTGAGAATTTTTTTAATCGCTCTCCGACTTCTTGTAACATCATGAAAGAAGCTAGAATTTTTGTCTCCTTCATTCAGCCACTGGATGCGGCCTCTCTAGCACCAGAAAGCCTCCTCATCGGCATAAGGTTTGTTCAATGCAACTTGAATTTCCTGGATTCTCTCCTGGTTTTTTTTATCGGATCAGATAGGACCTTCTGCAACAATTCAGGGTGTAGTATCAGAGCGTCTTTGCTTGACAAAGTCTGAGCCCTTACCTAATGCTGCAAATATCAGACAGGACCGAGTCCGAGTTTTGTCTCCAAGTGCTTTCAACCAGTTTAGAATTTCTGGTTTTTCGCTCAGTTTTCTATCGTACTGGAAGATCCCTTTTTATTTTTGAGATTATGATCAAAATGTGTGTTGACAAGCCGGTGATCTGAACCCTTGAACCGTAGATACTCACTCCGTGCAGCTAGGAATAACTCCATCCATTCAATGTTTGCCATAGTCCACTCTAGACTGGATGAAGTGTGAATACCTAGTCCCCCTCCAAGAAAGGAAACTTCCAGAGAATTAGAGGTTCCAAAGACCATATCGAGATACAAATTTTAGAAAGGATAAATATGATCCTTCCCATCTCAAAGGTTCATCAACTTTTTTCTGAGTTGTTAGGAAGCTCATAAAGTTGTCCTTACGCAGCCAAGCTTTCGTTCTTTGCGCTCCAATGGTAGAGATTTCTTCCCAAAACTTAGTTATGTTTTCTCGTTGAGGAACTCCATAAGTGTATGATATAAAGAAGCTTTTATCATTATAAGTGATGCTTGTATCAATTATATTTGCTGAGGAAATTAAAACCTCTAGTTGCACATTGGCTTTCCAAGATAAGGTAAATCCACCACTAAGTCTTTCAGGCAGTACAGTGAAGTGGTTTGTAAAGTCAGTACCCTAATACATCTGAAAAACATCTTCATCTTTACAATTGGTAAGACCATCTAGTAAAATAAATCTTTGGTGATGTAGCAAAACGTAACATTAGAGATTGGAGATCAAAAGGAGATTGTGTTTTGATTTCTGACTGATTTGATTTTAGGTGATGAGAAATCTGTCAATAATCACATTGATTAAGAGGTTTATGAGACTTTTGTAAAAATACAAAACAAAAGATTTAGATATTTGTTTTGTTTTTCTGACAAAAGGCTAGATTTAAATATTTGTTGATTAATGAAATTTGAGAGGTTGAGAAAAAAAAAAGAATTGAAAAAAAAACTGACCCAATATCTGGTTGTCAGTTTGTGCTTTGGTGAAAATTTCTTTAACTATGTGTGAGTGAAGACATATTATTTGACCATCTTTTTATATGTGATTTTAGCCTTAGAAAATGGCATTCTTCTTGTTCTTCATGTACACATATATTTGAATATTTTTTTAAGGCTCTAAATGGTAACAGCGGATTAAGCGGTACATCATAAACGGATTAGATACTGCGGTGCGGTTTAGTTGCAGTTTGTATAAAGAAACCGTATACTGCAGAACAACTGTTATTCGTCTAAAATAAGCGGTTCAAAATAATGTATGAATTGTGACACATATAATAAATAGTATAAATACGGGATATATATAATATATTTATATTTTATAAACTAAAATAAATTATTAATAATAATATAATTTTAATATATATAGTTAAATTTTTATATATATATGAAATTTAATATGTTATTACTGAGATTTTCTAGTCGATATTTATTTTCTTTTTAAAAAAATAATTGTGCTAATTATCTTAAAAATTAAAAAATTTAGAAAATGATACATTTATGATAATGATTTAATGTATTTTTAATATATGTGAAAAAATAAAAATAATTATCTTTAAATAAAGAAGGTAATATTATAAGGATTCTTGTCATTAAAATTAGTTGACATATTATAATGTGAGGCAAGTAAAAATAATAATAAAAAACTGTTATAAATTAGATTCATTTTATAAGTCAATCATATTATAATTAGTATTTAAATAAAATTTTGGAACACATTAATCGTAAAAGAAGTATGTAAATTAATCAAAAAAATATACATTACCATTTATGTATTTTATAAAATTATACTAAAAACCGGGGCTTCTAGCTCAGTTGGTAAAGGGTTCACAGCTGTGAGTTCCGTCATCTGGGTTCGAATCCCGGCCACTGGGAAATTAACATTTTGGCATCGCCAGAGACAGAGGACCGACATGTGGCAACACGTGACTAGTCTGGACCAATTTTGTGGGGCCATGATACCTCTGTATAATTTTAAAAAAATTATACTAATATCTCTAGAAATGGGATAGTATAATAAAGAAAAAAACATATAAAAAGAATACTACACCTTTTTCATGAAATAATAATAATAATAATAATAATAATAATAATAAAATAGCTAAGCAGCTAAACTGTGATATAACCACACCCTTTCTTCTCGCGGCAAGTTGTCCGGCTCGTCAAAACTCAAAACTCAGAAGTCTTATCTCTATTCTCTTCCTTAAGTTTTGTGTTCAAGACTAGGTTTGTGTTCGAGACTGGATGCAAAAGTTAAGATTGATATTGTGTTTGTAGTAATTTTTGTATGGCACCCGTTGCTTGGGGTTGAGCTTCCCCTGTGTGTGCTATAAGTTTATGGGGATGTTAACGTGTTTCCGCCGGATTTAGTTGTTCAGTCTTGTATGTTCCCTTGTTTCATCAATCAAAACCAGTTGGAAAAAAAAAACCACACCCTTTCTTCTTCTTCTTATTTCTAGGTGCGGTCTATCAAGAAGTTATCTGTATTTGCATTTTTTAATTTTTTTTTATTTTAATTAGAAACATAATACTAAAGTTTGCTTGAATGGTAACCAAATGGCGTTTTACATGGAACATGAACCACACTAAACATTCGCAGCCTAAGAATGCTATTGTCATATTAATGATGTTCAGATTTTACAAAAGAAATTCTAAGGATTCTCTACTTTGGTAAAAACAAAGCAGAGAAAAATGGGCATTGTTATTTTTTGAAGTATTTGTGATTTGTTTTGTATGTTAAGGGATATCAGATTTTTCAGTTTGCTTTGCTCCGGAAAAATATGGTTATCAGGATATCTGGAAAATATTTAGATATTTGCGGATATTTGTGAATACTTACGCATATATCATTTTGTTTTAGTTAATATAAACAATCTAAAGTTTGTTCTTTAAAATATTTTATATGACATATAAAAAAGACAAACTTAAGAAAAAACTATAAATATCATAAAAAGTTTCTGAGTTTTTTATTTTACTACCTTTATAAGTAACAATGTGAATATAATTTATTAAATCATATGATAATAACAATTATATAAACTTATACATTTAAAAATCTACATTTAATCAATATATATATATATATATGTATTTATATAGCTGTCGGAGTTGAGCGGATATCTGGTTATTAAAATTTTAGTATTTATGATTTTCTTTGTTTTTAACGGGTATTAAATTTTAGTATTTGTTTTGCTTCGAAACTTTACCATATCCGAACTTTTTGAATCAAATCGAAACAAATAACAGATCAAATCAAATTTAAGGGATAAAATGCCTAGTCCTAATTGACACTAATGACCAGAAAATTACATGATCCAAAGAGTCAATAGGTATCGAAATTGCTCCCTATTTCTTCTTTCCAGAATTATGTTCTTCACATCTCTATAGATTAGTCTCGATATCATAGCAGGATCAACCGCACAACTGTTATCGTATGCATTGTTCCTCTGTTTCCAGAGATGGAAGATTGTAGCTTGTTTCCCGACTTTTCGAAGGATTGATGGGCTGTGTTCAGTTGACATTCTACTCCATGAAAGGAGCTCGTTCAAATCTCTGAAAAGTAATCATGGTGGGTTCAGTCTGAGTACTTGCTTACAAACGTCCCTGCTGAAATGACAAGTTAGAAGAATATGGTGTCTTGTCTCGGATTCTCTTGAACATAAGCAGCATGAAGTGGGGATTTGTAGTCCCCAGGAGGCCAATCTGACCCTAGTAGGCAGTCTATCTAGATTTGACACCCAAATATTGAATGAATTAATGCTTAGGAATGGAGCCCTTGTACCAAACACAATCTGCCCACTGCTTCTCAGCCTCCCTTGGGCACAAAGCCTGCGAATCAAAATATATTCTGAGTTATTGGATCCTTTGTCATGTTTCATTCACGCGTTTTCATCTTTGTCTTAGCTATTAATTACATTATGAATAAAAGTCTCTTGAACAAATTGCTTTGACTCTATCATACAATAAATGTATAGTCTAATGGTCTTAATTCTGGCATACTGCCATACAATAAATCCATTTATATAGTACTCTAACTTCATCAAAAAGCTAGGAATTAAATGAAGGGAAATAAATCAAGAATTTAAGGATTACTAGATTATTACAACTGGCACTTTGGAAAATGATTTATGTCCACTTTACTTGGAGTATAGTGCTTATATAATAAACTTCCGAAATGTTATAGAGCACGAAACCGCTGCTTTTGACTATTTATATCCACTTTAACATAACAGCTGTTCATAGATATGCACCAGTAGAGTCACCATTTAAATATATGAATTACGATTGTAATCCAAAGATGGTCCCTGATCTCATAAGTGAGAAGTGTGGCAGCCAGGGGCGAAGCCACAGCTACCACTATGGTGGCACTTGCACCCCTAATTTTATAGATATTAATTTTTTTGTATGTAAATGTACAAAGAAATCAGCTAGAAAAGATGGTTTATTTTTCTTGTGCACCCCCTAATAGTCTCAAGTTCAAATCCCCTTTTAGTCCATTTTTAAATTTTGCACCCACAAAAAAAAACTATTCTGGATTCGCCCCTGGTGGCAGCAATCATAAAGACGTGAAATCACTCAGCTATCTTTGCAACACTATTTTACAGGAGATAATGAAATAATGTATCTACCTTTTCCGTTTTTAAGTTAAGCAATAAGTCTAATGGTGTCTTGATCTCAGTAATATTATAGCAAAGTAAAAACCTTGCAAACGTTGATATGTAAATTTTTTTAAAAGGTTGTAATTTATTTCGGGGAAAAGTACTTTAGTAGAACATAGCTAGTACTAAACTACTAATTTTTCATGTTTTTTTCCTTCTTTTAATGCTGGATTTTGGTTAAAGTAAAAATTGAATTCAAAGGGACGTGTATGCTTGGTTTTCCAGGAGACTTTAATGATCTATCTCTCTCACCTTTCACTTTCTTCTCTTTCTCGGATGCACTCCATGTGTCCAAAAGAGAAATATAACCAATGTCTCAAAGGATTTAATCACATAGTAATGGCCCTGATTGATTGATAGTCATAGAGTTGATTGATGTTGAACAGAGAGTATGTAACTTACTAATCAAGGGTATGATCTACGAAACCTTCATGAGCGTATTGGCGTAATTCTTTTATCAGTGGATTTGGTACTAGCTTGATCAAATGATAAAATTTAGTTTTAATAGAAAAAAATGGTCGAATTGGCATTAAACAATATCAAATCAATGTGGTATATGTAAAGAGTATAGTACTAATAATTCAAGCTCCTTTTTAGTCATTTAACTATTGATTTGGTGCTGTTGCAAACACTTGAGTTACGATGATTAAACAAGGTAATGAGAGAGTGGGGCTTTAGTTTAAGGGTTACAAGTTACAACTAATAGTCGACAGAATCATTTAAATAACACGTGTTTTTCCTAAGAGACTATGAGGAGGATAAGATCTTAGAATGTTGTGACCGTGAATTTGAAAAAAAAAAAATACTACAGTACATGATAATAGTGGCGGCAACAGCAACAATGATAACATATTCATAATAATTAGTCATGAATCAACAAAACGCAAACGAATAAAACAAACAATCCCCGAATCTATATTTAAGAAGTGATTTGCCACATGTCTTCTCTACAATCGTTTTCACACAAAAAAATTATGACGTGGCTATTAAGATTGATGACATGTCATATGGTTAAATATGACATGGACAATTATATTTAATACTGATATATATTTTTGGAAATTTTTATCTTAATCACTGCACATTTATATTAAAATATTGATAAGAAAAAAAAATTTATAATATTAATAAGAAATTAAATATAATTTATATTTATCTATTAAAAAATATTTTAAAATTTTTTTACTGCACATAGTGTAGAAAAACACCTAGTGAAAACTAAAATAAGAATAGTAAAATATGAATAACGTCATTGTCAGGAATAAAAGAGGATTATCAAATCCTAAGTGAATTTGAGATCGGCGGAAGACTTGGAACTGGGGCTACTCCCCAAAAATCTATCAGCTCATCTTTGGGTCCCATCTCTGACCTTTCATGCAACTATGCAAGGTGCTGCTTCTTCGTTTTCGAAGATAAAATTCAAAATTTTAAAACAATACACAAAAGGTTTCAAGTATTATATATCTAATTTGCACAAAAGCCATTATATATTGGATTACACTTTAGTAAAAAAAAAAGATCTCAGAGTTTGTAACTTCAAAAATCTCTCATATCTTTATTGGTTTTCTTGGATAAAAAGATTTATGATCTATTTATCTAACGTTTCTTACTTTTTTTTTTTTGAGCAACCTCTAACGTTTCTTACTACCTGGACTGAATTAGTAGTAAAAAGTACACAAGTGATTAATGCTATCGCTATCAAACGGGTTGATTCATGGGGAAGAAAGGGAAACGAGAAGCTTAAAGGGGCTGGTTCCTCTAGAGTTTAAATGAAATTACAACAAAAAGGTGACGTTGCTGACTTGCCGTATCTCAGAGGTAATTGATTAGTAGTGCTCTGCTCGATTTCATCATCATGTGTCATTGTCGTTCATTTGCATCATGTGTATTTGTTGGTTCTGACATTGCATATCTCCCTAAATCCATCACTAGTAATTTATATATCTTCTTTAATTTATGATTAAAACGAGCACGTTTTTTGTCGGATACGAACACTTTCTAAGTTTCTATCGTCCTATTATGTGATCAATTTAATATTATACCCCCAGAAATATTATTATGTGATCTCTATTTTCTTTTATTTATTTGATGTAATATAATTTTCAGTTTGTCTTACTGGTTCGTCGCAATACAACAAACGAGGACAGAGTCGATACATTCTTGTATGTCTTCTCCTTTGGTCTTTTTATTTCATTTTGGAGACAATAAGCTGTATATAAATAAGAAATGTGCAGATTATCAAAAAGATATTCCTGCGCAGTGGCGGAGGCAAAAAAAATAATTTTGTTTGGAAAATATTTACGGCTGTCCCTACGTTTCAAGTTAGTTTTCATTCTAATATTTTGCACATAAATTAAGAAATTAAATATTTAAATTTACCTTTATTTAATCATTAAAATTAACCCTTATTTAATCATTTGAAGCACATAGTATTTATTGTTTATCTTAGTTTAATAGAAACAAAAGAGATAAATTAATAAAAATAAAATTGAAATTATAAAACAGCATTTATTTTGTAACAAAATTTTCATTCTACACCGATATTTAATTTGAAACGAAGGAAGTATGAGATAACATAATATGTATTCCATACGTTTTAAAATGTAATTATTTTAATTAAAATCATCAATACTAAGAAATTTGTTACTTTTAAAAATAGATCATTTAATATATATGTTCAACCAATATTTTTCTATTGTTATTTCTCTAAGTTTGTCACGAAATTTTATTTGTTTTTGTAAATTTATCCCTTTTCTTTTGATAAATCATAAAAAATATGAAAAACTTGTGATTATGAATATGTAGATTGAATTGAGCCCAAATATGGTCTAATCCAGCAGTTTATTGATAACCGCAATATCAAAAAGAACAGCACTTCCGTGGCACATGTGGTTATGTTTATGTACGAGATGTATAGTTGATGGTGTCACAATGCTGCCAAAAAAAATCCACGAATTGTGCATCACTATCGTTGAGTTCCTAAAGGTTTACCTAAAAACTCTTTTTCCAGTTTTCGACGGATGACAGTCGACTGAACCATTGATGAATCGTTTTAGGAAAAAGAACGAGAACAAAAAGTTTCATGTGTGCTGAGAAGCTCTGCCTCTAGTCAAATGCACAACCATAGACAAAGAGGGTTACTTCTAAAATATTACTCCCACATAAACATAAAGATCGACAAGACGAGATCACCAGAAAAAAAAACGCATGCAATATCTAATTAAGATTTAAATATGCAAAAAAAAATAAAGAGCAAAATAATTTAGAATTTGAGATTTAGTTATAGAACTAATCAGCAGATTTATTATCAGATACTAATCAAAAGAACCAATCATATCGAAATCAAGTAAAATCTGACCTAAAAATGAAAAGGATTGGAAACGATAATTTACAGATGAAGAGAATCAATGAAACAAAAAAAACTAATGATTCCGAGCAAATTGGAAAATATTCTGATTCACTGGAAATCTTTTATTGCTCTAAAATATGAGAATTCGATAAGAGAGAAGGTAGGTTTTAAGTCAAGTTTATGATCGTCTTTTGTTCATTTTCTAGTTTCCGAAATCTATTTTTTAGTAGTTAACATTGTAAAAAAACCAATGAAAGACCTGAAGACTTTTGTAAAAACAAGTCTACAAGTTATATTGAACAGAAACAATATAATACATGTGACAGGAATTAACACGTACATGAACCATTTGATTATTATAGTTACATAGTTTAATAAGAGAACAAGTTTGCTTCAGACAGATGTCCTTCTAACGGGACCACACAGTCCCAGAATAAAACTGATCTAATAATATACACTGTCCGATCGAACAATCACCCAAAGATGATCATAATCGGGGAACATTTTCGAATAATACGCACGACCGTAGATAAATACTGGAGCCTTCTCATTAAGGTAATGATCTGCTGCAGTCAGCTTTACTGAAACCCACTCTCTTATTGATTACATCAAACTCAACCCATAGATTCTGCTGATGAACGTTCCCGATTATATTACTAGCTGCACCGAGCATGCTTGACCGTCCGATGCCAACACAGTGGACCCCGCCTCCTACGTTAATAAGAAGCCTTTGTTTTTCAACGAGAATCTCCACTCCTCTCCCGAACTCAAACGCAAGATCTCCTATAAACCGTCCGATCTCCATAGGATTGTTTCCATCAAAACACATGTCAGCCGTTTCGCCGTAGACGTAACCTTTTTTCATTCTGGGCCCTACACGGTTCACTATTTCTTCCCTCACTTTATCATACGCCACGTCGACCAAGTGAGTGAATTCAGAACCCGAATCGACCATGGTTTGACCCGACCCGCCAGCATCGGGTCTAAAAACAGAGGCTGGGATATCTAGCCTCTTTTGTCCGATTCGGATACCTTGCAAAGGTACTGTATAAGCCAGAGGGTCTAGATTCGGCATGCGTTGACTCTGAGGAAAAGTCAAAAGAGAGACGTATTTGAATTGTCGAGAGATGGGATTTTCCCCGAGGTAGAAAGACCCTGTCGGGGTAAAACCGGGCCGGTTCGACCTGGTTGGAATGCAATAAGAGAACTTGGATATTTTCGCTTGCGAGATGAAAGAAAGACGACCAAGATTCATCCCCAAAATACCCCTGTCGTCTGTAGACTCGGCAGCACAGCCTAGAATCAAAGGAGGGGTAGTTTGGGTACTCGAGAAGGTGAACTTTTCTTTGACGAGATTGCCTTCGGCGTAGGTTCCGTCTGCGTAGAAGTAAGAGTAGTGACAGAGACGGTTCGAGTCGCAAGTTGTGGGAAGGGTAAAATCGGGAATTCTTGGTTTACAGAAAGGATGAGAGCAAGGCAAGTTGGAGAAGGATGAAGACAGCGAAGGATCAAACGACGTCGTTGGTGGTTTCTTCTTCTTGCGATGGCACTGGATCCACGAGAGTTGACTCCCTGTGTCGAGGACAAGCTCTTGAGTCTGAGCAGGTGTCCCAATCGGAAGAGAGAGAATCAGAGCCATCGAGTATTTGAAGTTTGATCGGAAATTGTACGGAGGAGATGATGACGACTGAGATGGATTCCGGCGAGAGGCTAGGGAGGTTTGGAGGGAAGAAGAGGAGGTGGATGAGTTACTGGTTGTAGTGAGACGGAGAGATGTGAGAGGGAAGTGGAGAGAGAGAGATGATGAGAGAGTAATTGAGTTGCAGAGGAAAACGTAGAGAAGTGTTAAGAAGAGAGACATTTTTTTAACTGTCTGAGAGTGAGCGATGAGAGAGAGATACGATGTTACATATTTATACAACACTCGCACGGCTATTAAGAATAAAGAAGAGAAAGTTGAAGGAGATTGTGCAACTAATTGAAAGTAGTTAGCTTTATATGACTATATAATATATATGATGTGCTTTCATACGTTTGTGTATAATATATGCTTTTAAGCTAGTGTTTATGTCGGTTGGCGACGCATGGATAAGGCCATGAGATATAACTAAGTTTCGTGTTTATTATTTTTTTCTCGGTTTGGTTTGGATTTTTATTATTTCTTGGTTGATTAGATGTCAATTAAGAGGTTTGAGTTCAGCGACCTAGGTGTTTTAAATTTGAATCAGCGACCTAGGAGGCTAACACAATACTACATCTTTATATTTCAAATAAATCTAGGATCATCTGAATTTATTATATCACTATTACCAACACTATTAGCGATTTAATAAAAGTTAATGGTTATGGTTGGTACTCAACTTCCTTTTTCCAATCAATTGAAATGGTGAAGGGTGATTGAATTCGTGTTTATTGTCAAGAGAATACGTTTCATTTACCATTTGAAATTTGATGTGGAATACAATTTTTATTAGTGATAACTTGTCTAACATATTTTTAAAAATGATTAAAATAGTCAAATAAAAAGAAATAAAATATTTTGAATAAATTGATTTATGAACTAAACAGTTGATTAAAGAATTATATATAACATAATATTTATTTATGACAAAAAATACACGAGCCAATCTATTTTCTAGAGATTATCTTAAATCCTTTGGTTAACCTTTTAAATATTTTATAATGGCTATTTAGATTTCAAAACATTGGTTCTTTTTTTTTTGATAAATTAAACAAAAAAACGTTGGTTTCAAACTCATGTTAATTGGTAAACAAGCAACCTATTTCCGACGTAGGTTATTCTGTCAGTAAAAACATTCCATACCTAAGAATCGCACAAAAAATAAAGATTGAAGTTAGAACTAAGAATCATACAAAAGATAGAGATTGAAACTCAGAATCATACCCAATAATTAATCTGAAACTGATATACATGTAAGTTATGTTGAATAATATTTTGGATTAGTGATAAAAGCTTTGAATCATAAAGAAACAAAAATGATTACAATTGATTGGTATACAAACAAGCATCCCATTCTTCAGAATCATACCATATAATTATTCTAAATTTGATATAAGTTACGTTGAGTGGTTTCTGTTCCTTCCTTTTCACGATCAGTTCGATATACAAATTAATATATTGTCGTTGGTGAAAAGATACAATGGACAGTGGAGACTACTCTGGTTATAATATATTGACGTGACAGAGAAAACAAAGCCGACCAAGGAAGCAGTTGACACGTAGTCAAAGGGAAGACGACAGAGATACACTACTGAGGAAAGCGAAATTCCGGAAACGCGTTTTCTCTTCTATTTCGCAATTGAAGACAAAATGGTCTTCGGTGCACAAAAAAAGGTCTTCGGTGCACCAAAAAAAGGTCTTCGGTGCAAGTGCAAGACTTATTGACATTTTATCAACTGTCTGTGCATATACTATTCTGCAGTCAGTTTTACTATGGTTGGACAAGAGAACCAAATCCAAAAAACAAAATAATCCGAAAATAGTACATAATCAAATCGAATTCCTTTAGTTAAATATCCTAACGGATTCAAAATTTTGGTATGTAAAAAATCATAACCGAATCCGATTCTAACCGAAATATTTTAGTTATTTTTAGTTTTAATATCCAAAATATCTAAAATGTATAAGGTATTTTAAAGCTGTCTAAAATATTTGAAAGTATATATAAATATATAAAATAGCTAAATAATACTCAAATACCAAAATATTTTAAATATCTATTGATTCTAAATTCAAATATTCAAGCTAACCAATTTTTTGTTAAGTTTAAGTATTTTTGCATAAATTGTTTAAATTTATATGTTATATATTATTTTTACTTTTATATTTTGAGAAACTTAAATTAAATTATATAAATATTTGAAATTTTAAAATAATTTAAATGTGTTAACTAAACCCGGAAAAAATCCACCAAGATCCGAACTGAATCTGAACCAAATCCCAACCGAACCCGAATGAGTGCCCAAACATTTTTAACTCTGAAAACCCAAAATCCGAATAGAACCGGACCCGAATGAATGCTCAAACATCCGCCCTTAAATTTTACATACTAAAATTATACAACTGTCAAGTAATCGTCAAATATGGTTAAAAATATAAAATTATATACAGTTTGGTCTGGATCTATTTAGTTTTTATTTTATTTATGGTTTATTATCAGGATAGAATAAAAAAAGTAAAATCATATAAAGCTTATATATTATTTATTTTGGGGTTAGTTTTAATTTTTTTGATTTGTTCTATTACTCTCACAAATTTCTTTATTTTTGAATAATATATACATTTGCTTTCAGAAAATGATATTTCATTAAAATAACATAAAAATTTAAATACTGTTAAAATGACCAAATATATAAAGTTGATATTGTTCGAGTTCGAGACAATGTTAGGTCTATATATGTTAATTCAATTTGGTTAACCTTTGATAAATGTCTTTGAGTTAAATATGTTCCACTAGAAATTATATATCTGAAAAATATGTCTTTATTGAGTGAGAGGTCTCGACTCTCGCCCAAGGACATTCGAAGAGTGTAGGATTGTGGGTTTGCAGAGGAAACACTTACCTTCGTGTTTTTCGGAAGTCTCTCGTCTAGAAAGTCATCAGTTAATCGTACTTCTTTAGTTTTAGAAAGATAAATTGATGTTCTATTTTTGTTTTCTCCTTACGAGTTGATGTTATATTCACATCTTTTTGGTTCTTGTCATTAATTATTCATGTATACATTTGATGTTTCTTTAAAAATATCGATTGTCATCTCGGTCCCATGTTTCCTTTATGAAATTGTTTTAACATAAAACAAATTTGTCATAAAATGGGGGGAGATTCTCTTCATACCATCTTTCCCCATAAATCAGATTTCAATACAATGCTCTTTCCCACAAAACAAGGCACGAATCCGACTTTAGAAACAACTCCGAATCGATCCTTTTCTTTTCATTTGAATACAGGCCAACAAAATATATTAAATCAACTTGTAAGGGGTTGAAGAATTCACTGTAGGGTCATGGAGCCCCCCACTGTAATTTCGAATATGACTTGTTATAAATGGTATGAACATTCGAACTTTTTCATATACCATCATGTTTGCATAACAGTTAGTCTGAATTTTGGTTATATATTACAAAAAGCAGAGTAAAAGAGAAAACTGTGGGAGGAAACAAAAATGACCGACAGGGACTTGTGCATCGGATCGTGAACTTTAAACACATTCTTCATGGCGTTTTTTTTATTTGTATACTTTTAAATCTTTACAATTGGAGTGTCGTTGTTTTATCCAACACAAGTCCGTGTAATTAATAAACAGCTATCTTCATGGCCGTTAATGTTTGGATCTTTTTTTTAATTAAGACTCTATTTATGATTGTCATATTTAGAGTTAGTTAGTGGTCATACTCGGCAACAAGTGCTAGACTGTAACATCTTTTACGTGGCAAGCTTGGTTGGTGAACGCAAAAAAAAAGTTTTACATACTTTTTGGATACATGTTGAGCCTACAATAAGCTCAATAAAGTTTTCAAAGCTTTTTTTTTTTTTTCCCCGTCAATGATTTTATAATTAATACGGGCCAAGCCCAACATTCAGCCGAAGCCCAATACAAAGATCTATGGCTTAAAGCCCAAAAAACAACAGTTCACCGAAAGATTTTAAACAGGCCCGCGGCCCAAACCCAAAGACCAAACCGACAGAGCGTCTGGCGTGTCGAGGAGACTAAACACGTGGAGCTCTCCGCTCTGATCCTGCGACACGCGTCGCAATCCGCCTCAACTCGACCACCTCCGTCTCTAACTCGCCGGAACTTGAACAGCTCGCCATCCCTTTCATCGGAGCTCTAAAACAAACAAGCCTCCGACGATAACAAACCGTTCTTCACCGCCTTGTCTTCACGCCAGAAAGATTCCATCGAGACATCGAGATCTCTCCGACTTTGAACCACTTCACATCCAGGACAGGCGAACCGAGAACCCAAACATACTTCCCTCGCACATCGTCTCCGTCACCGGAGATCCTCATCGTCTACCGGACGACCAACCACAGTAACTCAAACACCCATCTTTCCGATAACCACACCAAAACTAAAGTACAGATCGGACTAGTAACCTTACCCAAAAATCCCGGGTTCTTTAACGGCAGCGCAGAGCTATAAAAGCCTCCACTCTCCGTGACCAAAACTGGCGAAGGCGGAAGTTGAGGAAACTCCCCTTCCCGGGAACTGAAACGGCGACGGTGGGTCTGAAACAAACCTCCACCTCCCGCAAAGACCGGCGACGACAGATCAAAGTTAGCCTCCATCTCCCGGGACACAACAACTGAGCCTACAGACCGTTCCCTCTCCCTCAGGTACCTCCACTTGGACAGCGTCGTTGCTCCAAACGTCGAGCCACCAAGTATGGTGGTTGCGAAACCAGAGCTCGGACAAGGCGGTCAGTGACGGAACGGCGCAGAAGGAGTGAAGAAGAAACGAAACAACCGGAAAGGAAGGGCTCCGGCGACGGCACGGACGCTCACGCGCCGTCCGTACGCCGGACCCAAAACTGGATCTGTTTTCTCTTTGTAAAACTCTCTCTGGAGCTTAACCGGATGGATCTTGTTTGTGCTGAAAGTTTTCAAAGCTAATCGTCGTAAAATTTGGGGAATATTAGTAAACACAATCTTAATATTAACAATAATTTCTAGAGAGATAAGCCAATAGATTCCAAGGGAAAGTGAAACTATATAAATAAATAAAAGTTTAATTGTTTCATGACCAAAATAACACTTTTTAAGTTTTTGTCATAAAATAGCATTCAAACAATAAAATGACCAAATTAGCATTTTTTGTTTTGAAAATTTTAATTTTAATTTTTTATTTTTAAAAATTTGAATACATTCCTAAAATCCTACCCTTAACTCTAAACCATAAGTTTTAGATTAATTAACCCAATGGTTATAAATGCATATTTACCTTTCAATAAAACTTTTTTTTGGTCATTTTCCTTTTTGTGATGCTATTTTTGTGACAAAAACCTGATTTGCTGTTATTCTAGTCATTTTCTCATAATAATATTATATGACATGTTTCTTTTTGTGTTAAATCGAAATATACATATTTAGTTGTTGCTTGTTTAAACACATTATAATTTATTTTATAGAGGTTCATTTTTAGATGCAAAACTAATTACATCAAAAATAGATACATGAAGTGCTAAAATAGTTATACTTCAAAAGATAAAAATTAAAATAACCCTCAATATAATAGAAAATTTAGTTAACTTATATTTGATTATTATTTTAAACACATTTAGTGATATTAATTTTGAATAGATTAACTTATAAAGAGAAAACAAATGAATATAAAGAACTTAATTGACATGTTATATCAAAATTATTTTGTTTTGAGTCTCAAGAAGGTAAAAATCATTCTTGTACCATAATGTTTTAAAGAGTTTTAGACCATTTAGACTATGTTTTTGGCGTTATGATTCTGAATCAGTTCGATAATTAAATTATTATTATAATAAATAATATGTAATTTTAATATTTATAAATTATAATAATTGATATATTATGATACACACTTATGTAATTAAGATAAATATTTTTTTCATATGTCAATAATGATATGTAATAAAATATTATATATTTAATATATTATTACGCTTTATAAATTCTTAAACCGCCTAATTAATAATGTAGACGTCGGTTTAACCGCTCTAGACGCTAGGTGTTAAATCTTGTTTCTTAACAATGAGTTTCATTTATTTGAAATGACCTAACATAGAACAATATAACAAAGCATAATGTGGATATAACACCCAAAACAAATGCAAAAACATTAAAACAACAAAAGATACCAATATATATCATCAAAAGCTAGTATAGAACATTCCAAAAGAGAAATCAGATCTTACGGAATACCTAGATGTTAAGTCACTGCCCGTCTTAACTTCTAAGACTTTTCTGAACGGTGACCACTATAGTATATATGTGCTTCGTATACTTTCCACAACAAAACAACAGTTGGAGTTATAAGTCGATATATGGAGCATCCAACAAAAACTCAATTCAAGGCAGCAAAGAGGATCCTACGCTATATCAAAGGTACAATCAATTTTGGCTTATATTACTCTATCTTTGACGATTACAAGCTTGTTGGATTTAGCAATAGCAATTGAGGTGGAGACCTAGATGACCAGAAAAGCACAAGTGTCTTCGTGTTTTTATTTGGAGAAATCGCTTTCACATGGATGTCAAAGAAGCAATCAATTATCACTCTTTCTACTTGTGAAACGGAGTATGTGGCAGCTACTTTATGTGTTTGTCATGCTATTTGGTTATGAATTTTGCTAAAGGAGTTGAGTCTACCACAAGAGAAACCAATGAAGATATTTTGTGGATAACAAGTCGGCAATAGCATTGGCGAAGAAATCCAGTCTTCCATGATCGGAGTAAGAACATTGATACTCGTTATCATTACATTAGAGAATGTGTTACCAAGATAGATGTGGAATTGGAGTATGTGAAGAAAAATGATCAAGTAGCTGATATCTTCACCAAGTAACTCAAGCGGAAAGACTTTATCAAGATGAGGAGCTTGCTTAGAGTAACCAAATCAAGTTTAAGAGGGGTGTTGAAAAGTAAATTTATTGGGCTAACAAATCAGTAATCATGTTTTGTCCAACCTTAACCCAAATTCTTAAATAATCTTTCACCTCCTTAAGATAAAAATCTAGATATATTTTATCCATATAATAAGAAATTTTCTTCTAAGTTATAAATTTTTTTTTCTTCACACAATATTTTCTCTTCAAACACTTAAAACACTTCCTCTATTTCAACAAAAGCTTTACATT
This sequence comes from Raphanus sativus, assembly GCF_000801105.2. Lineage (NCBI taxonomy): Eukaryota > Viridiplantae > Streptophyta > Magnoliopsida > Brassicales > Brassicaceae > Raphanus > Raphanus sativus. The sequence goes on along the minus strand of NC_079514.1, from coordinate 28,745,974 downwards.
CCAACACTCCCCTCCATAGTACCTGATCAAAGTCAACGAGGAGGAGCTTCCCAACACCAGACCTCAAGAGCATAGAAGCAACATGACTCCCTACACCTCCATGTCCATTGATCACAACATATTGTTCAGTCTTCACGCTGAGCTTCAAGATCGAAAAACTGGATATTCCTAAAGACTAAAGAGAGATATGAGCGTAATAATTCTATGTGCATCAGGTTATGTGCTTATTAACATCAATACAAGAAAATTTACACATCACAACATAGTAAACTAACAAATATAAAATAAGATTCACACATCACAATATAGTAAGCTAACATATGTAGAAGAAAGAATCTTATATTTAAAGATCATAGCTTTGTGTCCTTTTGGTACCAATCATTTTACTAAGCTTAATAAACCTAGATAAAAGAAGATTCACACATCACAACACAATAAATAAAAAGATGTAAAGGAAGATTCTTATACTTTTTTGACATAGTTCATTAAGAGGATTTTATTACGTCCACATGTTTATTTATCATCTCTGCATTTTGTTTTAATATTCTGGTTCTTTTAGTTGAAAATTTACATTGTGAGAAAACTATTTAAATTTTTGTTAATGAAGAAAAGTCGTACAACTATAACAATATACTTCTTCTTCTAGCCATCATTAAAATCGATGCAAAATTATCACGATCTTAAAGAAGGGATAAAAGATCATTGTAATGAGAAAAATTATAGTTACGAGATTCATACTGTCATAACAAGAGTGACACAGATCTTGTAATCTTGGTAAATCCACAAGTTTGTTTTTATGTATTTAGTTTGTAATTATCATGTTCACAGTGAGATCTTATGATTGCTTACGTGCAGCAAAAACTTTTAGTGAGCTTTTGCATAATCATCAGTAGAAATATGGTCCTCGGCAGAACGAACATGGTAATGAGCAAGTCTGTGTGTACCCATAAACATTTAAACATCCAATGAATCTTATAATTCTAATGAGACAACGAGAACTTGATGATTGGTGGGAAGAGATTGATGATTACCCTCAAAACAGCGTGACTATTCAAATAGAAAGTATACCTCATACGAGTGATAAATACTGGTGTCAGTAACAGTACCTAATAAAAATAAAAAGGAAATGCGATGTTTAAAGCTGAGATCATCAAAATAACTTTTAGGTTGACAAAAAGAAGACTTTACCAAAACTTGGAAGAACATTGCCACTCTTATCAATCATATCTTGTTGGCGGGAAAGAAATGAGAATGCTGTCTTTTCTGGACAACCACAAACGTGACAGCTGGTGAATAACCATTTTCTATCGACAAACAAGCTTTGCAAATATCATGCAGCTCAAAGCGCAACACCTGCTCGAATTGTGTTTCACCTACTCCGTCACTGCAGAGAGAATTACAAGTTTTATAATAGCAAAAAAAATTGTTGAATCCAGGTAAAACATGTCAATGTGCCTTACCATAAGAAAATAATTCTTTGAGGTTTTTACCCTCTGTATTCTCATAGAAAAAGGAAAAAAAGAATAATTCTCTTCAAACATTTGATTATCCATTTATTCAAAAAGAAGATGAAGAAGAAGCTTGCATAAACTTGAACTAAGCTTGCACATGTCTATCATGCAAGAGCGATAATACCAACATATATGATATATGTAGAGAGATTTTATACTATCATAATAACATATGATATATGTAATGAGAAAACACATGTTGTAGTATATATATATATATATGTTATTTTACTAGAAAGAAGAACTTATTGCAAATCCATTTGATTGATCAGTAATAGTCCATTTATTTTGATTTTGAAATCTATATCATTAGCTCTAAAATCTAGTTGATTGATTTTAAAATCAACAAATTTATCAAAAGAATTAAATTTGAGAATAATTTATAAATCCATTAAAATACTAAAACCAATAACCTCGAAAAAACTAACCCTTACCATATAGACGTTTCCTTGGAAGCCATCATGGATTAAAGTAGATTAAATTAGATTGATTCAACATTGAAAGCAATATTAGTTTGATTCAAGTAGATTAAATTAGATTGATTCAACATCGAAAGCAATATTAGTTTGTTTCATGCTTGTCTGATCATCTCATAACCAGAATAGATTTTGGGATCTAAAGACTAATATTTATAAATTGCAAGAAACGTTGGCCCTCAGTTCCTTCTGAGGCTGTACTTTGCTGGAGCGCCTGATGGCTCTGTGTTCTACTTGATCCACCATGCTTAGTGGCTGCGTCATCGCCCAATGTATAGAAAAACCAGCACATAAAAAAGGGAATAGTTTATTTTGCTATATGTGGAGGTGGTTGCTGCCATCTGGTTGGCTATATGTGGAGGTGATTGCTGCCATCAAAGTGCAGTCCCTGTGGTTGCTAATGGTACACCTGAGGAGTTGGCTAAAAGGGTTCTTCATGAGGTACTTGTACTAGAGAAAAACATTTTGAGCATTTACTTTCACATTTCAGAAGATTTCATATGCTTCTTTCATTTTTTTGGCTTTTAGGAACACAAACTATATGTGGAGGTGGTTGCTGCCATCTGCCAAGAGCAGATTATATGGAGAGAAGATGGTGTCCCTCTCACTCAAAGCTGATGAGTATTACTAGATCTTGAGAAACGACCTTAGGTTAAACTACATTGGATCTCAGATTAGTCCATTTGCACAGAGTGAGTTTATACAATCTTCAGACTGTAGAATAAGTTTTTGGCCTTAGTATAGATTGACAAGTATTTCTGAAAATGAATTTTTGTTTGGGTCGAAGTCGTGTGGAAGGAGTGTTTTTGTTGTGTACAACCATCTTTTTTGTTTAATTTTCAACCAAAAGCTCTTGTCCATTTTTACTACGGATCTGTTTTTCAAAAGTGTACTGCAGGGTGTTCCTGGTTAAAGGCTTGCCTCTAACTAATGAAAAAAATGTAGTCAACATAATCAGTGTAATCGGATACCATATCGCCCTCATTAAACACATGCATCAAAACAATCCAACAAGAAAGAAGACAACAACAACCTCAACAAACTGGAAGTCCACGTAAGAGCATCATGTTTCTGACAAAACACTATCCTTCACATATGTAACAGCTGCTCCTAAAGGCTACTTGGCTGTCTCGGTGGAGGAGGCGGAGGAGATACAAGATACCAATATACAACCTTACCCACCACGAAACTATAAAGCGTTAGTCTCGCCATTACCCATAAAAAGACGTGCCTTTTAAAATCAAGCTAAGGATGTTTTATTATTACCATGAAGTTTGATATCTTAAGAATCAAAATCTCTGAAATGCAAATTACAGATTCTAGCTTATAAGAAACAACGTTTGATCATTAGACTTGTTCCTAAAAGAAACAAAGTGCGACTTAAGACAGGAGCGCCGAGATTGAAAGCAAGGCGGAGAATGTCACTGAAGATCCCACCATTTGTGACTTGAGCACCAGCACCCGATAGCTGAGCCAACGGATGATCTTTCTAGTACCGTTTCAACTCAACTGTTCCCTTTTTCGCTACCGCATCAACAAAATACATTTGCCACAAATATTACCATACCATGTTTTCTGCCAAAACATCATTTTACCACAAATGTTTTAAAATTATGTTTTGCCAAAATCATAAACTAAGATTTTCCACAAAATTTTAAAATTAAATTTATCCATTAAACTTGCATTTTTTGTTAGATCACAAATTGTTTTCTTTTTTTTAACTAAACGAAAAAATCATGAAAACAGTAAAATCTTGTAATTTCTACCAAAATATTAAATGTTATTTTCCTTCAGAAATGCAAAATCATGTTTTATAATCAAACTTATAAAATCTTCTTTTATTATATTTTTCACTTTTAACATGCTTAAAATTCAATCTATAATAATTGATTGAATCTTTATTTGAAATTTAATTTTGTTTTTAAAGGAATTAAAAAGTCACTTTGATTATCTTTTTAACTATAACATAATGCTGAAGTTTATTGCATCGTAAAAAGAATTTGATTATTAATGAATATTTTATCTAAAAACAGATATATTTGGTAATTAAGGTTCACCAACAAAATGATAGTGAAATGGTTTTCTTTTCCTTTCAAAACTGATTACTACATAGATATTCCCAAATTTTACTACATAGATATTCCCCAATTTAGTTCCCAACATAATTTGTCTAATCATCTGAGGAACTCACATTTTTGTAAGAAAAGGAGAAGAGGGTGCATGTAGTTTCATAGTCTATATCCCTAGTGACTGCTGTTGAATAGGTTCTTTGTTCTTCTAGCCATAGAAATCAAGCTCTGCCTTCTTCAGCACGCACGAAACTTTTTCAAAGAACTCTGCTTCTGTTTCCTTCACTTCCTCAAGAGTCTTAGCCTCATGTTCATCCGCCTAATATAACAAAACATCATATACCCCAATGAAAATCGACAAATCATGTAATGATTTCAAGCTATTATCATTAATAAGCAAAAAACAAACAAACCTCTTTAAACTTCAAAAGAATCAAGTTTGAGACTGATGCTGGCTTCTTTGCATCCCATCTGATTAATCATAACTTCACATTATGAGACTTGAGAATATATTACACAATCCTTATTTTATGTTTGGTTTCAATAGATGAATCGAACATACCTTACGAGCATCAGCTCATTCATGGCTCGCCACATTCCTCTACCCACATCTTTTGCAGCCTCGTCTCTAGCACTTCGTCCATGCCACAACTCTTTCACTATGTATTTCACTTCCTCAACATCTACCTAAAAAAAAAAAAAATAATAATCTAAACCTTAAAATCATTTTCAAGAAGTAGACCAAACGTATTACAGCATATCTCAAGAATATGCAAAGTGATCTAATACCTGGACTTGAGCAGATGTTCCATAAACAGCTTCCTCATGCTCAATAAGGCGTTGATGAAGCATTCGGTAATGATCCAAATCAAGATTCACTATAGGCTCCATCTGAACTTGCAAACCAGCAAGTTGTGTTATAACATAGGAGGCCATGATCTGTCCAAAGATAGCCGGGATGGTTCCTAGAACAGGAATTATCCGAACACGAAAGCCAGGAACTACCTGGAAAAATCACAAACAAGCAGGAACTAAGATGAATGACTAAACGTACAAGTTTTGAGTATTTTCAAAATTCAGTTTTACTTGATAATCTGAAGGATTCTCGTCTTCCCCGTTTGGCCCTTTAAAGGGAAGCAGCTTCGCCTTTGGTTTTTCGAGGGAAAACACGACGGGAATGCCTCCTTCAATGCCGTGTTCTCTCCTCAATCTATGTCTTACAGATCGAGATAAAGGGTCAATAGTCGATTCTTTTAAATCAGCCACTCTGATTCTTGTTGGATCAGCTCTAGCACCCGCACCGGTTGCAGACAGAACTTTCAAACCCCTCTTAACGCAAGCAGCCAAAAGCCCCACCTAACAAATGTGCATGCATCAGTAGTAGTGTGCATCAAAAAGCTCTCTATAATGTATCATCAATTCAAGAAAAACCAAACCTTTGTGTCGATGTTGTCAATGCAGTCCAAAACGAAATCTGGGTTTCCTGAAAGAATCTCTTCCTCGGAGGATGAGTCGTACAGCAACACCTTGGCTTCAACATGGCATTCGGGAAAGATCGAAGAGAAATGCTTCTTGAGACAAACAGCTTTCGGGATACCGACATCTGCTCGTGTTGCAACAGCGTGTCGGTTTAATGATGAAAGTGACACCTGATCAAAGTCAACGAGGAGGAGCTTCCCAACACCAGACCTCAAGAGCATAGAGGCAGCATGGCTCCCTACACCTCCAAGTCCAATGACCACAACATATGATCCAGTTACTTTACGCTGAGCTTCAAGATCGAAAAACTGGATATTCCTAAAGAGATAAAATCAGCTTAACATCAGGTTATGTGCTTGTTAGCCTCAATACAAGAAGATTCACACATGCCAACATAGTAAATAAAACAAATGTAAAAGGAAGATTCTTATAACTTAAAGATCATAATTGTAAAACTGTCAAAGCGCTCCCAACACAAATAAATTTCACTGAGATTGAGAGACAGCAAAGTGTGGAAAAGGGGTACCTGGTTAAATGTTCAGAAACAATTTCATCTGCCAAAAGATCCTCATGACCAATTGCTGCAGTAACTTGTGTTTTTTCAGATTCAAAACCATTTTCTGCAACAAAAAGAAAAAAAAGTCTGTAATTTGATTTTGGATTAAAAAAAAAAGAATATAATAAATAGACAAGTAAGTACCTAACAGTTTAGTTAGTGGGATTTCATCATGCTGCTGCTTCACTGAGCTCCTGCAAGTGGACAAAAAGAAAACTCGAATAATTAATTATCTGAAAGCAAACAACATTATCGAATCAGCGCTTTCTTACCTGGAGAGAAGTTTAAGGAGGGCGACGGTGGAGACGGATCCGATTAGAGCTCCGGCTCCGACCAGACTCAGATACTTTAGTTTTTCTTCCATTTTGACAACGACACGAATCGATTTAAGGGTTTTAGGGTTTAATAAAATTTATTACTGATGAGATGTCTCTTACCAAAAGTTGATGTTTTTAAACCTCTGCCGACCGTCACGTAATATGCAGACGCCATCATCTTCCTCTTTTGTTAGGATTCTGGGCTAAGTGGGCTGGTCCGTTATGGTCCACTTGCAAACACACATAACAATTAAAAAACCATCTCTGTCTTTTCTGATCATTATATAGTCTTGACATTCTTTTTTTGGTTTAATTTTCCTAAGTATACACAACGGTATAAATATTTAATAAACTAAACAAGTTTCGTTTCATCTATTTTGACTAGGACTGGGCAAAAAATCCGAATCCGAAAAACCAAACCGAACCCAATCTGAAAAAGTAGCACCGAACCAAAATTGATTAAATATCCGAATAGGTTCAAAATTTTGGTATTTAAAAAACCGAAACCAAACCCGATCCAAACCGAAGTATTTCGGATATCCGAATGTATCCGAAATAGATTTATATACTTAAATATATAAATTATTTTTAGATATAATGTATATTAAAAACATTCAAAATATATAAGATACTTTTAAGTTTTCTAAAATACTCAAAAAATATATGAAAATAGTAAAATGTAAATGTTTAAAATAGCTAAAGTATACTAGAAACACCAAAAATAGTTAAATATATATTGATTCTCTATCCAAATATTCAAAAAACCAATATATATGTTAAATTTAGGTATTTTGACATATTTGTTATTAAATTTTATATGTAATATATTATCTTTCTTATAGATTTTGAAAATTTAAAGTATATAATAAATTTTAAAATTTTGGAAATAATTTGAATGGGTTATTCGAACCCGAACCGAACCCGCAAAGATCCGAACCGAACCTGAACCGACATTTATAAATACCCGAATGGGGCTGAAATCTTTGACCCCGAAAATTCGAAACCCGAATGGACTGAACTGAAACCCGAATGGATACCCGAACGCCCACCCCTAGTTTTGACTTTTTGATTCTGTTTAGGTAACAAAGTGGGGACCGGCTAATATCTGAGAAATTTTTGATTCTAATGCGGTTCATCAATTATGATCAGATTTTATATTAAAATAATTCAGATAATTTTAAATATGTTGGATAAAAAGTATTTAGGTAATTTTCTTTTCTTTTTTCTTTTTTTGAGTAATTCAGTTTTTAATAGAATTTTAGTTTAATTATTTTAAAACTAAATATATAATATATTTATGTATACACATTGTTTTTTAGATATTCCGGTATCTATTCAGTTCTAGATTCGATTCTGATCTGATATCAAATTTTTTTTGTATAGAAAATACAAAACTTTTCATGTTGGAATATTATAGACACAATAAAATGAAAAACGTATTGGACATGGCGATAATTACAATAAGTTTGTTTACAAATATTCAAACATGAAATGTTGATAGGATCTTGTATTTTCCTCCTTTTATTTGGTCTATAAATGATCCACATTTTTGGGTACTCGTCCTGCTCTGAAGAAATAAAGAGTTCTTATATTTGATTCTATTAACAAAGGGATTAAACTCTTTTCTTCCTCTTCTTATTGGGACAAAGGCTCTCAAATTGTTAGAATAAGAAAATTGAATAGTTTCTTTTGATGGATTTGGAACAGAATAAGTAGAATTGGAGTTTTCATTTTGAAAATGTTTCGTAAATGTTCTGATTTTCAGATCTCTCATAGAATCTAAGTGCTTATGAACTGGTGGTAAAGAGAATGTTATTGATCCAGTGTCTAAAGCAAAATATACTCAAGGAACAAGCATATGTGTGATTCATGCCCCAAAGATACTTGACAATTGATAAACATGGAAGATTAACAGATGGTGGTGCTTGAACTGCGGTGACGGATGGGCGATGACATCATCAAAAATTAATCTCAGACAGCCACATTTGCTAGAGTATTTTTTTTAGAATGTACATGTGTTTTTAATGTATTTTCGTAGATGGTGTGTTGTATTTATGTTTTAATGGGTTTTCAATTCTTTCCTATTTTTTAATCTATTTAAAACTGAAGTATAAATAGTAATTAATCCTAAGTTTTACACAAAAATTACCTTTTCATGCCACTCTAATTAAAACACCGTCGTTTTTAATAACTCAATAATAACTCTTTCATAATTTGAAAATCCCGTTCGTTTCATAACCCATAATTTCGGCTGTTAGGTTAGAAATCTAATCTATTAAAACTGAAGTACAAATAATACTTAACTCTAAGTTTTGCACAAAAATTACCTTCTCATGCCACTCTAATTAAAACACCGTCGTTTTTAATAACCCAATAATAACTCTTTCATAATTTGAAAATCCCGTTCGTTTCGTAACCCATAATTTCGGCTGTTAGGTTAGAAATAAAAGTTTATATCTGTTTGGGCTTTTGGTAACTATATGGCCCAAATAATAAACCATATTTATATTATTCAAAACCAAATTAATAAAACATATGACCAATTGTATAATTCAAAACCAAACCCAACGATTGATCTTTAGTTATGGAAACATGAAATTTTTTTTTTACCTTTTTGAGATAATGTATTTTTAGTAACCAATTTAATAATATATGATTTCTTTAACATTTAGTATAATGTTTCCATATTGTTAAAACTGAAGTACAAATTAGGTTTGTTTGGAAACTTGGATATTTTGACATATTTGTTATTAAATTTTATATGTAATATATTATCTTTCTTATAGATTTTGAAAATTTAAAGTATATAATAAATTTTAAGAATACTACAATTAAATAATTACTTTGAGGATTTTTAAACAGTTCTATTTGATTTATGATTTTTTATAAAAGAGAAAAATACAGTTAAATATTTATAAGAAAAATATATTTTGGTTTATGAGGAAAAGTTTATCTTAAAATTATGTCTTTCATTTTGTATTTATCTTTACCCGACATCTTTTTCATAAAAAAAAATTATCAAATAATTAAAAATATGCAAATTGCTTTTCTTTTATATTTTGTAAATATTTTTATAAAATTAAAATCTACTAATAAAAAATTAATTATATTTTTTATAATTCTTCAGGTTAAGTTTTCTGAAAAATGTTATTTAACACATCTTAATAATACTAATTTTAATTGATGTATTTCGTGATTATATTAATTAGCAGCTTTGAATAACTAAAATTTATTGTTTTTTAAATAACTAAACTTCATATAATAAAATCTCAATATTCTGTTTTAGTTTTCTTGTTCCTTTAATTGAAATTTTACATTATAAAAAATCGATGCAGATTTATCAGAAGGGGTAAAAGATTACTATAAATGAGAAAAATTGTAGTTATAGCAGCCATGCCCAAAACGTTCTTCATATATGATATGACATTAAAGAGAAAGTACACATGAATATTCAAATCCCTACAAAGAACAAACACAAGATGCAACAAATCAAAACATCCAATTTAATACAGCAAAGTTTTGCATCTAACAATGTGGTTATTGCCATTTTGTTTATAGGTTTCACCGCAAGATTAAAGAGTACTCGGCTTAAATAAAGAGAGCCTTTATTTTTTGCAAACAAAAAAAAAAGTGAAGCAGAGAAAAGCTCTCACTTCTTCAAGAGAACGGCACTGCACTGAGCCATGATCTTTGATGCTCTCGTGATGGCGTTTGTCATGTAAAAGTTCTCGACCACTGGTTTGAACGGCGTTGTGCTCATTGTCTCCTTGCACTCAGGCTTCAATGAAGGCCCAAAAGCAGCTGGCTCTCGTTCATCTGTGTGGACTAGATTCGGTGCGACGCTCTTGATCCTGGACCTAACACCTTCGATGGAGTTGTAAGGAAGATTCACACCAGAGACCTCGGACAAAGCTCTCACAATCTTCCAGTCATCTCTTGCATCACCAACCGTTGGGACAGCGGGAACAGTCTGTTGGGTGAATCCTTCTGTGTTCTCATAGGTTCCCTCTTTCTCGGTGAAGGCCGACGCAGGGAGGATTACGTTTGCACGGTAAACTGCTTTGTCTCCATGGTGACCTTGGTAAACCACAAAGGCGTCTTTAGGAATCTTGTCAACATCTACATCGTCTGCTCCCATCAAGTAGACAAATTTCGCAGACTCGAGGGCTTTAGCAGACTGTTGAATGAGACCAAGATCAAGAGCAGCTGCTTGAGCAGCGTACAGGAGGAGATAGTTAAGACCGTTCCAGTCTGGTCTGACAACATTGTTGGCTTGTGCAATGGACTCAACAGTAGAGAGGATAGCATCTTTGTCTGTTCTGTTGAAGAGACCGGCGCCAACAATGATTGCAGGGTTCTTGGCGTTCTTGAGAGCAGAGCAGAACGGGTGACGTCCCTCGGCGATTTCCTTGAGGGTATCAGGTCCAGTCCCGAGGTGTTTGCAGTCGTAGTTGAAATCTGCAGGTGGACCAATGTAAGCAACCTTGGCATTGGATGCACGGACTGTCTTGCAGATCCTAGCGTTCACCATTGCAGCTTCAACTCTAGGCTGGGTACCAACGAGGAGGAAAAGATCGGCGTTCTCAAGGCCACTGATGCTAGTGTTCATTAGATAGCTGTACCTAAGATCAGCATCAACACCAACAGCTGTTCCTTCACACCAGACATTGTCTGAACCCATTCTGTTAACGAAGTCTTTCAATACCATCATGGATTCAGCATCAGATAGCTGACCTGCTATTCCAACAATCTCATCTGACTTCACCTGATGGATGATATCACCCACAACGGCCAAGGCATCACGCCAGCTCACCGCCTTGAATCGTCCATCTGAATCTCGAATCATAGGGTCGCTCAGCCTTTGCCTTTTCAGACCGTCATAGCTGAATCGGGTTTTGTCAGATATCCACTCTTCGTTTATATCCTAAACAAAAACAATAACCACATGTTCAACACCCAGACAAAAGATTCCATAACAATGTTTTTGAACATTACCTCATTAAGACGTGGAATGATACGCATCACCTCAGGTCCTCTACTATCAACACGGATGTTGGAACCAACAGCATCACTCACATCAATGGTTTCTGTTCCTTTCAACTCCCAGTTCCTGGCTTTAAAGGCAAAAGGCTTTGAGGTCAAGGCTCCCACAGGACAGATGTCAATAACGTTTCCAGAGAGTTCACTGGTCATAAGCTTTTCAACATAAGTCCCAATTTCTTCTCCGCTTCCACGGCCTAGCATTCCAAGATCCTGAACCCCAGCAACTTCAGAAGCAAATCGTACACACCTACAAACACACAACACATAATCAAATAAGAATCGCATTCACTTGAATCGAACTGTCTTTCACTAACCTTGTACACTGGATACACCGAGTCATAACAGTCTTGACAAGAGGACCGAGGTTTTTGTCAACGACAGATCTCTTCATCTCGGTGAAACGGCCTCTGTCAGAACCAAAAGCCATAGACTGGTCCTGAAGATCACACTCTCCTCCTTGGTCACATATAGGACAATCCAGAGGATGGTTCATCAACAGAAACTCCATCACTCCCTCCCTCGCCTTCTTTGCTATTGGTGTATCCGTCTTAATCTTCATCCCTGTTTAAAAACAAAAAAAACAATCTCTTAAAACAAAGATCCCCCAAACTTAACAACCTATCTCGTTTATCAATCAAACATAAAATCAATCAAGGAGGATGAGATCGAATCTTAACCGGGAAGAGCAGGCATAGCACACGAAGCAACAGGCTTGGGAGACTTCTCGACCTCAACAAGACACATCCTGCAGTTTCCAGCAATCGACAATCGAGAATGGTAACAGAACCTCGGGATATCGACTCCGGCGACCTCGCAGGCCTGCAGAACAGTGAAGCCTTTCGGGACTTTGACCGCGTAACCGTCGACGAAAACCTCGATCGCGTCCTCGGGGTTGGCGAAATGGACACGCGCTCCGCCTACGGGGTTCCTCGGAGGGAGGATCTGATTCTTCGGAGGCTCCGCAGGCTGAGAGGCAGCTGCGGCTTCCGGGGATTGGAGCTCTGGTTTCGAGACGATGGTGCGGAGGGAGAGGTTGGAGGTTTGGGATCGGAGGAGACGAGAAGCGGGGCGAATCGCTCGAGAAGCTAAGATTCCTACACCCATTGCGTTTGTTTGTTTGTGGATCTCTTCTTCTTCGTCGTTCCTCTTTGTGTGTATAATCTCGATCTTGTTGTTGTTTTCTATCTGTGCGGCTAGGGAAAGTGACACGAATCTCTGTGAGTTATTGGGCCTTTATATGGGCCAACGACTTAAAGCCTAAAACTATGATTGTATAAAAGGTATGTATTTTGGTTTCGAACTTTACTCTTCACTTCCTCTCAGACAAAAATAGTGTTTTTCGCGATCTTGTTGTTGATTTCTCCCTCTGAAGCATTTATGCGGCTAGGAAAGTGACACGAATCTGTGATATAATGGGCTTTTGGATATTAATTGAGACGAAGTTTATTACACAACAACATAATGTTTGTACTTTCGAAAGTCGACACTCTTCTCATTTTGTCTTATATATTTGAGATAATTGGAGCACGTACCGCTAAACCGAGTCGTTATTAGACTTATACCATTGCTCAACATGCTCTAGTTATCGGGACGATTTTAACCCTATAAGCCGAACTGTTAGAGTGGCTAGGTCTGTAATATAGGCCTGTAAGTTTGTCGGTTTTTAACTACCGAGGAGAGTAAATCGCGTAGTAAAGGCGCGCGTGGATGCATGTTAAATTATTATGGCAGTTTTGTAATTTGAAATCCGCGACGGTTGTTTTTCTATAATGGCATTCTTTCGTAAATTCTAACCGCTTTTATTTTATTTTTAAAACCATTATTCAATAACTTCTTCTCCATTCTTCTTCTCGTCCTGGATTCTTCTTCATCTGACTTTGTCTTAATCTCTAAATGCCGACTCCGGAACTCCCATCTTGTATCTTCGCCGCCGGGGAAGAACCGTCTGGCTATAGGGTGAACTCGTATCACAAAGTCAAGGTCACTCAATCCATCCTCGATGCCCTCTCTGAAGATGAAATCTTGTTTCTTAGAAATTCTTCATTTGGAAAGGTAATAGCGATTGATGATAATCCTCCATTCTCCGGAGCCTTCTGCTATTTTATTCTGGCTAGGAGACTGAAGACTAATAAAAAATGGGAGATTTGGGTTCTTTTCGCCGGAACTCCGATTCGGATTTCACTCAGAGAGTTTGCGATTGTTACCGGACTCAATTGCGGTAAGTTGCCCAATCCGAAGAACAGCAGGAAGAAGAACCCATTGAACAAGAAGCTATACTGGAACGAGCTTTTCGGGTCTCTGAAGTCTGTTTCGGTTGCTATGGTCGTGGAGATGCTCAAGAACAAGAAGGTGAAGGATAGAGAAACCAGACTCAAGTTTGCATGTCTCGCCATTGTTTCTTCAATACTGTTGCCATCTTCCCACAAACCGAAGATTCATCCTGAACATGTAGAGATGATTCGTGATTTAAACGAATTCATGGCATACCCTTGGGGACGTTTGTCATTTCAAGAGTTAATGTCATCTCTGCTCAAGAAAGACGAGCTAGCGCTTTCGAAGGACTCATTTGCCCTGAGAGGGTATGTTGAAGCCATTCAAATGGTTTTGATGGCTGCCGTTCCTGAACTGAAGGAAGAAGTCACCCCTAATGCTCCGGTGGTTGTCCAAGATTCCGACAGCGAGGAGGCGGACATGGAACTCCATGCGGAGACGGAAGCAACAGACAAAACCGCTTCTGCAAATCCGCCGGAAAACACGAAATATGCACTCGTACCTGCTCACGCTAAGGCAATCGACCTCGAATGCAAGGTAAATTTGTTTCTCCGTTAGCGCGTAACTAGTTAGATGTATTATAAACTTCGAAGTTCCGCTAAGTGTTGACATATTTTGCTCGTTAAACAATGTTTTACCTGTTACCTTGATTAGTTCTTCTTATTAAATATCTTGTTAGATAAACGTTAGTGTAATGAATTTGTTGAAGCTAATTTGCACACATGTGATGCAGATACGGGGTAGGTCTATTTTGGATTCACCACACGAGGTGTGGGATCTGGAGGCTGATGTTGAATGCCCAGATGAACTGGAGGATGCCCTAGTTGACACTGTCGTTGACCTTGTGTCGTCTTGCTTCCGCTTCAAGAAGAAGATGTTCAAGGGTGGCGCCACTGTCTTGGAATTGTCTCGCATCAGAAACAAGAAGCGCAAGGGCAAAATGCCAAAAGATAACAACGAGAGTGACGATTCCTCAGACTCCTCAGGCGAAGACACTACTGACCAAGATTCCGGCAATGACTTAGCTAACATGGTGTCCATCAAACTGAAGGAAGAGATAAGCCGCATTGTTGAGAAGGTATCGAAAGGGGTTGAACATCAGGTCAAAATACGATATTGGGCCTTAAGTTGGATGATCGCATATCCAGGCTCGAGGATTCTTTCTCCCCATTAATTGGTATGGAGGAGCGCATGGCTGGTATGGTTGCTGAGAAAATAGATGGGATCCAGGCAGTTGTCATCGACACCGTGTTATCGCGTCTAAGAAAAGAATTACCCGGTAATGACCTTGATTTCAATCCCGCCCAAGAAGCACAGACTTCCAAAGAACCAGCTAGCACGACGATGCCCACGTCCTCATCGGCTGAACAAGACCCTAAAGATCCCGAACAACCAACTGTAGATCCCTCAGGTGCCATCAGGAAGGTCCTAAGTGATCTACACGAATCGCAGGTAAAACATTAATTAGCGGTTAAGTTTTTTTTATAGAGGGTTCTCACCAGCAGTCTAAGGTTTAAACATCTTTGCATGCTACAATTCAGGTTGACGATGGCACCAAACAGGTAGCAGAACCGAATCACGAGGTAGTTGACCCTCTTTCTGAAATCCCAACAGAGACAACGGTCCCCGCATACTCAGCCCATACTGTGTTTGAACAGGGCCCGTCAATTCCTCTTCCAGAGGTAATAAACCATTTCATAATTTTCCTTATCCCTTTGAGCACACTGTCTTACACAACCCTTAATGATAATCTCATGGTTTAGGGGAACAAACCATCATTCTCACTCGGCGTTGGTGTTTCCCAGCCCCAACCCACCACGGAGGTCGTCTCTGCCACCCCCATTGGCTTTGTGCTGCCGCAGGTCAAGGTTCCTCAGCCAACCAAACCGTCTCGTCAAAGCAAGAGAGCTCGTGTTACTCCTGCAGGTCTTGAAGATTTCAAATGTGACGCTACTGTCTTAGGCGGCTTAGTTTTCATGAAAGACTTGGAACGGCACTATATGGACGTCCTTGAGCAGGTCACATGGGTAAAGTAAGCACATGTTTCATTGGTAAATATCTTATTAACCAACAAAACATTTATTGGCTCGCTTATTAACAATTTCCTGGTTACCTGAAACCGTAGGTCCATCAAGATAAGCAGTGACCGAGAGGTCAGCGCTTTTGATTTCGTGGATATCGCGCTTAGATCAACCCAAATGGCTTCTACGGTATTTATTTATGCAAACCTTAACCTTTTCAATTTTTTTGTTTCTTTACTGTTAACGGAATCCTTGGCAGGTAATGGACTCTCTAATGGAGTACATCAGGAGCCAAACGCCAACATCCGAAAACATAGTGCTTGTTTCATGCACCAAACTGCCTGCGACCCTTATGTCTCACCATTCACGGTTTCTGAAGACGGCGCTGAAAGACCGAACGAGGTTCAAGTTCTCCGGGCAATCCCTTAGTTGCATAAGCAGTGGTTTCAAAGGGAGGCTATATTTTCCGTTTAACATAGATCAGCAACACTGGATTGGTGTATGCGTCGACTTCAAGTCCGGTGTGCTCCATGTGCTTGACTGCAACACAGCTCTGATGACTGATAGCCTTATGAGGAAAGAGCTGAACCCGCTCGCAACAATGCTGCCGTTCATCGCCATGGATGGATCTAAGGCCGATACCGGTGTAACTCCCAAGGCTCTATCGGTCACCAGGTGCAAGGGAATTCCCCAGGCTTCAGCTACTACAGACGCGGCGGTAATGACAGTTCTCCTTATTGAAGCACACAAAGATGGAGGTGTTGATGCCTGCAAAACCATAACTCCCAGAGTGTTACCCGGTGCTGCGAAGCAGTAACTAGTCAAGTTTTTCAAACACGTCAAAGAGTCGGTTTCCGTTCAGCCTGGGGAAGTTTAGTCCGTCATATTTGGTCCTGGAATAAAACTAAATGTTGGCTAACCAAATTCTTATATGCCTCATCTATTTTTAATAAATTGTGTCCAATACTTTTTTATTTAATTTACGAATCTGAACCTTTTGGCAGCACGTTTTCATCATTTCCTTCTTTTTTTCTTCAGTTGTACTTGATTCTGTATCTTATAAGCTATTTATTATCAGCTACGTTGATTATTATCCTGTGTGCTCCATCAACTTACTTCTTATTTACTCGATTATCAGCCACATAGTCTATTAATTTCTAAATATATCTGTTATATGTAACAAACGATCCGGATCTCAAATATGTCAAATCTGTGAGTTCGACAATCTCCTCCCGAGTTATAATTTGGTTCATGTAAGTTGTCCCTGGTACCCGCTTCGCTGGTTATTATTTGAGCAGTAGGTTAAATATAACCATTGATGAACATATTACCCGCTACAAAGGTTATTACCTGATACGTAGGTTAAATGTGACCAATGATGAAAATTTTACCGGCTACATAAGATATCGCCTGATACATAGTGTTATATTCATAAATAACGTTACATTCATAAATAGCGTTACAATTTTGGTCACATGCGACTGGTGCCGAACTTGTTATCAGCTACAAACCTTTTTACCACCTTTAGTAGGTTGTGTATAATTCATTGGTCTATATAATTCCACAGTTCTTGTAAATAATGCGTTTAACAACCTTTACTACCTCTAATGTACTAGATTATCAGCTACATATGTTATTAGAAGGTAAATATTTTTGTTACATGTAACTAATGATATGTTGTTCAACCACGGTTAAATTATTCGTTTGACATTTACGACCTGACATTTAATAAGATTAGTTAACTGACATAATGCAATGCATCAGGTAAACGATTTCGGCCATGCAAATTTTTCCATTAACACATCCGAATACTAGTTCCAAGTCTTTAGATAGAGGGCAACATTATTCTACTCCCAAGTCGTACTTACATATTTGTCAACTTGAGAGTAGCTTAGGGGAACATGTTTAACATATTACATAGAAAGGGAAGGTCGCCCCAGATCTGACCTTCAGAAGACCATCCTACCATCCGCTGCCACTCCTAATACATAAAGATAACAGATCAGATAGGCATCTTGCAGGTTGCGCGGTTGTGATCACTCCCCTCGCACCTGCTACATGCCCTGCTCCTCTTGAAAACACCAGTGTTCTGTGTCAATAAAATCATTAGCAGATAAATATAACATTATCAGTAACAAAGAAGTCAAGTGTATTGCATAGATTGATATACCCTTATCTCTCCTGCCGACGGTATGCGTGCCTTTCTTGGCCTTCCTGCTGGCCTTTTCGTGCTTGGCGGTAGTAGCTGCATTCCAGGCTGCATGTTTGTGACCTTTGAAGGATCCACAGGGTTTATGCTTCCTGCGTAGGCCAAGCTCCAGTAACTTGTTGTGTACTCCCTAGCAACCAGTCCTTCAACATTATGCTTCCCGTTAACGGATGCAGCAGTAGCATGTGTGCATGGAATTCCCATAGTCTCGAATTCTCTGCATGAACAAGTCCTTCTCTCGAGATCCACTCTATTGAAGTCACCCACATCATCACGGACTTCATACTCCCCGTTGATTATGTGTCGCACAAGATATCCAGTTGATAAAGCGAAGTTCCGAGTCAAGATAGCAGCCACTTTGGGAGTTAACGCGCTAACATTAGTGTTAGCAGATACGCGTCTGCTGGAGAACCAACCCATTAGCATTGTTCTGATGTACTCTATGAGGCCCACAATAGGGTACTCCCTTGCAGTGGATAGCGCATTGTTCAAAGATTCAGCCAAGTTGCTAGTCATGATATTGTACCTAGCACCGACGAAGTGAGATCTAGCCCAATGCACGAACCCAATCCTTATGAGGTAGTCGGCACATGCAACGTCAATCACCTTGATCTCGTTGAAGTGGGTGTTGAAGTCCTCCACTCGGAATGCCCTTGCAGCTCTGGCAATAAGGTACAGTAGGTGCTTCTTCTTGAAAATTGTTTGGACATTGCGCTGGAGATGCGTAAGGCATGCGCAGTGTTGAGCCTGTGGATAAACCTGAAAATATAAGTTCATTAAATCATCATCACTTCCGGTTATGACTATCTACTGGCTCGGTTACATATATTCAATGTCTTATCATTTAAAGACTATTCTAGCAGTATAAATATATATTTAACAGCTAATTATATCAATATATGATATGATAATATTATAAGATATGGCAATATATGATATATATACTGTATCGATTTCTAACAGATAACTATATATATATTTATATATATATATATAATAGATAAATATTTTTATATATTGATATATATATGTAGCAGCAATATTTAACAGCTAATTATATCGATATATGAAAAAACTATATGATATTGTGAACTCAAGAAGTCGATTCTTACCCGGCGTATCCCTGAGTAGATTGAAGTATGGCGGTCTGACACGAACACAAGCTCGTATGAATCTGGGACAATGTCCTGAAACTTACTGAAGAACCAACTCCACGATTTGTCGTTCTCGGTGTCCACTATTCCAAATCCAATTGGGAATATTTGAAAATTCCCGTCTTGAGCACTAGCGGTGAGCAGACACCCAGAGTACTTCCCCTTTAGGTGTGTACCGTCTATTATAACCACTTTCCTCATGTACGGGAATCCTTGGACGCATGCCGCGAAACTGAGAAACAGATACTTGAATCTCTGTGCACCATCTGGTCCATGAGTTGTCTCCAACGCTACTGACGACCCAGGATTTTCAAGAGATACTTGCTCCAAGTAGGCTGGCAATGAGAGATAAGCAGCCTCTGCGCTTCCAGTACCCTGTCCTATAGCTGACTCTCTAGACTTCCAAGCCTTCCAGTAAGTGATAGGGACTCTGTGATCTGTTCGCATCAGCTCTCGAACTTCCCCCGGTTTTGGGCCACTTCCTTGTCCAGCACCGTAGCGTTGTCTCATTATCCCTCCAATTACAGAGGCTGTTGCATGGTTGCGGAAAGCCCACCGGTCAGCCAGTGAACATGTATGCTGCGCATCCAATGTTTTTATCTCGAACCTAGGACATCCACCCATTTTTGTAGCATAGACTCTCCACCCACAAATCTCACCAACACACTCAAGTAACATTTTACCAGGCTATGAACGTTTTACCAGGTATCTGAACTTGTTAGCGATTGCGTACAGCGTCATATGGAGTTTGAAAGCATCCTTATTATCGAACACTTGGCCCACTCGGAGATGGCCCTTTGCTTGCAAGTCTTTCCCTTCTGTTAATGCACAAACAACATATTTAATTCAGATATCTCACTCGCTATTTATTATTCAGGATAATTAGCAGGCTACAGATATCGTGTATTTTGATTACTAAACATTGATTTAACCGCCAACGACTAACTTACCAAGTATCTGACAATCATCAGAATCCCCCTCAAATGGAACGCCCCTAAACAGATGCTGGGCTTTGCTCTGCGTCGGCTCATCAAACTCGCTTGACATGTTTCGAACTACGCTTAGATCACAGATTGACCCAGTGTGGCTGATGCTATCTCTGTTACCAGTACATGTACCTGCCAATTAATGGTGTATCTGTTAAGTAATCTGTTATTTCAGCTAATGCTTTCTAAAACTAGTCATTTACTAACCACATACCTAGCATCAGTGCTAAAGTTCCTGAATTCGGCCCTATACCGACTCCCATCGGTGGGACTTCAACTCTCTCTTCGGTCATGATGCCCTTCCCCTTATCCATCGTAGGACAGTAGTCTTTCGCTGACGTTTCAGTTATGTCCTGAAGTCTTATCACAGAACCTGTGCTAGGGGGATCATCGTCTTTGTCTGGCCGTTTAGATGAGTCCGCGGAGGAACAAGAATCACCACCGATTATGAACCTTTCATCATCCTCCATCTCCCTTGTTAGAGCCTCAGAGTGTCTCTTTATCTTTTGAAGTTCCTCTGTAGTGCATATCTCCATCAACACCTCCTCGCTAGCTAACAAGTAGCCCCGCTCAGCAGTCCCTGTCATATTAGTAGTTATTAATTGTTTTAGCGGCTAATTCTTTTTGTAATGTTAAACATTCAGATAACAGACAACTATCAAAGACAATACTCCTAATGTTTTATATCTGCTAACCTCGCCAGTGGGCTAACGGGTGTCTATCCACCTCAGGGTCCGTATTGAGTATCTGACCCTCCTCTATTGCGACCGAACGACGGTAACGGCTGACATCTTCATCTCCGTATGTCACATAAAGCTCCAGCCAAACACAGTCTACCCTCACCGCCATGAATACCTCTACATCTCCGTCGTCAGTTATCTCCAACGGCGCCGAGGTGTAGTCATCTATTTCTTTCATCCAGTCGGGCAACTCATATGTCAGTAGCACAGGCGCTGTCGGAGAAAGGAACTGGTCTAGCC
This sequence comes from Raphanus sativus, assembly GCF_000801105.2. Lineage (NCBI taxonomy): Eukaryota > Viridiplantae > Streptophyta > Magnoliopsida > Brassicales > Brassicaceae > Raphanus > Raphanus sativus. The sequence continues at coordinate 28,724,902 of NC_079514.1, read as the reverse complement.
TGTATTTATCCTTGACAGTTGAGACGATGGAGCTGTAGCTCTCATTCTCCTTTAGCTGAACATCAAACTTCGGCTCAACGTGGTTCCTGTTGAACCTCCACTGACCTTGAGCTCCACGGTGCCAGTCACCTAAAACCAGCCTCACCAGCTGAACCATCTTCCTAAGCTCCCCTCCTGGACGGAAATAATTATATTTATATATTATATATACATTTATGATAACACTTTCTAGCTCCATAACAATGGAGATTTTTCCTTAACAACCAAGTAAAGGTCTAACCTTTTCGTGTCTGGAGAGAAAACGATCTCTGTCAAACCATTCTTGATCACAGGATCTTCAAGTCACAGCTCTCGTTTTCTCCCTTTTTTTCTTTAAGAAGAAACCAAACTGATAATTTTAGTTTTCTTCTCTACCTATATATTTATGAGATACTTTTCTAGTTTAGATTTCCCGTTTACCTTACCGATGCAACACTCCCCATATCATCCACTCTGTCGCACAACAACCAGAGCAATCGTGTGGTTTAAATTCAACTAGCTAACAACCTAGTCTAATGAACAGAGCACTGACACAACCCTGAACATATCTTCCTCATGTCAGAAATCCCTGCTCCACGCCGTTTCCCGTGTCCAAGCCCTGAGGAGAATTGGGTCTTATTTTGGTTCAAATTGTGGGCATTAAGCCCTTTAAGTCACTCATGTGGCAAAGCTCTAATTTGGGCCTCCATTGGGTATATTCTGCAAATTTTCCCTTTATATTTTCTACTGACAAAACTTGCTTAAAAAAAATTTGCTGAAAAAACCCTAGCGAAATCAATGCTTCTGATTGATTCCAGCGGTTCGGATATCGGTTGCTCCGAAATCAGAAGACCCATGATGAGGAAGCGTGACATCGACGACGACTACGAAGAAGGAGAAGAGATTTCTGCCGGAAGGAGGAGAAAACAACGGAAGAAGGATACAATATCAGTTGAATCTTCTTCTTCTCTTCCGACTTCAAAGATGATTTGGACCAAGAACAATGAGCTCGCCATTCTCAAGGTTTCTCTGTCAAATACATTCTCTCTTTTTTTTCTGTAAAAAACATTTCTGAAAATTTGTTTGTTTGTTTGTGTGGGGGTAAGGGTATTGTGGACTACCAAAGGATGGGGAAGGAGTTGCTTTTACGGGTACAGATGGCGAAGAAGTCTTCAGGTTGTCAACAATCATCTGGGGAAATAAAGAAACTGAAGGTGTTTCGGACCAAGCGAAGGTGGTTACTTTGTGTGTTTTTGTTCTGTTTATAATGCGACCTTTAACTGATGTGTAATGATTGTAGGTTCATGTTTTCATGGAGGATGTGCCTGGTCCGGATCACGAACCTACAAGAGTGGAGACAGAACAGGATGAAGATGGTTCGGATGAGTTATGCATTCTTCAAGAGGTGCTCGAAGCGTCGGCTGTGTTTCCTACTTTTGGTAAGAATCAGCAGAAGATACTTTTTCGTAATCTGAAAAACCTTGCGGCTCAAAGGAAGAAAGAACTAACTAACCGATGAGTGGAAGGCATTGCTTGATGAAAAAATGAAATGGAACATCAAGAAAATGACTTTTGAAGCAAAGCTAGCAAACCCGAGCGTCTGCTTAATTCGAGAACAAGGGAAGAAGGTTTCTGCTTTTGGGGATTATTTAACTGTTTTTAGCCTCTTCCTACTAATGTTCTTTTCTAAGCCATGTTAAACGGTTGTTGGCTTTTTCTTTTGTCTTAGGAGTTAGGATGTTGACTAGTTATTGAAACTCTAATTATAATATTATATTATGTGCTTTTAAGTAATGTAGGTAACTAATTTTTCTTTTTTTTTTGGTCAAAACTAATTTTTCTTTTGTTCGCCTCACTTGCAACCTCCAAGAAAAGGAAAGAAAAAACTGGATTAGGGGAATAGTTTGTCAAATATGCTCTTAGCATAAAAAAAACACAACATTTCCTAACTGATTCCGTTACACTATGTAGCCTACAAATAAAAGATGGAGACTCTAAAATCTTTAAATGTAATTGCATGTTGTTTTAACTCAAACTTGATTCTCTGTCCTATGTTTGCAACTTTTTCCCCTCTGATTACTTATCTGTTTTCGGTTAGAGCTTCCTGAGTCTCTCGACATTGGTATTCAGTACTTCATATCATTTATAAAGGCAAACTCATCATGCTGAACGAAATATTATGTATTGGATTGTATTGAGAAAGAAACAATTCTTATGTTTTATAGATTTTTAATATTTCCTATTAGTTAATTATTATATTTAGGAAGTCATGCCCATGATGTGGTTACCGGTTAACCATAAATCAAGATTTTCACACATTTGCCAAGCTAAGAGCGAACAATTTTACACTCTTCATACTCCATGAACATCTACCGTATTTTGTATGCATGGTCCATGGGACCTCAAATATTGGTGAAAAATGAGGGGCATGGGCTCATGCTTCTATTGTGGTGAGCTTGGCTCTGCACTAAGTGGAACATCCAGAAATATATGTTCACACTGAAAATAGATTTAAAGAGTTTTTATAAAATAAAGCTAAAGAATTTAGAATCTAACAATGTTGAGACAATACTTAAAGAAAAATGTTGAATACTTTCAACAAAAAGTATTATTCAAGGCACTACTATATTGTAAATATAATAGTAAACTAGAAATTTACCGAAATTGTAATGTTTGGCAGACCGATTTTACCATCCCGGTTTAGAAATGATGTGAAAGATATCATATGGATATTCGTTGAAGAACCAGAAAATTATTACAAATGATCTTCTATATGCTCTTTGCTTACAAGAAAATATAAAAATATGATTTTCACCAATCAAATAGATTTGGAATCTATTTATACAAGGAGATGTTTGTGGGTTTGATCATCCACTAGTGGACTGATCATCCACCATATATTTATAACTAATGCATCTTTTTCGCATGTATCCTTGTTATAGATCTGCAACTTGATGTTTGCAAGACTAATTGGTAATACTGGGGGTGTACTAATGTTGTGAAGAGAATGAGGGGGTGTATTAAATCTTGATTATGAAATGATTTGATTTGTGATTAGTTTTTTAGATGATTTTATATGAATTGGATAGTTTAATATGATTTTTTGTTAAATAACTCTAGAATCTCACATAAAACAATGAGATTCTAGATTGCAATTGCTCAGCATTGAGCATTCCTTTAGCTGCAATTTAATTTATTTAGGTCACATGAAGTTTTGTGCTTTGTCTTTGTCACAAGATGCAAAAGATGGAATGTTAAGAATGTCAGATTCTTTGGCTTATAAATTTTCTTCTCATATTATATTCTTGGAGAAAAAACCTTTAAAAAGGCATCTCTCTTATTAAAATAAAACCACTAAAAGAATCTACATACAAAAAAATCATTGCTGGACCATTATATTTAATCACCTTTTTAGTATTTCAACCTACACAAAAATTAGTTATTATATATAGAGAGAGAGATGGAGAGAGTTTGCTTCAAGATATACACTTCTTAGAGTGCATCTTTATCGCTCAAACCCGTGCATGATTTTAAAAGAAAATGAATATTAATATTATAAAAATGTATTTATTTTTTATTTTTTTCTTTACAAAAAAAAACAATAAATGGTTGACATATACGTGTGTGAATTTGATAACCGTTTATTAAAGCGCTTGTTTAAAGACTATTCTCTTTCCTATATCTTAACTTTTCACTATTTTAGTTATTTTTAATCTTAAAAACTAAGCTAAGAACCTAGCGTTAAAGATGGTCTTAACTTCAGTTCATCAAATGGATAATTGATATTTTAAAATTAGTATTTAAATATTTCTTATTAATTAAAATATTCATTTATAATATATTGGAAGTTATATATATATACAAATATAGTTGCACAATATATATATATATATATATATATAATATATATATTCAAAAAAATCAATTAATTGAAACATATCTTATAAAAATACACTTCAAACATATGTTTAAATCATAAAGTTACTTTTGAAATTTCTAATCTAAATTTTTCAAATAAGTTTAAAGTTTAACATGTCGATGTAATTACTGCTGGTCTACAAAGGAAACCTCCAGATTTATACTGATTCTTTTTAGTTATACATAAAAACAAAAGTATACGTATATAAAAATTAAAGTTACAAGATTGTGTTGAAAAAAAGAAGTTACAAGCTATGGCACAATAGATATTTGAAATAATAAAATAAAACCTGGTAGGCTATTTACAGATTATATAGTTGGGGCCAAATACTAATCAACCAAGCTTAATACACTGTAGTTGTGTGAAGTGTTTTTGAGCTTCCAGATTTCCTGCTATAGCGGTGGTGTCAACAACAATTTTTTTGCAAGCCTTGCGTGAATCTGATGTCTCGAATGACGTAAATATTTGAAAAAGAAGGTCCATAACACATCCAAGAAGTGGAATATGCGTCACTTGATCCATTAACTGAGAGATGTATAGATGTCTTGCAATATATTTTCAGATGCAGAAAGAAGAAAATTGTATGAGATGAAGAAGAAAGGAGAAGAGAAGTGAGTTTATATTGAAAGGAAGACTTGGTCACCAAGAATTACAAATAGATTGGCTTGCTCCCCAAGATTCCAATTTTATTTCTCGTTCATTGTCTTGAACTCTAATTTGTCGTCTATATGAAGGATTTTTCTTTTTTTGAACACACTCGTTTACTTCTCTTTATTCAATTCGAGTTTTTAGCAAAAAAAAAAAAAACACACTCATTTATGAAGGATATAAACTAGTAACTAGAGCTCAATTATGTAGAGAAAATATATCAGTTTGTCTTCTGTTCAAAATACATCATAAAATAGTTGGAATTTTATATAACTGGTTCAGTAGTTCGAAACACAAATGGTTCAAGTTAATTAACGAATGCAATAGCGATAAAAAAGTACATCTACTATTTATATGTTTTTTTTTTGAAAACCAATGTTAAATTTTGAAATCTTTAACTGTTAAATTAAAACATATTAATAATCGATAAAACTATCAGAAACTAGTTTAACATGTTATAAATATTAAATTATGATTTATAGTATAGATTTTAAAATTAAATATTATATATTACAAATATATGAATAAACTCACAAAAAAAATCTATACTATAAATCATATTACTATAAAATGAATTTAAAATCATTTTAATAATTTATAAGTATCTCTATCCATGACAATTTGATTCTAAAGGTTTTGATTTTTAAAGATTTAAGAATATTAATTAAAAGATGTATTTTGAATTGGTTTCAAAAAAAAAAGATGTATTTTGAATGATTAAATGTCAAACAACTCAAAGCGGTCGTGGGGAAACAACAAATGTTGACACTTAAAAAAGAAAGAAATTAAAATAAAAACTAGATTTTGTCCCGCGCTTTTGAAGCGCGGAATATTTTACGATAAAATTTTTTACTAATAATTTAATAAATATTTTGGTAATTTTTAAAGAGTGTGTATTTAAAATATTTTTGTATTTAAATCAGTATTTTTAAATTCAACCCGATTGTGATTATACCGGTTAATCCGGAGATCTGACAATTCAATTTATGTTTTTAAAATATTCATATTAAAAAAATCACTAAAACCCGAGACTAACCGATTAAATTGATGGATGACCGATATGTAATCTAATTGGATTTAAATTGTAATAGTTTCATAATTTGTAATCTTATAATCGAAATTTTAAAGTTCACTATTTTGCAATTTATGAAATTATGACGTTTTTACAAAATTTTAAAGAGAAAATGATAGATATAAAATAACTAAGATTAATTATTGTATTATTTGGAAACAATGATAGTAGTATAAAAATATATTGTTTGGAAACATTGATAGTAGTATAAAGAAATAAGTATATTGTTTGGAAACATTGATAGTATTATAAAGAAATAAGTATATTGTTTGGAAACATGGATAGTAGTATAAAGAAAGGAATATTAGTGATTTAATGTATGTTTAACTATAAAATATAAAAGTGTATTTAATTTAAAAACTTACAAAATAAATGTTAGGTCCAATAAAATGTTTCTGTTTTAATAAGATAGATTCTGATCAAAAGAAAAAAAGAGAGCGAGAAATTAAATAAAAATTTCGGTTAATAAGATAGATTCTGATCAAAAGAAAAAGAGAGAGAGAGAAATTAAATAAAAATTTCGGTTATCTAAGTTGACTTTTCTATATTGGAGATTTGGCTTAATCCGTCTCCCAGACCCAGACACGCACATAGAATTCCCCAGCTCGAGATCTCTTGTAAGTTGTTGAATCTTTCTCTTTTCCTGGAGATTCTTCTTACTCCTAAATTTCTATGATTCCACTCTCCTAAAATTTAATTTTCCAATTAGATTTGGCCTCATCTGTCAATGGCGGAAGATACCTCCCCCGTACCGTCGACACCGCCCGTAAGTGTCCTTTTTAATCTTAGATTCTAAAAAAAAAAAGTCCCTTTGCTGATTGTGTAAATATACTATAGTTTGTGGAGGTGTTTTGTGAAATATCCGGTAAAGACTACCGATTCACAGCTGGGACCAAGGCCGAGTTTGCTGTCTCCGTCATCAATCGCAAACTTGTTGGTTCGTCCAAATCCAAAGCACTTTACATCGAAGCCGTAAAGGAAGGTGAAGAGCCTATCAGTTTCGGGGATGGTGCTTCTCTTGTGAGTTACGGACATGGTTGGAGGCTTAAGACAGTGGTTGACGATTCTGTTTTGCCTGGTAATTTCAGATTCCAGAAACATGTCTGCTTCTTTGTCTACTTCTCCTTTTGTTAAATAGTTGTCTATCTTCTTGATGCAGGAACGGAGAAAGAGGATACTTTTCAGAGACTGTTCCCTTCTGTATTATCAATGGTATGTATCTTACCTAGTGAACGTTGCATTTTGATGTCTCTAGGAGAGGGAAGAGGAACTCCGTGTCTTTGTTCTGTTAGAATAGATATAATCATCTTTTTTTTGCCTTGTTACCAAACTGAGTACAAAGAATTAGAGGAGAGATATAAACCAAAGGACCAATGGTTAAGTTTAAAAGAATCTTCAACTCTCTCAACCATAGTAACTAAAACCCATAAAGTCTGTTCTGTTTATATGTAAATGAAAGTCAAGTGTAACAAATACAACTCGTAAGACAGTTTAATTTGATATAAGCTTATTTTCTAGCTTTTGATTCATTTTGGTTTTGTCTAATCAACGATAATCAAAACTAAAAGCGACTCTCGTAAGACAGGATAATCAAATAAGTTTCTTCTTTCACTAATATTTTACTTCTCTTAGTTCGTTTTCTTCCCTTTAGATCTTATTTGCTATTTCTTCTACTTTCCAAATTGCGGTCTTATTGTGTATAGTTATGCTTCAGCATTGTACGGTATTGCTTTGCAGGGTTCCAAAGATTCAAAGCCTGCAAAAGTTATGAAAGCAGAAGTTGAAGGAGACCAAAGTCTGAAATACATTGGGAGGATAATGTTTGCATTTGTTTTGATGTTTATACTTGGTGGCCTCTTCACAATAGCTCTTGAGAACCTTCCTAAATTGATATTGCTCTTTAACAATCCTTCCATGTAATAATTGACACTTTTCCAAGCACAGAGACCTTCTGGGATGTTATAATAGTTAAGGCTTTATTTATTTGTCTATCTAACTCATTTAGAGAACGTTCCGTGGAGAGCCAATCAGTTTTGTAAATGATGTTTATCTTGTGAATGATGGACATGGTTGTAATCTTAATATAGTGATTGATGATTCTGATTTGCTTGGTCATTAAGTTCTTGTGAGTTTCAACATTTACATTCGAGAAATGTCCTAAAATCTAAATTGATTTGCCCACAAGTACTTCATCTCATCGCAATTCTTCAGCATTTGAGCATTCCTTTAGCTGTAATTTCAATAATTTAGGTCAAATGAAGTTTTGTGCTTGTCTTTGCATATGGTGGTCACAAGATGCAAAAGATGGAATGTTAAGTTTATCAGATTCTTTGGCTTGTGAATTTTTCTATCATATTAAAAAAAACTTTAAAAAGACATTGGCATTATATACTACTGAAATACAACAGTATTTATTCAAGTGTTTATGTTATAAACAATTTTTTCTTTCTGTTATTTAAATTTGAGGTGGTCTGGACAGTCAGACCGGAACAAATAATCAATATAACAAAGTTCTTTCCAAAGAAAATCTTATAATTTTAGCTAAAAAATCTAAAATTACATTTTGCTTTCAAGAGATATAGGATATCTTTCGAGATATAGGATATCTTGAATAATTGGAAAATTCGAGTATACAGATTTCAAGATAAAACTCAATTATTTAAAACTAATCATTTTTATTAGTAAGGGTATTTTAATCTTTTAGATTTTAAGTTATATTTAAATTCTACTTTTTCTTGCATCTCAAATCTAGATTTTTTTAAATACTATCTGTACATCTAAATACAACATCTAGATGATAGTGCAATAGCGCCTATACGAACAACATATATGCATTTGTATACTGAATTATTACTGATACAACATCCAGAATAAAAAAAGAAGAACAAGATCCTAAATAGACAAGCTCAGATTAGGAGAGACTATTGATTTGTCACATGAGCTTCGTTAGAACCACACAATTTTGAAAAGTGTGGTTAAGTATAAGAACCAGTCGTGTAATTTGATGTCTAAACTTAGATTCCGTGCGGGTGTATTTTATATATATATATATATATTGTTTATCATTTTTTCTACATATTTGATTGATTGTAAAAAAATTTACTACTAATCTTTTTTCGAATGAAATTGTTTTTTTCAACTAATCAATACAAATCGATTATGAGACTGTATAATATGATTTTATACTTTATACGCATCAATATTTTTTATTTGTTTTAAACTGTCAAATTGTTTTACTTTGATATGAAAGAATATCGAATCAGTAGTACTCTACAGTGAGATTACATGATATGATCTTTGTATCTTTTTTATTACTGTTGTCTCTTGTCAAGATGCAATGGTTGTTCAACTACAACTTTTGTATTGAAATAAGATATATATATCTAGAATAACTAAATCATATTAGTTGGTGAACCTAAAAAAAACAAAATAATAAGAACAAATTATATTATATTATGCCGGTTATATTATTTAGTTAGTGTGTATAAAGTTATTATGATAACAAACTCGTATAAGTCCAAAATATAAGGTAGCATACTAAGAAAATTGAATAAATCCAAAATTTTAAAATGAAGTTTCTTAGGTAGATAAAAATAAGACTCTATTTTTATAGATTAGATACTTTTGCTGACTGATGTTAAGGTATTTGCCGACAAATTCAGTTATATCGATAAATTCATAGCAACATTTGGTTAGCACATCTTGGTTAATCAACAATTCATGCAAGAGATTAGTTGGTTTACCTGCATTAAGATGCAGCCCATCTTGGGTCAGATTAAGGACTCTAAACAAACCTCTGCGGTATTGAATGCCCATTTCAAGATCACCATCAAACTTTTCTGTCCCTTCTGAAGGAAGCCCAAAATAATACCTTCCAGAAATAGAATAACTGAAAGCAAAAGAATTGATCCATCTAAGAAAATCAAAACAGTGCAATTTTAGTTCAATAAAAAAAAGAGATTCTAGCTAAACATACCTTTGAGATGCCCTTTTCCTGAGTAACTTATGAACCATAATCAATGTATCATACGACATATGTTTTTCGTTACAACCACGTCTATTGAATGTTTTTAACTCTATAAGATCAGTGCTTTGTGAAAGAACTTACAATAGAACCAGATCCACACATCATTGTTTGCTCTCCAATAGAACCAGATCCACGCATGTGCGGAAGCCTCTGCTTAACCATTTAAAGTGTCATTAGTGGGTTTTGAACCCAGGTTTTTGAGGGGTCAAAAATCACAATTTACCATTTATGCTACTGAATTCTTGACAATTTACAAAACAAAAGTAACATTTTGTTATATTTTGTGGTGTTAGATGACCCCACAAGTCATAAGGTGGGTCCGCCCATGCGTGACCTAAAGATCTTGACATCACTTCTACTATCGTGTAGCATCATTGGTTATCTCGTCACTGTCGTTCTGTGAATACGTAAAGAAAGCTTTGATCATCATGACCAACAAGAGTTTCTCAAACTATAAGTAGATTTCTCCATCGGTGAAATTATTACCTCCGTTGACTGTTGTAATATTTACTTCGGCTAAATGAAAATCCTCGACCATTTTTTTAATCCAAGTCTACATGGATCCTCGTTCTAAAGTAACCTTAGATTTTTCTGTCTTTTTCTTCATCTCTTTGTCTTTGTCTTGTGGACATGAAAATGCAAAAGAGATGCAATAGAGGAATTTAGATGCCGTGGTTTGAATGAGTCGATTCACTAAATCAGACCTTTGTCTAACTAATTATGTCGAAAGTGTCGAATTCTTTCACCGCCATGACGTTACCTAAAGATCTCGACATCACTTCTATTATCGCATGAGCATCGTTGTTCATCTCGTCCTTCGTTCTCTGAATATGCAAAAGCAGGTTCATTCTCTTATTTTAGCTTCTCCTTCGTTTCTTTGTCTTTGTCTTCTAGACACAAATACACAAAGGAGATGCAATTGAGGGATTTAGCTGCCATGGTTTGAATTAATCGATTCACTAAATAAGACCTCTGTCTCACCACTTCTGTTGGAACATCAGCTTCTTTCACTGCCATGAAGTTACCTAAAGATCCCGACATCACTTCTCCTATCGCATGAGAATCATTTTTCATCTTGTCACCTTTGTTCTCTGAATATCTAAAAGTAGGTTTTTTCTCTTCTTTTAGCTTCTCATTTGTCTCATTTTCTTTGTCTTCTAGAATTAATTTATATCACTTACCAAATAATCCAAAAGATATTACAATTAATAATTTATGGTAACTAATTGTATAATATAGAGAGTTAGTTATGTTTGATTAATTTATTTTCATATTTATATACTACATAAATAATTAATATAACGTAATTTATCAAAATTGATATATGATATTATATTCTTATATAAAACAGTATATCCATAAATAAATATTCTAATAATTATTAATGTCTTATAATGTCCATATATTTTTATAAGTCATTTATAAAAAAATAAAATATTTATATAATTATTATCATGGCTTACAAAACTATATTATCATGATTTTAAATTATTTATAAGAGTTTATAACTTTTATAAAAAATAAAAATTCTCATATATATTAAATGATATGTCACTTAAATGACTTTTGTTTAGGTGTCAGTCATAGAAAGAGTTTAATATAAATTGTTATAATTTGATTAGTTGAGAGATTTTCAATTTAGGTATTTAATTAAATCTAAAATAAAAGATAAGACTAGGACTAATTAATATCACTTACCAAATAATATAAATGATATTACAAATAACAATTTATGGTAACTAATTGTAAACATTGTATAAAGTGTTATAATGTTTGATTTTTTAAAAATTTATATACTACATAAATAATTAATAGAATAAAACTTGTACAAATCGATATAATGATTTCATATTCTTATATAAACATTATATTGATAAATAAAGTATTATAATAATTATTCATGTCTTATAATGTCCATACTAGATTTTTATCCGCGCTTCGAAAGCGCTGGTTATTTTGGATTATAAATAAATTTGGATAGGAATAATATTTTTTGATTGTTGTAAATTATTATATTACAAAGTTATATGATAAGAAATATTTTTGGATCTCCGTTTGAGTTTTGGGGTATGTTTTTGTGTCAGCTATTTTTTGGTTTTCGAGTATTTTCAGATTTTTGGATATTTCAAATTTTTCGAATCTTAAATATTCGAATTAATCCAAAAATGTTATGTATTAAAAATTACATATTTGAATTATGAATACAAACCTGAAAGGAACCAACCTAAACCCAAATTATTGATAAATCAATATAATGATTTCATATTCTTATATAAAACATTATAAGGATAAATAAAGCACTATAATAATTATTAATGTCTTATAATGTCCATATGTGCTTTATATAAATATTTATTATATAATAATTATATAAAACATTATATTGATAAAAAACTATTGTAATAATTATTAATTTCTTATAATGTCCATATATGCTTTATAAGTCATATATATAAAAAAGTTAAATCATTTATATAACTATTTATCATGGCTTACAAAATTATTATTTTCATAATTTTAAATTATTTATAAGATTTTATAAAACATAATGTTCAAGAAATCGCTACCTGTAATTACGCGCTTTATAGATGACTAGCGACTAGGCAGATAATTTGGGGCTTAGCTGAGACCTTGGCATTAACGAATTATTGATTCATTTTATACATATTTCACGTTGAGATAGTTTAGTTTTTTAGTTTAATTATAAAAGTATTGTGATGACTAATCAAAACAATATATACAACACAAAATAAATTAGAAAAATTTGCGGATTTATATTAACATTATTTCTTAAGGTAACATATTTAGATTGATTTTAACCGATTTATATGATTCAATTTGGTTTAAACTGTTCTAAATTTACTGAAATTATATAAAGTTGTTCTTTTTAGAACCTTGGTTGGAATTGTATAAAGAATAATAATATTTGATCAATTCTTTATTTATATGTATAAACTACATAATATAAAGAATGAAACTTTTAATTATTATAATTAATTCTAAAAAAAACTGTAAGTCTAAACTAATTATTATCACTTACCAAATAACATAAATAATATTACAAATAACAATTTGTGGTAGCTAATTTTCAAAATTATAGAAAGTGTAATAATGTTCAATTATTTATTTTGTATTTATATACCAATATAAAATAATGAATAGAAAACTTTATAGGAAACAATATAATTATTTCATATTTATATAAAACTAACACGTATCTATAATTGTTAATATCTTATAATGTCCATATATGTTTATAAATGTTTAGGTTTTGAAGATTGGGCAAATTATATTGAACAGAACATGTGATAATTTTGATAAAAATATTTTTCATTTAAGTCAAATAATACAGTGAATAAGATAAGCTATGATTGAAACAATTATAAGATGAATTTTAGGTTCATTGATTGTATGTTTTGTATTACTATTTAGAGAGATAGATAAATATTTGGCAAAAATATGTAAAAAATAAGGAAAATATAAGCAACAATTTGGTAAAAAAATAATAACTAGAAAAAGAAGAAAAGGTCGAAAAGTATGCATCATATATGTTAGAGAAATGAATGTGATAATTGTATATATAATTTCACCAGCATTTGTTATTACTAAATGTCATTACTTTACGATATTTTATACTTAATATATATTTTCATACAATATTTATATTCCCGAATTCGCGGACAAACAACTAGTGGCAGTTAAGCTACAGAGCACCATCATTGTGACATACGATACAATCTGGACTCTGGAGGTGATGTTTATTATATCTTGCACTTGTGCGTAAAGCCCATTGAAACAATACCCCAACGATATCCAACTCATTTTATCCATGCGGTGAGGTTCTGGGACCCATTCTCGTAAATGCCTAGTGAGGTGGGGCTAAGTTCATGAATGGGTTGCTTTCATTGGTGGCAAGATTATGGCTCCTACTATTTCTCAGATGTCTAGATGGAGAGGTAGATGTTGAGGGTAGTGATTTCTGATGCCATTTGACTTTTTAGATCAACAGGTGTCGGTGATATTTTTTGTGTGTCTCTAGGTGTTAAACTAATTGTTTGTTTGAATCTTATTGCACGGCTCATGCTAATAGAGTAAAATTTTACACACATTTTTCTTTCATGTGTAATATGGATTCTCATTGGACTTTTGGGAAGGTAATTACTAAAACTGCAGGTACGGAACAATTTCAAGTCAATAATGGTGGAAAAAATGTTAACAATGCCTCTCTTAACAAGGGTGAGAGTGGTGATTGGTTTTGGGAGGAAGAGAGTAAAACTAAGGCAGATCTAAGCTCTGTTCCAGATGTAGAGAGGTATAAAATGACCATTTCTGATCCAAACAGTAAGCTTTTAGGGAAAAATCTGAAGTTGCTAATTTAATTGTAAAGCTAAGATACTGAAAGCAACTGGCGGAGCTTTATGAAGGAAATATATTAATAACGTTGGGAAGGAGATTAAGATGTCAAAGGAGATGAGAGAGAATGAAAGAAACTTCCATGTCATTCTTAAGTACCAAAGCAAGCTACATCAAAAGCTTGCTTTTCTTGAAAGAATCGTTAAGGAAACTGCATCAGGTATGACATGCTTGATTTGAATTATCAGTACTCATCTCAGGGTATAGTCTCTGCTATACATCAAAAGATCACATGGATTGAAAAGTTTATAATTCATGTTATTGGAGGCCCAGATGAAGAGACAAATAAGACTACTCCACTAACCAAAGCCATAACTAGCTATATATGGAAAAGGCTTAAGAGAATTGATCTGAATCTATATATGTTATTAAAGTGTGCTTACTTTTTCCGACACGCATCCATTTAGAACTCCAGAGTTATGTGTGATTGAGCTGGAGTAGTGGAAGAATTGATGACCTATCGGGAAGTGATTCGCGATAGCGTGTAAATGAGGCCAAAACAGGAGAAAATGTCATGTAGTGATTGCAAGGTCATCAGTAAACAATGATTTCAGGCCTTGGAAGAATTAACGGACCAACCGTTGAAACGGGATGGGGTTCATGGACCGAGTGAACAGGCGTGGATGGCTCATTAGCCATGGACAGTCGATGCATTACGTCGTGTTTGGAAATGTATTGTCTTGCATTTAGATACAGCGCAAGGTCGAAGCTAAAAAAATGCAGTGGAGGAGAACCCAAAGTAAATGCTATCCTTTTGGAGTGGAAAAGTTACTTTATAGTTATCTTTCTTCCAATTTTAGAAAATTCGATCATCATCGTTACAAACACACACACATAAATATACTAAGTTTGTTTTTTTGACATCAAATATACCAAGTTTGTTTTCTCAAATATTAGATTTTGACCTGTGGGATTATTTTATAAATATATTTTAATAAAAATATATATTTGTCGTTAGGTTTTATTATAGTTGTAGTTTTTTTTTACCTTCTTTATGATAAACATAATACATGTTATAAATCGTTTTAAAATATAACAGGTTTAGTTTATTTGAACCATACAAATATGAAGTTATATTGATACTATCTTATTTTATACTATTCATTTGTATTTTTTTTTATTTATAGTAATATGGAGTAGATTATATCTAATACAACTATAGAAAATTTCCAATCCGTTTTATAAATTTTACCTTTTTGTTTGATGTATTCTATTTTATATATAATTAAATATATTTGTAAGATTTAAGATTTTTTGAAATTTTTGTTTGGTATAGTTATATCTTAATTTTGTCACAAGTTTATACATCGAACCTAAAACGTTTATTTGAGTGAATAAGTGGGAAAGCCATTCTGAACGGTCCTGATTGACTTCTTAGGATGACTTCTATACTATTATTTGATAAGTTAATTTGGTTACTTGTCATCTTCTCTTTGATTTAGGCTTAATTAATAGTTTTCATCAATAGTTTTATATATTTTAATAATAAACAGATTTGGAAAAATGATATTTTATTTCAGCTATAAAAATATTTTTTATTTTTTTATTTATTTATGCTTCTCATAGTTTTAGGTTTACTCATATTTTATAAATGATTATTATTCTTACTAAATAATTTTAGTGATGTATCTTATAATTTATCATTATCAAGAGAATAATTAAAAATTCTAATGATAATATCAGTTAAATTTATATTATATTTATTTTGAGTAATATTAAAAAAAGTTTATGTTTATATTATATTTGGTTTACTAAAATTAAACTGATGCTATTTTAATATATATATATATATATATATATATATATATATATATATATATATCACATAATATATACTTACCCATAAATTTAAAAGGAATTTCATTAATTTTATAATCATAATTATATAAAATAATTATATATTATGTTATCCAAAAATATTTATATCATAATATTTTTAAAATAAATATAAATCCATCGATATAATTTTATAGTTTTAGGTATATATGAATGTTTTCACATTTATTTTACGTAATAAAATATATTCTATTTTGAAAAATTATTTTATATAAAAATTAATATTTAATTAGTTATTAAATCTCTGCTTCCCATAATTTTAAGTTTGATAGTATTTTATGATTAATTATTAATATTTATAAATAAATTTTTTAAAATAGTTAAAAATTCTAAATGATAATATCATAGTTAAATTTATATTATATTTACTTTAGTAATATTAAAATATTAAAATATGTTTATATTTTGGTTTATTAATATTAAAATATTAAAATATGTTTATTATATTTGGTTTAGTAATATTAAACTGATTCTATTTTAATACATATACTTGATTCTGATCCGCCCTTTCAAAGGGCGGGTATATTTTTTGTTTTAATTTCTTTTGAGAATTTTTTTATTTATTTATGTTTTAGTTATATATGTGTTTAATGTTAATTTAATTTAATTTATTTTTTGGTAAATATATTAAATATGTCAAGTTGCAAACTATACACTTGTGTCATATGCATTTCAGAATCTATTTTGCACTTTATTCCTATAATTTAAAAAATATTAGTATTTACCTCAAGAATATTCGTACCCAAAAAAATCTGATTCAAAATCGATTCGAAAATCAAAGTCTCATACTCTATTAGACTTCTATTAAAACGTGGCATATATACTCGAATGGTTCTTAAAATATTATATCCAAAAACCAATATCAAATCCAATCCATATCGAAAACTAAAAAAAAATATTTGAAAGGGAGGATATACTTTTTTTTTTATTTTTTTCTGAGAATTAATTTTTATATCTATGTTTTTTGTAATTACATTTGTAGTTAATATTAATTTAATATAATTTTTGGTAACTATATTAAATATGTCAAGTTGCATAACTATATACTTGTGTCATATGCATTTCAAAAATTAACATAATTAGCCAATAATATCTGTACCCAAAAAACCCAACTCGAAATTCGACCCAAAAATCAAAGTCTCATACTTAGTGTTTTGAAATCCGTTCCGGACCAGTGGTTGCACTGATAAATCCAGTGACCCAAGATAAATCCGGTTTATGTTTTGTAAAAAAAACCAAAATATTCAGACCCAATAAAATTGAAAATAAATCACTAAAACTCGGAACCCGGTTATCGGTTGAACCACTGGTTAAACCAATAGATAATTTTTTTTTAGTTTTTTGTTATGTTTTTAAGATATATTTTGTATACTTAAATTCGAAATTTATCGTCATATAGAAAACAGGAGTTAATTCCCTTAGGTATTTTTGTTATTATAATGGGTTAATTAAATTACATATTCACAAAACAAATCGAAGTTAAAGTCCAAGATAATTTTCCAGTTTTCTAAAACACAACTTGTTCAATCTTTTACGCTTCCAACCACACCATCGACGCTTCCAATTCTGAATCGCGTGCTTCCATGGCGGTTCCAAACGTCTCAAAACCGGAATCGTGATTCCATCTCGATTCCGAGCGGTTCCGAGTGATTCCGTTTCCGTTTCCGCTTCGGAAGCGCGAAACGCATGCCCACCAACGATTCCATGCTACGTAGATTAATTTCTCTTCTTTTATTTTATGTCTGATATGACATCATCAAAATCAAGAGCATGGTCCACTATAAGTAATTTACCAAATCGTTTGGATCAGTTACTTGTCTACACTTTGCAGTTTTTGATAAGTTTTTAACTTTATACTCAGAGTAGGAAAATCCCATAAAAAAATTTCAAAAACGTCACCTATTAACACTTTAAACATTCAAAATAACGTTTGTCTCATAAAAAAACTTTCAACATATTTTACTTGCTCGTCTAATAAAAAGTTAATCTATTGTACACATAAAAATAGTGATGTGTTAGTTTTTTTCAAAAAACAATTATTTAATTAATTAATAAGAAAATAAAATAAATAAAAATTAGAAAATTAAATAAAAATCAGAAAACTAAAAAACCATTTTTATTGCATAGATTTCAAAAATCTTATGGATATAGTTGATATTCTCAGAGTTGAGTTTTATGAGTAAAAACAAAGAAAATTTACATCCCAATAACAATAGATTTCAATAGAATGTTAAAATCAATAAAAACTAAACTTTTCCAATAGCCAAAGATTTTGAGTGGAATTTAAAAATCATCACCCCAATAACAATGGATTCTATTCAGATTTTAAAAATTCATAAACCAATAACAATAGAATCTCAAAATTTAATAACTCTTCTTAAATTATTCTACCAATAACCCCCTAAGTTTGAGGGAAAGAAAAGAAAAAACAGTTTGGGTTTTTCATTTATTCCTCTCCCTCGAACCGAACATTGATACGAATAAATGAATTTGGTTTAATCGAACCGGTCTCGGTTTAGTGTTATTATACAAAAGCGAAATATTGGACTTACGATTTAATTAATTACGCCACAACGGAGCCTATATATACCTCACTTGACCTAAGCAAGCGTCCTCACTTTGCTTTCTTTTTTTTTTTCTCTGTTTACTTACTTTCGTTGGCGATTTGAAAAAACTAGGGTTTCGTTTACTTGGTGAAAATACAGAATGGTGAAGAAGGGAGGTACGAAGAGAAAGCCTGTGATGACGAAGATTGCTAACAAAGCTTCGCGCGCTACTACTTTCACCAAACGCAGAGACGGTCTCTACAGCAAAGCGGCTCAGCTTTGTGTTATCACCGACGCTCAAATCGCTATCCTTGCGACACCATCTTCTTCAAACTCCAACACTCCCTTCTTCTCGTTTGGTCACTCTTCCGTTGAGTCCGTGGTCTCCGCTTATCTCTCCGGACAGAGACTTGCTCCTGTTTCAACGTGTGATAATACCAAAGCGACGCGAGAAGACCTAGGTATATGTATGGCTCGCAAGGACCTAGGGTTAGGGTTTTGGTGGGACGATGACAAGCTCGTCAACTCGAATGATCCGGAAGAGCTTATGGAAGCGATGGAGTCTATGAAAGTACTACAGAGCCATCTCAAGCGATTGGAGGATCAAACCCTAACAACAACAACAACGGTCGATGAGGACATGGTTGAGATTTCACCTGAGTCGGATGAATGGAGCGAGATGGATCTTCATAAACTCCTCCAAGATTGTGATTGTGATGATGTACCACCACTACATGATGTTGTTAGCAACACTGAAGAGGATCATAATGTGTCTGAGCAAACCTGCAACAACAACAACTTTGTATCATTACCTGAATTAGATGAATGGAGCGAGATGGTTCTTAATCAACTTCTGGAAGATTGTGATCATGTACCAGAGCATCAGAATGTATCTGAGGAAACCTGCAACAACAACAACTTTGTATCATTACCTGAATTGGATGAATGGAGCGAGATGGTTCTTAATCAACTACTGGAAGATTGTGATCATGTACCAGAGCCACCTGTCTTTGGCAATACTGACCAAGAAGAAGAGGATCACAATGTGTCTGAGAAAACCTGCAACAACTTTGTATCATTACCTGAAGCAGTAGTTGGAAGCCTGGAAGAAGAGGCGATGAATATTGATTGGGATACTGTTTTTGCATCCGGTGAGGAGCTTCTTAGTGATGAGTATAAGATGTATGTATAGAAAGAAAGCTCGATCTAATGTAAATCTTGTTTAGAGACTATTTTCATGTTAATTTGAGGAGAAAACAGTTTCGTTTGTATCCCAATGTCTTAAATCTAATGTAATAAAAAATGTTTGTTCAGGTAAAACTTTGAGTTTTGTTTGCTTCTTCTTGTTATGTTTTTGGTAATTTGTCAGAACAGATCCTTTCCAAACGTTTCGCACTTTTATCAGTGAGAAGTTTGAACTAATTGACTAGTTTATCATATCCTTTCCAAACGTTTCGCACTTTTATCAGCCTAATTAATGATCTGATCTCAAACAATCCATAAACAACAAGAAAGGTAAAGCTTCTATTTATATATATTCTTTCACTCATCTTCTGATCTCTAACTGTCATCTCCTTTCTTCTTGCCAGCTAAGCACCCCACAGCCATGCAATACTAGCATTCAGTATCTATCATTACCCCCTGGTTCAAATAGAGCTTGTCCTCAAGCTCTGCAAATCTTATCTTCATCTCTTGGCTCACTGAGAAACATTCTGATACGCATGGAATAGTCAAGCGACTGGAATTGATTTCTCATGCGAGACTTGTAAAATTTATTGCAGCCTCTGTTGTCGTTTTACTGGAACACGAAGCAGATTTTTCTTGACCAGAATGACGATAACGTCTTTTTTTACCAAGCAAATTAAAAAAATGATCCAGATTTGGTGGATTCATGTGTTGTAGCACCAATTGTAATTTTTTTCCCAATACGACCATTTCCCAAACTGCAGCAGCCAAAAACGCTCTGAGATATCTGTTTCAAAACAACCAGAATATATACTCTCTGTTAAGCATCCAATGTTTTCCTGCTATATGACAACTCTTTCAATGAGCAACTCTCTAATCTGGTCATCGTCTTGATCTGTCAGTACTATATAGACAGACTTCTCTCCACTTGATTTAGCACTTGTAATGGCCTCATATCACTTTTCAGTGACCAGATCCACCAACTGTATAAGCCGTGACAAACATGCTGCAATGTCTTGTACTTCCAACAATGCCACACAGAAAAGTAGACACTTGTTGCCACACTGTCCAAGTACAACCAGAGAGGATTTTGTGTCTCACTTGTACCAATAACCTCTGTTTAAACTTGAACAGCCACAATCCCATTGTATAAAAGTCTCCCTTCTCATGATGATGTTGCTCCTTACCTTGCTTCGCTCAAACAACAAGCCAGCAGTAAATTTTCCTTGTCTTTGAATAGTATGAGGAAGCATAATTACTGTTACACTTTCACAAAGATCATGCTGCTGTAATTTCTTCTTCAAAAATTCAGAGGTATATTACTTATCCACCTCTGTGCTTCACGTGAAATTTTTCAGCCTCAATCAAAAACTGTTTCCTTAGAAGTGCATCTATGTTATTGTTCCTTTGGTGAACCAACTCAGACATAACTTGTACTGCAAGTTGTGCATCATCTCTGCTTTTATTCTCCAACAAAATTGTTCCTGAACAATCTTGTTGTAATCCCATTGTTTCTGTAGACTTTACTATTGCTGCAACAACAGACAATCAGAATCACTCTTGGCTTCAGTTAGAGATATGTCAACTAATCTTAAAAATATCCTCTTCTGCTCTATCAACCCGTTGTGGTACTGTTGGAGTGTGCTTGCCACCAATCTCTTGTTATATAAGGATTCATTCTTTTGTAGATACGCCACCCCACTTGTTATTAAGGATGGCTTAACAGTTCTGTTCTTAAACATCCCAGACTGTTGCAAATGCCTCTTTCTTAGTCTAGTACTACCAGTGCTATGCAAATATGCTAACCCACGTTGACGTTCTAATCGCCTTTTCTTCTCTAGCTGGACCTTGATTTAAACATCCAAAGACTTTGGAGCCAAACTTCTCTTCTTCCTGTGATGTAGTGCTTTCCTTCTCAAGAGCATTCTATTACATTTCTGAAAATCTGATACCTCAAGTTGATTTTGTCATGACCTAGGTTGTGAAATTTGATCAAATCTGTTCCAATGAAACAGAGACTCTGTTTTGGTTTACTGATTCTCCACAACAACTTCTTTCTCCAACGATTGTGACTCATTAATCGTCTCCTTTTTACAGATCGTTGTCACCAAGAACGATGGTGATGGCTTCAACATCTCTGTTTCCTGCCACTTTCTTTCCAACTCCAAGCAAAAAAAAAAAAAACAATTCTCTCTGGATCGTCATGGTTTCCCATACCGTAGGAACATTGCATCCTTTGAGGTCTTTCCAATTCTGAAAAGGACGCCACGATTGTTGCACCAAGACCCAGCCTCTCCTCTGATGATAGGAATCTCTACGAATCCCTCATAAGATGCTCCGGGCTGTGCCGATTCTGTTGAAACGTCTCTTGAAACCTCCATTGATGTTGCTCTTCGCAAAGCTCCGAACATCTCACTGTCGCGTTTGATCGTTCCAACTTCCAACCTCCATTGATGAAATCCATGGCCGCAATTCCTCAGCAACGCCATCTCTAGTGTAGGTAAGTTAAAAAAAAACAAAACAAATAGCCGTTACTTCCAAATTTCCAAGAAAGGAACATTCTTTGCGTCTCATTGCATATACACACATAGAGCTGGGCAAAAAAAATTCAGAATCCAAAAATCGAACCGAACCCGAACCGAAAAAGTAGTTTATGTATTTGTTTTTCCTTTTAATTATTAACTCTTGCTTTCCTTTCAGTTTGAACTTTTCAGAGTTTTCCCCCCTTCAAACATCTATCTACTTTGCATGATTATTAGCTAATTATCATGTTTTGTTTCACCATTACTCTGTTTCTTCACAATTACTCTGCTTTGCTTATTAGTTTTTTTTTACTCTGTCTGCATGGTCCAAGCCTTATTTATTTGAATATACAAAGTTTCTTGTTAGAATTAATAATCCCTTATTTTATACTGAACCTCATATCTAATCTATTAAAACTGAAGTACAAATAGTACTTAGACCTAAGTTTTACACAAAAATTACAATGCCACTGGTCTAATCTCCTGTCGTTTCATTAATTCCTCCATAACATAACAAATTTTGTTTATATTACTAAACCGGCGCATTCCAAATTTATGAGCTTTATCACTAAACCTAAATCCATCCCGAATCAAAAAACCTACTCTGCAAAAACCACATCAGAATGAAATCTACAATGAAGTCTCAGCTTACCACCGGTATATCTCCCGTCGCCGTCTATTTCAACGAAATCTCACCAAGACCAGCTGAGTCACAGATTCGATTTCAGGTAGTACATCCTTTTAGCAGGCTTCTTCGTTTAATCCATGTGGCCCTCTTCTTATATCTTGAAAGTTCAGATTCTCTATGGGTCTCTTACTCTTCTTATAAATTTGTAGAAAGACCTGGACTGCTGGACTAAACTCTTCCATAGTGATCTGGTAACAACTTTTGTGTTATATTATACACCTTTGAACATGGATACTTGATATATAATGCTAAAAATTACATATTTTCTCATCAGGAAATTTGATGTTGATTGATGAATATTTCCAGAAAAGTGATTCATTTGCCCCAAAACGACCGGGATGGTACTTACGAAGAATGTGCCATGTAAGTCTTTTTAACATAAAGTAGTTATAACTTCTGGCTCTAAACCATGTGGCGCTGATTTCCCCATTGGTTTCAGAATAATGTATCAAGATTTTAGTCCAGCCGTCCATTACCTATGTCTTTTCACCTCCCTTTGCATCTATTCCCTCCGTTTCATATTATATGTCGTTCTAACCTTTTGCACACAGATTAAGAAAACATTTAATTTTACATATTTCCAAAATAAAAACACTACTACCAATACACCTAACCATGTATCAACCAATAGAAAAATTGAAAATAGAATATTGTCAATAAATTTTGCATTGAAAACCGAAAACAACACTTATTTTGAAACAAAAAAATTCCTCTAGAACGACATATAATTTGAAACGGAGGGAGTATTTCACTATAAATTTCATTTCATATTTTCTCTTACCATTTTACTTCGCAAACTTTTCTCAAGAGATCAAACCGATGGAATCCAAAGGACAATCTGCAAACTCCGGCGATTTCATGTCTAAGAACGACAGCTCCTCCGCGGTCGATCGAAAGAAGGTGACGAAGACCGATGGCTCATACACTCCGATGGAATCCAAACGTCACTGTCCAGATTCCGGAGGCCGCAAGTCAGTCATTGACAACGAGGGCTCCTCCGCGATGGGTCGCTGGTCAGATCCCAAGGACGATGGCTACTCCAAACTGATGGTAGGCTGGTAGCCGACGGCTTCTCCCGAAATGTTGTGAAACCGACCGTTCAAGGCTCTCTGTCCTCCGCACTTTCAACCAAACGTCAGGGCAAGGGTGTTGTCTCCGATGAGAGGTGTGCCGACATCATGTTCTTTGCCGACGTCACACAGAGTCCACACAGAGCTGAGTTGCGGTTTCATCTCATCCATTTTTGGGAGGCTCAAAACCCGCAACCGTAAGTTTTGATTGGAGAGGAGATGCTCCTCATCAATGAGAAGGTCGATCTTTAACTTTTTCTCAATGTTATTAATTTTCCAGAGCCATTCGGGGATTTTTCCTAGGATTATGTTGCTGGAAATGTCTACATGTTGCAAGTTTTGAAGGGTCTTTAAGATGTTTGGGAACTCGGTAATGTCACACCGTGGCATGACTAAACTGCAGTAACGGCGGATATAAAAATGTCTATAAATTGATTTCTTCCATGTGTGTTATCCCTGTTCTTTTGCCTCTGATCTCTTTCTTGATATTTGACATTAACTAGGGTGGGGTTTCAAACACACATACTAAACTATTGGGCAATCAAACCTAGAAGAGGAAGAATACATAAATTCGTCATAAACCTGTGTATACAAGTAGTTTGCTGCAGCCTGTAACAGGTAATAATGCCTTTGGCAAAAACCTATAAGTTTTTGTCTGGAAGGCGTTAAGAAGTTTGATTATCTGTGAAACAAACCATTTCTCGAACATCTTATATGGAACTTGGGAGTTCCCAACAAAGAGGAACAGTAGATACGAGAAAGAACATAACTTGAACCATGAATAAACTCCCAGGAACACACCAAGAGACACACGGCATGAGTTCTCTGTTTTATAAGTTTCTAAGGATTGAAAGAAAATACATGTAATTGTGTACAACACAAAACCCGTCACAAATACTCTACGTTACATGGAAACGGAAGCGGGTACGTGGAAGTGGAAGCGTATGGAAGTGAGGAAGCGAAATTTTTTAAAAAATTAGGAAGCGGGTACGTGTTGGAATCGTATATCCATATATATATATAAATATAAGAAAATTTTAATATAATTTAGAACTAAAAATCATATGATTTAAATTTAAAATAAAGCATTTATTAATTTATAATAATTTTGAAATAATTTCATATTAAATTATAAAAACACACATAAATTAAGTTTAAATAAATTATGATAATAATTATTTTTAAAACTTCATAAATTTATTGACATAATATATTTGAATATGTGATATATCTTTAATAAAAACTTCAATACATAAAGATAATTTATAGTACAATATTAGTTTTAATTTTGTATATTTCTTTTCTTTAATTCATTATTAAAATTTGGATTTTATATAAACTAAAAACTATGTTTTTGTATTTTTATGAATTATGACAATGGGTTTTAAAATAAAACGGAAGCGTGATTCCAAAATGGAATCGTAAGCTTCCAACGTGTTTTTAAAGAGAACATTTTGGAAACGTTTTGGAAGCGAGATTCCGTAAGCTTCCACAAGATTCCGATTCCGATTCCGATTCCGAAGCGGGAAGCGGACATCCGATAAAGCTTTCGTGCTACCTAGCAAATACTATCATATTAAACTCATATTTTATTTTATTTTGACATCGAAAGAGAAAATTTCATTCAAGGAGCAAAACAGTTTACATAGTCTGAATTAACTTCTCGTGATCGAGCTTCGGCACCCTTTGCAAGGTGATCCGCACGGACATTTTTAGACCTAGGAATAAAAGATATCGAGCAGTTTATAAAGTCCTTATATAAGGAAAAATATATATGTTTTACAAATAAAAAAACTGAAGGTAACAAATACTTTTAGCTGTCCGTTACATATTTATTTAATTGTTGTTTAATATATTGATGCAGTTATGGGATTGTTGCACCACCAGATTGTTAAGGGGATATGGTGGCTGTTTCATTCATCAAGTAAATGTGGAAGATGTTTAGTTTAAAATGTATATTTAATTTAAATAATAGTTTGACACAACCTCATATCAATAGGGTATACTGTTGTTTTAATAGAATAGATTAGATTTTGATCCGACTTTAAAGGCGGATATATTTTTTGTTTGAAATTTATTTTTTGATATTTGTTTTTTTCTTTCTGATTATATTTTATCTTTTTTATAATCATATTTTGTGTATAAATTTTAATCAAAATATATTTTATTAAATAATAATAATTTAAAAATTAATCCGGTATACGCACGGCTAAGGCTGGGTTACGGGTCGAACTTGCCCTCTGGCCTGCCAACCCGCGGATTTGCAATTTTTTTGGTTAAAATATGACCTACGTAACCCGCAAACAAATAATTTGGTACTTGCACCCGCTTTGCTTAATTTTATGGTCATCCACGGGTTATAAATATTTTAAAAATCATTATGTAATTTAGTTATTATAAAAATATATTTATAATAAAAAATTATACATGATTTAAATTTTAAATTTGATGACAAAAAAAAATTAAATTATTATTTTTAAATTCCTGTATTTTTAAAAAATATTTAATTTTTTAATTTTTACTTTTTAAATACTTTACGGGTCAACGGGTAAGTGCAATTCAAAATCCACCAACACACTTATGATTCGTCCTTATAAGAACGGATATATTCTTTGTTTTATATTTTTGAGAAATATAATTTTTATAAAATTTAAGCTATAACCAGCAAAACCTAACAAACTGTCGTCCATTCAACAAATTGCCACGTGTCAGTTCGGACTCTTTTAAAAAATTGTGTAACTGTTTATTTGACCAGTTAGTTATTATCTGCGTATTCCTAAAAAATAGTTGTCTTTTCGACCAATTAGTTGTTGGCGTGTTTTTTTTTCTAAATAAAGTTAAAGATTAAGTAATTATATTTATATGGGCATATAAGCAGTTATATATATCTTTTTTTTAGTTGGATTCAACTATCATCAATTAGACATGTTCCAAATTTAATAGTATTGATATCATATAATATATAATTATGCATAAATTTAAAACTAAACTAATTATTTTTTAAAAAATCATTATCTAAAATGGATTCCATGTTATGTTATTTAAAAATATATTACATCATAAAAATTTTAAATAAATATAAATCCATGTAGTTAGTTTTGTGTATATATGAATGTTTTAAGTTTATTAATTATTAAATATTTCAAAAACATGAAAATTATTTATTCTAATTGTTTTTAAATTGATAATATATCTATTTACAAATTTTTGTAAAATTATTAAGTCCGCAAGCGCGGGTAAAATACGTAGTTCAAAAATATGTGTCCTGAATATTGAAATAAATCAATACTGAAAGCAGTTTTTATAAAATTATATTATCTTGATGAAAACCTAAACGGGCAGATCGGAAAGAAGTAATGGGTGGGCAAAAAAACCGAACCGAACCGATCGAACTGAACCAACCGAACCGAAACCGATTCGAACCGAACCAAAGTCTATTATCAAACAGTTAGGTTTAAGATTTTCCCAACCCGAAACCAACCGAACCGAACCCGATCCGAACCGAACCACGTTGAACCGTACCAAACTAAACCGAATCCATAACCAATGTGCATATTAGCAATATACAATATACTAAAATGCTAAGACTAAAGTTATTGTTAATTTTATTAAGGATTTTTTTTTAGTTTTCTATTTACTTTAGTTAATTTTTGTTTGATGTTTATAATTTGTTAAAGTTTTTCTTTCAGTTTTACATTATATTTAGTTTATTTTGTAGAGGTATTATTAACGATGTTTTTTTAATTTTCTATTTATTATAGTTAACTTTGATTTGATTGTGCTCTTATAAATGTTTTGTGTTTCTAAAAGTTTTTTTCGGTTTTATATTGAATTTAGTCAACATAATTTAGTTTTTTATAATCGTCAACACAATGATTTTATGACCATGCGTTTGTGTTTTAAAACCAAACCGAATTCAAACCGAACTGAGTTCAAACCGAACCGAAACCGATCCAAACCGAACTAACTATGGTTTACTTTGGTTGGATAAATCATTGAACCGAATTAACCAAACCGAACCCGAACTGAACCGATAAAATAACCGAAGTGCCCACCCCTAAGAAGTATAGTCTTATAGCGGGATCCGGGACTTCGAAAAACAACAATTTAAGAAAACTGATTTACAAACCAAGCACAAACCGAATAGTAGAAACAAGAGAGGGTGTAAGGCATGGAAGATAAGATAGCAGAGCACAAGGCTCTGACTCTGGTGAGCACGGGAAAGTTACCAACAGGTCTCTCCACAGTTTCACCATTAGTAAAAATCTCGGCTATAGCCACGAAATAACCGCAAATATTTTATAGTTATTTCTAAAAAGTTACGAAGTAAAAATGTGGCAAATCATATCAAATTCTTAGCAAATAAACAACGAAATTGGTATGGTAAAACATGACTAAAAATAACAAAAAAAAATTGATCAAATAACAACAATTTATGGTAAAATAACAACAATTTTACCATAAATATTTTGTGACGAATTCCCACAAAATAAAACATTATTAAAATTGCGGTTAATACACAAAATATTGTTTTGTCACGATTTAGTCACAAATGTTTTGTAGCTATATTTAAATTAGCTATGAATTTGTCACGATATTTTATGTGGCTATTAAGGGATTCGGTTTTCAACATTTCAAAAAAAATACATATATATATTAATAATAATAAAAAGTTTTTGGAAATTCTTTTAGCACCATTCTGTTCAATAATTACTAATTCAATTCTCTCTTTTAATGATGATGAATAAAATCATCTGTCATTCACCCTTCGCACAACAAGGTTCTAACCAGGTGTTCAGCAGATGGGTAATATACTAATATCAGGTTGTCAGATTGCTGAGAGGTTTATCAGTTTCTTTAGTCATTATTTCGAGATTTTTTTTTCAAGAATGGATATATGATGTTTCGGGCACCACCAAATTTCAAGTTATCACTAAACGAATTTCTGTTTTACGAGTTATGTGATTTGAAGTATGAGCCATTGGTTGGCATGTGTTGTTTGTTGTGCGATTATGTTGGTTTCTTTGGATTGCTTTTAGTCTGGGGGTGCGCCAGTTGCATTGTGTTGATTGATATTGGAGTTACTCTTGACATGTTTGACTGTCTTTGGTTGTGTTGGTTGTTTCAGAGATGTGTCAGTTCGGACAGCTGATATATGACGTTGGGAATTATTTCTATGCATAGAGTTGTACCAGTTGTGCTTTGAGAGATCGAGCTATTATAATTTTTTAAAAATTTGTTTATAGAATTTAGGGGTAAAATTATATATTAACTTTAAACTCAAATTTTAATATTTAAAAGATAATAATTTCAAATCTTAAATCTAATACATTAACCCTATACTCTAAGTGTAAACTATACCCCAAGTCATACACTAAATCATACCCCAAATCATATAATCCTAAACTCATACCTTTAAACTTTAATTTTCCAAATGCAAAAAGAAAACTAATTACTATAGTATGTAAAATCAATATATAAACTTTAATTTTTAATTAATTTAAAAACCTTAATACTTTAATTTAAAAATCAAATATTTATTTTCCAAAACTCAACCCTAACTCATAACATAACTCTTAAATCACTAAATTTAAATTAAAAAGCATAAAAATAAATATAATCAAAAATTATCTTAATATGTATTTGACATTAATTATATATATTTAAAATGAAATCAAGTAACTTTGTTAATGATATATATTATTAAATTTATATAAAAAAATAGTTAAACAATGAAATTATAATTTCTATAGCAACTATTAAATAAAATAGTTTTGGATTTGTTAAGGTTGGACCATTGATTGCTTTTAAACTAATCTTTTGTTAGTCCTCATGCTTCGTTTTCGTTGGTCAATCTATCAAAATTAGGATTACAGTTTCTAGTCACTGATTGTCTTTGATCATATGCCCTAAAATCAATCTTTCTCATTTACGCATTCACTTCTCTCACAAACTCAACCATCTCACGAGTCACAAAGATTTAATTGAATCACATTATTGTTGGGCAGCAGTCTAGTATGCTCCTAATGGTGAAAATGTTTTCTCATACTTTTGATCAATCTAGCATATTCTTCATTTAATTCATACTATTAAGATCTATACTATTAAAGCAGCTGACAGTTTGTGAACCTGCCCCTGAAATCTCAGCCGATTTATCGAAATTTCTAAAAAGAATTGCAAATCAGGGCTTTTCATTAACATCTTTAACCTATTTGCAAAAAATGGCTCCTCATTTACGACCAAAAAGATGAAAAGGCCCAAGATATATGTTTACACACCTAACGGGCTTACGATATATGTTTAAGAACCCACCTACATTTCGATATATAGTAGAAATGGAAACTGAAATTCAAAATTAAAATCGACATCTTATAGTTTTCCATTCTTCGCACATATTTTCGGAAACAAGAATTTCGTGATTTTAATTATAGATCGCACATATCTTTGATCGAACAAATTTTCGGAAAGGGATCAAAACAGTTCCATGAATATTCTTAATTATAAATGCCAGTAATAGTATATAGAAATAAGTTTTCGTGATTTAAATCGGATTTTCCAAATACAAATCCTAACTTATGTTCGAATCTCCGATAATAAAGTGATGATCCCCAACTTTCTCTCCAAGTTTCAACTAAAACCTAAGCACCTCTCTTTAAATCGGATATTCTATAAATACCCATCACCCTATTCTCATTCAAACCCACTCCTTCGAACAAACCAAGAAACAAAAGAATGGCAAATAAAATGCAGATTCAACCATCCAGAGGTCTTAATGAGACGGATGTGGCCACCGTGGAGGACTTGAAACCATGGAAAAACACGTGGTTCGTACATGTGAAAGTTCTACATTCTTGGAAACAAATCATCCAGTCTATGGAGACCATGGAATTTGTCTTTGCTGATGACAGTGTAAGCATTCGTTTTTCTATTAGAATATGGTTTATGTTTTATTTAACATTTTGTTCATGTATTCTAATGTTTCCATTTCATATGTCACGTTTAAGGGACACGAAATGTAGGTATATGGTTTATTTTTTATTTTACATTTTGTTCATGTATACTAATATTTCCATTTCATATTCCATGTTTAAGGTACATAAAATTCACAATATGGTTTATGTTTAATCTAACATTTTGTTCATTTATAATAATATTTCCAATTCATATGCCATGTTTAAGGGACACAAAATTCATGCAACATGTAGAAGGACATTGATTGAAAGTAAGAAGAGGCTTCTTACAGTTGGTTCCTGGCGTTACATCCGGAATTTTCAAATTGCTCCTGCCGGTGGAGCATATCGAACCACCAATCATTCTTGGAAGAAGAGTTTCAATCAGAATACCGCCGTTACTCGATCTAATCACGTTAATGACGAGTTGTACCTGTCTTTGATCGACTTTCAAACCGTATTGTCTGGAACACTCGATGATAATTTCCTAATTGGTAAACCTTTGTAATTTTTTCTGATACGTGTTTGATGCTTCTTATTATTTGTTTCCAAGTGTTGACATAGACGTTTTAATTACTTGCAGATGTACTCGGTCAAGTTATTGATTGTGGTGATGTTGAGACCATGCAGTGTACTGGGGGAAAGCAACGAAAGAAGCTTGAGTTCACTTTAAGTGATCTCAAGTAAGTCATTCTCATTAAGTCTTTTTAGGAACATATTTCATGAAAACAGGAACGTTATATTACTAACCTCTTTTCACGACTGTTTATAGTGATACCCGTTTAACATGCTGCAAAACTCTAATGCGTTTGATGCTTCCGTAATGATGCTAAACCCTCCAATACCTGAAGCCGAAGCATTTAAAGTTTTGTAAGTCCATAAGGCTATACTCGATGGAATTAACTAATGCATCAAACTAAGTATTTCCTTTCTATTCTATGTAGGATCAACGATGATGCGATGACTCTAACATCATTCCAGAGTAATGACGACTCTCAAGATGACAACAACAACCGAGTTGGAATTTTGGGGAAGCGTGGTCAGCGTGATAAGTGGTTACTCTTTCCCACCAAGACCATCTATGAAATGATAACCTCAACTCAAGTAAGCATTTATATGAGTTAGATATATTCTTATATTGTGTTTTTTCCTTTGTTTAATATTTTGTGAAATCTATTATAACAACAGGTTGAAAAATGTTTAGTGAAGTGCGTAGTGTATGCCATTGACATGGATTGATCTTGGTATTATTTTGGTTGCAAATCTTGCAACAAGAGAGTGCTCAAAACCGGAACCACGTTTAAGAAATTGAATGGTAAAGAGATCGTTCAACATAATTGGTGGTGTGAGGAATGCAAAGACAGTGTCATCGATGTTTCACCAAGGTTTTATTTTAAATTTGTCTGACTTCCTCTAATATTTATTTTAAATCGATACAAGATCATTTCTGAAAACTTTTTCTTATTTTTTGTTGTAACAAATTCTGGCTGCACTTGATGGTCAGTGATGATTCAGGCATCTCGAATATAATGATCTTGGATCGTGTTGCTAACAACATTGTGTCCGAAACTCCAGAAAAACTCCTCAATGGAAGCTGGGAAGAGGTAACAAAATGAACAAATATTAACGTTTAGAACTTAGTGTAATTGAATTATACTTTTTGATATGAAATATTTATTCAGCTTCAAGATCCAACATTAGTACCAGACTGTATTAATGATTTGGTTGGCAAAGAGTTCATGTTTGGAGTCTATATTGACAAAGAAAATGTTGCTTATGGAAGTGAATTTTATAAGGTGGGAAAAATCTATAAAGATAGACTCACTTCTGTTCCTGATCCAATCACACCAAGTCTATCGAGCAAGCAGTTGACATTAACCAGTGGTGAAGAGGTACCATTTAATATATTCCATAGTAGTTGACGTATATATAATACATTTGAAATTTCTAAAGTATGATTCACCTTAAAATGGTATATGTAAAACCAATCGATACTCATTCGAGTACATTTTCGAAGATAAAATGGTATATGTATACTGTTCAAGTAAAACCAATCGATACCCATCACCCAGGCTTTCAATTACCCTTTCAGAAAAAAAAATTGCCATTCAAAATGAAGAGGAGACAAATTCTTATTGGTGTGGCTTTTGCTTTTACTATCAACAAAAGTCAGGGACAAACATTGTCTGAAGTTGGTATTTTTCTACCAAGACCTGTGTTTTCACACGGACAACTTTATGTGGCTGTTTCCAGAGTGACTTCAAAGAAAGGCTTGAAGATTCTGATTGTCGACAGCGAAGGCAAGTCTCAACGCCAGACAAAGAATGTTGTCTACAGAGAGGTTTTCGATAATCTTTGATTTATGTTTTCATCTATAATTTTTTTAAAGTTTTGCATATTTTTTGCTTTTATTTTCAGACACGGGTTTTATGTTTTACGTTTAGTAAACGTTAAAGAAAAATAACATAGCTATAAATCGAGCCTATCAGATTTTCATTTAAAGTATACATTTGTCCCTATTAATTGTAACAAGAATTTATATATAATAACACCAATGCAATCCAGAAAATCTCATTTAAATCCTCAGAACCGATAAACTTAAAAAAAATACAAATCTTAAAACACCATTAAAACAATTGAAAAAAAAAAAATATCACAAAGGAACCAAACCCGAGCTTTGAAAGCGCGGATCATAATCTAGTTAATGGTTAAAGTCAAAACTAAACCCA
This sequence comes from Raphanus sativus, assembly GCF_000801105.2. NCBI lineage: Eukaryota > Viridiplantae > Streptophyta > Magnoliopsida > Brassicales > Brassicaceae > Raphanus > Raphanus sativus. The sequence continues at coordinate 28,691,279 of NC_079514.1, read as the reverse complement.
CTTAATTCAACCAATCACATGTTCTCTTCTCTCTTTCCTTTCTCTCTCCTCACTCCCCTCTATCTCTCCTCCCTCCCCGACAAATCCCATCCCACCGACGATGACAAAATTTGGCTGTTGTCCACCATCAACGGCAAATTATTTCTTTCATATCGGATTGAAATATTTAACTCAAACCTAGCATGGTACGGTTCTGGAATGGATGTCTCTTTGTGGGTTACTTGAAGGAAGCATGGGTGAATGATAGATAATGATGATGGACTTTTTTAAAGTGCTATGAATTGCACGTAAGCTATTTCTCTATTCTCAAACGCAGGATAGCCCTGGGTAGTGTCTGAGATGGATCACAGAAGATGGAATCTCCCTTAGTGTGATATATAACACGTTCACCTAAGTGAACAAAGGAGACATCAGACAAGTCTCTAACAATATGGTTTTGCACCAAAAGAAGTTTTATAAAAATCTCTATTGAATGTCCATAAACGTGAATATGTGCTTCTAATGCCTAAAATCCCTAATCTAAACCAGATTGGATTAGGACGTCCTATATGAAATCGGTCTGCAACTCCTAATTCTATTAAAACTTGGTTTTCATAACTTTAATTATAAATAATGGAAATAAACAAAAGCTAACTTTTTCTTGTGTTTTCCTTCTTTCTCCTGCTGGCCCACAACTTAAAATGAGTAATGAGAAGCTTCGTGATGGGGTTTGGGTCATGCACAAGTAGTTAGTCCAGCTCTCCATCTAAAGATTTGATTAGCTTTTCTACTCCTGTTTTGACTTGTTTGATCAGCTTCTCTGCTATGGCTGAGCCCATCTTGTTCAAGTTGTTTTAGAGCCGTACCAATAGTTCTTCTCTTGATCAAGAACCTCAAAGATCATTTGGATAAGACTTTAAAACTGCCCATTAAGCTGCACCATGATTAGTGGTATAGTGATATGTTACGTTTTCAGTCTCGTGTGATTGTCAATCTAAGTGTTTAACTTGTTACTTGTATGTTAAGTTAAATGACATAAGCAACTTTAACGAGTTCCCGGTCCTCGGCGCGGTACGTCTCGTGGGAGATCGCTTGCTCCCAAAATCCACTAGATCAATAAAGAGTACAAGAACCAATCACTTATAGAACTGTGATGATTTAGAGATACACCAAGAAGACACAATTAGTCTCAAGGCCTTTAATCTAGAACAAATGAGCTCAACAATGTTCTCTTAGCTTATACTAATGTCTCTGCTCTCTTGTGTAGCTTGACTCTTTCTCTGGCTTGATCTCTGGTGGCTGCTGAAGAAGAACCGTGGTTTGCAGTAGACCTAACGCACATGTTATGTATGTCTTTAACCTAATGGGCTTCGTCGACTAAGCCCACAGATTATCTGCGCGTAACTTGTGCAAGCCGGCCCAACGTTGAACAAGTCGGATGGGCTTTGACCCAAACCTCACAAAACTCCACCTGTTTGGTTCAAGCCCATAACTCTTGCTTCTTTGACGACACTTCCTGGTCTATGTATCTTCTTCCTGTGAAGAACCTGAGAAAATCACACCTTCTTTCTTGTCTTCCTTTTTCCTCATCTCTGATGAGTCACCGCATTGCCTCCGGTGAATGTAACTGTCGAACACCATCCATGTTCACTCTTCTGAACCCTTAGGTAACTCTGACCTTCTTCCTTGACTTCTTTCTCTTGAATTCATTTTGGCTCTGTAGAGGTAACTGATCAATTTGTCCACTGATCTTGATGCATGTTCTCCTGGCGAGCTCCCCTTTACTGATCTGGAGCTCCACCTCAACCAATGATGGTTGCTGGTGCTAAACTTTCGGTCTTTCTGTTATGTGCTTGAGGTGACCCTGTCCACCCAAGTTAACTCGGACCTTTACCTTGATGACGGTGGTCGCGAGACCAAGCCGACGTCCATGTCTCCTTCTGAGCCTGTTCAACTGAAACCTCCGACTCAGACACTTCACGACGATTCCTCTAAGGTATAACTCACACAAGCTTCTCCTAGCTGTGGTAGCGACTTTATGCTTCTTGACCAAGTGTTGATGACTATTGTCTCATATCCTTTAGCCTCAGGATTACAATCAGTCGTAACAACTTGTTCAACTAGATTCTGCTTGCACATTTTACTCTGCGCCTTTGACAAGAATCTCCAAGCTAAGTCTAACCTTGAATCGCCTTTTCCCTTTGAATAAGCCTTCTTAACAATGACTAACTTGTCTTTCTGTTTGCTTCTTTGGTGAAAGATGCTCCACCTTGAACACGTGAGTGTTACCACGAGTTCACCCATTCCGCCAGGTAGTCCTTTTTCAAACACTCTGAGTAACTCATCCTCTGCCTTGACACATGGTAACCCTCTGTCCTGTGACGTGTCTTGTGAGGTATTCTTGTATACTCTGGAGTTACCTGGCATTGCCGTTCCTGTCTCAGTGAAGGTTCACAAGCTCACAGCATAGCTGGAACTTCTGACCAGGTACGGTCTTAGTCAGAAAATCTGCTGGATTAACTGACGTGTGGATCTTATTTAGGACTGTAGTTCCATCTGCTATCAGGTCCCTGATGAAGTGGAACTTATTATCAATGTGCTTTGTCCTTTCGTGATGAACTGGGTTCCTTGCTAGAGATATAGCACTCTGTGAATCACAATGCAAGTGAAAACTGCCTTGCTTGAACCCCAACTCTGCACATAGACCCTTTAGCCACAAACCTTCCTTCGCTGCCTCATGTATCACCATGTACTCTGCTTCTGTGGTAGAGAGAGCAACCACAGACTGCAGACAAGATTTCCATGAAACCGTGTTTCCTCCAACCTTGAAGATATACCCTGTAACTGATCTTCTCCTGTCCTTGTCAGTAGAGTAGTCTGAATCTGAGTAACCTTCAATAATAAACCTTGTATGCTTCTTGAATGTTAGGTTGACCTTAGATGCTCCCTTTAGGTACTTTAACACCCACTTAACTGCCTCCTAATGTTCTCTACTGGGTTTACTTATGAACCTGCTGATAAACCCCACTGCGAAGCCTAGGTCTGGCCTTGAGCCGACCATAGCATACATTAAGCTCCCTACAGCACTCGCATATGGAACGTTTTCCATGTATGGTGCTTCAAGTTTCCATTCTTTCTCAGTCAAACTTCTCAGGTTGAAGTGTGCAGCTGTCGGCGTCAACACTGAACGAGTTTCCAGCATCCCAAACGTTCTCAATACCTTCTCAATGTAGGTAACCTGCGACAGCTCCAGTGTACCTTTTTCTCTGTCCCTTCGAATATCCATGCCTAGGATTCTCGAAGCTGGTCCCATGTCCTTCATTTCGAATTCCCCATTCAGCCTATCTTTGAGTTCCCTGATCACCTTCTTGTTCCCTGATGCAATAAGCATATCATCAACATAAAGCAATAAGTAGATAGCTTTATCAGTTTGTGCATCCCTGACATATACGCATGGATCCTTGGTGCTCCTGTCAAACAACTGATCTTTCATGAAGCTATCAAACCGCTGATTCCACCTTCTTGGAGATTGCTTTAATCCATAAAGTGATTTTCTCAATAGACACACCTTGTTTTCATCTCCTGGCTGTATAAACCCCTCTGGCTGATCCATTAAGATCCTTTCCTCGAGACTTCCATGTAGGAAAGCAGTCTTAACATCCATCTGTTCCAATTCGAAATCCAAGTTAACAACCACTGATAGCATAAACCTGATGGAGACGTGTTTCACCACTGGAGAGAAGATCTCATTGTAGTCAACTCCCTCAGTCTGTGAATACCCTTTTGCTACCACTCTTCCCTTGTACCTCTCATCCTCAACCCCTGGTATACCTGGTTTGATCTTGAAGATCCACTTGCACCCGACCACTTTCTGCTTGTCTGGTCGTTCAATCAAATCCCAGGTCCTGTTCTTCCTATGAGAATCCATCTCATCCTGTGCAGCATGTTTCCATCACTTTCTGTTTCTGCTCCTCATTGCCTCCGCATATGATCTTGGTTCATCAACTTCCAAGTCCTCAACAGTATTCAAAGCGTAGGCCACAAAATTACCATCCTCATACCTTGATGGAGGTCTCACGTTCCTCCTCCTCTCTCTGTCCCGAGCAAGAACATAATCATCTAATGATTGAGGAGTGTAGTCCGCTACATGTTCAACAACTTCCCCGGTTGAACATGTCTCGCTTTCTGAGCTTTCTGATGATGAAGACTCTTCCTTATAATCCTCCTGATCTGACGTGATGTCTCTTTCCAACTCAGTAGCACTTATGGTTGGACCCTGAATCAGATCATCGCTGAATGACACTCTTTTCTTAAGCTTCTTTCTTGTCTGAACTTTCTCCTCTTCTGCAACTGACTCAACCTGTTCAACATATCCTTGTAGATTTCATTCTCATTGAACACCACATCTCTGCTTGTTCTGCACCTTCCTTCCTCAGATATCCAGACCCTGTATCCCTTTGTACCAAATGGGTACCCCACGAATACACCCTTCACAGCCCTGGGTTCGGTCTTTCCCTCAGTGACATGAACAAACGCTGAACACCCAAACCGCCTTAGATGCTTCAAATCCGGTTTTGCACCTGTCCAAACCTGTTCAGGTAACTTGGAGTTAATTGTTTGATTCGGGGACCGGTTGATCAGGTAGACAGCCGTTGATGCAGCTTTAGCCCAGAAACTTTGATCCAACCCTGTCTCAGCAAGCATACACCTGACCTTGTCCATTATAGTTCGATTCATCCTCTCTGACACTCCATTCTGCTGAGGAGTGTAGGTACACGTCCTATGCCTTTTGATGCCTGCATCCTTGCAGAAACCATCGAACTCTCTGTTGCAAAATTCCAGCCCATTATCTGTCCTCAAACACTTGATCTTCTTTTCTGTTTGAGTTTCCACAGCAGCCTTCCATTCCTTGAATGGAAGCGAATGCATCACTCTTGTTCTTTAGAAAGTATAGCCATACCTTCTTAGAGTAATCATCAATGAAGGTTATGAAGTACTTACAACCTCCCAAACTGTCTGGTGTTGATGGTGAACCCCACATGTCTGAATGCACATAGTCTAGGATTCCTTTTGTAACATGCTTTGCGTCTGGGAAGCTTTGTTTATGGGAATTCCCCAGCACACACTCCTCGCAAAACTTCAACTCATCAACCTCTTTCTCAGGCACGTATCCCTCCTTGGCTAGAAGCTTCATACTCTTCAGATTCATGTGACCAAGTCTTGAGTGCCACCGACTTGTCCAATCACATTTTTCGTTGGACGAGTTTGCCTCGCCTTTCAACACTGACCCTTGCAGATAGTACAGCCCTTGATGATATTTTCCAGAAATAACCTTTTTATCATCCTTGTAGAAGTGAACCATTAAATCCTCCCCTTCATACCTGCAACCTGAAGTCTCCAGCATTCCATATGAGATCAAATTCCGGCTCATTCCTGGCATGTATCTTACACTCGTGAGAATCACAACTGAGCCGTCTGGATTCTTTATCCTTATCTTCCCAATTCCCTGGATATTGCTGTGAGTATTGTTAGCCATCAGAACCTTGCCTCCTTCGAACTCTTCCAGATCGAACAGAAACTCCTTTGTTGGAGTTATGTGAAAAGAACAACCAGAATCCATGACCCACTCTTCCTGCAGCTCATGAGTGCTCACGGTCAACACCAGAGGCTGTTTCGGTTCCTCTGCAATGTTGGCTGAGTTCTCTGGTTTGTTGTACTTCCGATCAGGACACTCTCTTTTCCAGTGCCCTTCCTTTCCACAAATAAAGCAGCCCTTGTTTCCCTTAGGTCGAGACTTTGACCTACCAAATCTGCTCTTCGATCTCCCCTTTCCATTCCTTCCACTGCCACTGCCACTGCCACGGTTTGACCTGCTGTCTGATCTGCCCCTGTCAACATAAAATCCTTCCCCTGAAGACTTAGAACCTCTGCCGCTCTCAATCAGCTCACGTTCCTTTGACCTTGCAGCTCCAGTAACCTCACTGAGACTCAGAGTGTCTCTCCCATACTTCAGAGTCTCTTTCAACTGATCATACCGGTGCGATAGTGAACTCAGTAGCAAGATGGCTTGTACCTCCTCAGACACCTCTACTTGTAGATTGTTGAGGTCTGCCACCAGTTTCAGAAAGTCATCAACATTCTCGTCGATGCTCTTGGAATCAGACATCTTGAATGTATAGAACCTTAGCTGAAGGTAGATTCTATTCGGCAAAGATGTCTCCATGTACAGCTTGTTCAACGTGGACCACATTGATGCAGCTGTCTCGCAGTGTGTAATCTTACGTAGGACTTTGTTACCCACGTTCAACACTATCAAGTCATTTGCCTTCTCAGACTTCTCGAACTTGACTGGATCAATATCTGGAACTGTCTCTGCAATTCCTGCTATCCCCTTCTGCGGATCTTTCATAGCTTTCTCCAGCTCCTCCTGTGCGGTTGGTGGATCCTTTAGCAGGTTCTCATCATCCAGAATACTCTTCAAACCCAGTACCCCGAAGTGTGCCAACATCCTGACCTTCCACAACGAAAAATCCCCAGTACCATCAAACCTGTCCACCTCAATCCGTGCCTTGGACAAGCTGACCATCCTCTTCGCTTAGATTAATCACACGCCTTAACCCGAGAGCTCTGATACCACTTGTTCCGTTTTCAGTCTCGTGTGATTGTCAATCTAAGTGTTTAACTTGTTACTTGTATGTTAAGCTAAATGACACAAGCAACTTTAACGAGTTCCCGGTCCTCGGCGCGGTACGTCTCGTGGGAGATCTCTTGCTCCCAAAATCCACTAGATCAATAAAGAGTACAAGAACCAATCACTTATAGAACTGTGATGGTTTAGAGATACACCAAGAAGACACAATTAGTCTCAAGGCCTTTAAGCTAGAACAAATGAGCTCAATAATGTTCTCTTAGCTTATACTAATGTCTCTATCTCTCTTGTGTAGCTTGACTCTTTCTCTGGCTTGATCTCTGGTGGCTACTGAAGAAGAACCGTGGTTTGCAGTAGAACTAACGCACATGTTATGTATGCCTTTAACCTAATGGGCTTCGTCGACTAAGCCCACAGATTATCCGCGCGTAACTTGTGCAAGCCGGCCCAACGTTGAACAAGTCGGATGGGCTTTGACCCAAACCTCACATAATATACCATGATTTTTACCACCTTTTGACCATGATATAAGTTCCATTTAAAGTCTATATTATACTAGGAGTTTCCATGTGCCATGCACAGAAATAATAATTTCAAATATAATATTTTATAAAATTTAGTTTACATTTTGACATAATTATTTTTATACTTTGAATTTATCGATATGAAAAAGATAAAACCATAAATGTATATTTTTATTTGTTTCTTTTGATATAGAATCTCATTAATTTGTCTTAGTTTTTAATATATATATATATCTCACATTCTTCAGTGTCTTAAAGAGAATTGTTCCTCATTCAAATCTAATTGGGTGTTGTTTTAACAATTCTGCCTCATCTTTCTCAGTTATAATTAGTTTTACACATACACATATGAAAGGGGACATTAAAAGAGCGAAAGGGGACATCAAAAGAGTCAGAAAATAGATCATTTCTTGTGGCAAAACATCAGATACCAAGTAAGAAATATACAAAAAGTGAAAATCGAGTAGAAAATATTATAATTAGTAAAAACTTAGAAAGTGTTGTAAATATGATTAGTCATCAGAATACACGTGTTTTGATTTTAGTCAATTGTGTGTATCCTTGTCATGATACACTTGTCATGCATGTATCACATATTTGATACTATAAACAGGAATGTATGTGTGTGTACGAATAACACAATTAAGAATCAACAAAGCTCTTGTTCTACTCTCTCTCTCCCTCACGTCACCTCTCTTTCCCTTTTTATTTTACTTTCTCAAATATATATTTACTTAAATTACAACACGTTATCAGCACGACGAGCTCTCTTATACCGACCGTTCTTAAACCAAGCAAACGAGATGATGTTTAAATTTATGTCTTTAAATATATTCAATTTATTTAAATTTTTATTTATTATTTCGGAGTGAGAGGCTAGGCCTTCTCCGTTTATTTTCCGGGATGATAGGCGTTGCCTTTCCCGACTGATTGTTAAGATAGGCTAGACCTTCACGATCAGAGAAACACGTGGTAGGTTTTACCTCCGTGAATAAAAGGTCAAAAATGGAAGGCTAAGCCTCCTCGGACCTTGATTAAAAGAAAAGGTTAATATGGCCGACTATGTCGCCTCGAACCTTTGAAAATGATCAAATATGGAAGTCTAAAACTCCTGGATCATATGGTGGGTTGGGCCCCAATTTTATTTATGCTATTTAAATTTCTGCAATTTAAATTTACGCAATTTATTTTTTTTGCTTTTATTTTACGTCTTTAAATTATGCATTTATTCTCGTCTATATTTATATTATTTTATGAATACAGTAATCATGTCGAATTTGACAAAGCTCGAAATTAATGCCCTGGATATTACGGGAAATAATTATATGACCTGGGCAGTAGGTGCAAAAATGCATCTAAGAGGTAGCGGGCTTTTGGAAACCATCGATAATACTAAAACGGTGTCAGATGAGAAAAAGGCTAAAGCCATGATATTTTTACGACACCACATACATGATGGTTTAAAAGATGAATATATTACGAAAAAGGATCCTGGGGACCTCTGGCAATCTCTTAAAGAGAGGTTTGATCACCAGAAGTATGTGATCTTACCAAAACCCAAACACGAGTGGATCCATCTCCGGTTCCAGGACTACAAAAGTGTAAGTGAGTTTAATTCCGCTATGTTCGGAATTACTTCAAGGATGATGTTATGCGGAGAGAAAATAAGCGATTATGATATGATCGAGAAAACTCTCTCCACGTTCCATCCTGAAAATGTAGTCCTGCAGCAACAGTACCGGGTAAATGGATTTAAGCGTTACTCGGAGTTGATGCAAATCCTCCTTGTAGCAGAGCAAAATAATCAACTCGTGTTATTAAACCATCAGGCTCGTCCCACTGGATCTGCTCCATTCCCCGAAGTGAATGTTGCATCATCCAGTTATGATAATTGGAGAGGACGAGGACGTGGACGTGGTCGAGGTCGAAATCATGGTTGTGGGAGAGGACGAGGAAGAAGATTCCGTCCGTATGATGAAAGAAATAAAAAGGATTCCCAAGAGAATGAAAGGGGCCGGGATGATAAAAGGCAAACAGAAAAGGTTTGCTACAGATGTGGCATGAAAGGTCATTGGGTATGTACTTGTCGTACGCCAAGACACTTAGCCGATCTGTATAAAGAATCCCAAAAGGGAAAAGAGAAAAGTGGGGGTGAAATGAATTTCATCTCTGATGAACCCGGGCCATCCTTTCATGGTTTAAATGATGATACTCATCTCGACGTATCAGATTTTCTGGTTGAGCCAGAAAACATCGATGTGTGATATAAGATCGATGTGATATAAGTTTACTGTATTATAGTATCATTATCTTTTGTTGTAAGATAGATGTTATGTTTCATGTTTTTCATGTTTAATAATATATGTTTTATAAATATTTTAAATTCAGAAAGAATGCCAGACTTTGAGACTTTGGATGGAGATATGTGCTTGGCGGATAGTGCGTCAACGCACACAATAATTAAAGATAGAAAATATTTCTCCAGTCTCAAAATGAAAGATTACGCTGGAAGCGTAAGTACAATATCTGGTAATGCAAAGATTATTATGGGCTCTGGTAGAACGAAATTTTCAATGCCAGGGGGAATAATATTTGAAATAAGTGATGCATTGTATTCCCCCAAGTCTCATAGAAACTTGTTAAGTTTTAAGGATATCCGAAAGAATGGATATCATATTGAGACTATGAGTAAAGATGGCATTGAGTTTCTTTGCATTAAGTCCGAGAGGAAACATATATTGGAAGAGTTAAGAATGTTATACTCTGGACTATATTGTACAAAAATAAACATGACTGAGTCCTATGCCGTGATAAACATGAAGTTTACTGATACATTTAAAATCTGGCATGAGAGGCTAGGACACCCTGGTTCAGTCATGATGAGAAAGATAGTGTAAAACTCGAATGGCCATCCGTTAAAACACGGAAAAGTTTTGCAAACGGGCGAGTTTACATGTAATGCATGTTCTCAAGGAAAGCTTATAACTCGGCCATCACCAGCAAAAGTAGGCAATGAATCACCAATGTTTTTAGAAAGAATACATGGTGATATATGTGGGCCGATTCACCCACCGTGCGGGCCATTTAAGTATTTCATGGTATTGATTGACGCATCTACTAGATGGTCAAGTGTGTGTCTTTTGACAACACAAAATACGGCTTTCGCAAAGTTCATTGCCCAGATAATAAAGCTGAGAACGCAGTTCTCAGAGTATGCCATTAAGAAAGTAAGGCTTGATAATGCTGGTGAGTTTACATCGCAAGCCTTCGATGATTATTGTATGTCAATGGGGATTGATGTGGAACATCCAGTTCCCCATGTGCATACACAAAATGGCATGGCCAAGTCGTTGATAAAACGGTTGCAGTTGATTGCAAGACCGTTAGTCTTGAGAACAAAGCTCCCAATTTCTGTATGGGGTCATGCTATTTTGCATGCGGCTGCACTGATTCGGTTGAGACCGAGTGCATATCATAAGTACTCCCCATCACAATTAGCATCTGGGCAAGAGCCAGATGTATCCCATCTCCGTGTCTTTGGGTGTGCGGTCTATATTCTGATAGCTCCGCCACAAAGAACAAAAATGGGCCCACAAAGGAGATTGGGAATATATGTGGGTTATACGTCACCAAGTATAATAAGATATCTGGAACCAGTAACTGGTGATATGTTCACGGCAAGATTTACCGATTGCCATTTTAATGAGGATGAATTTCCAGCATTAGGGGGAGGAATTAGAGAAATTCCTAAAGAGATTACTTGGTGTACACAGTCGTTGTTACACCTTGATCCCCCTACGAATCAAAAAGAGCTGGAAGTTCAGAAAATTGTGCATTTGCATAAATTGGCAAACCAGTTACCAGATGCGTTCACAGATACGAGAAGGGTGACAAAATCATATATACCCGCTGAAAATGTTCCATCAAGAGTTGTTGTTTCTGGGGAACAAACTGATGGAAACAAAATAAATGAACCTGGGGTTCAGTTAAAGAGGGGGAGACCAGCGGGTTCGAAAGATAAAAATCCCCGAAAGAAAAAGAAATTGGTTGAGGAAATTGGAAAGGTTCCAGAAGAACCTGATATTGAAAAATGTGTGAAAGAAGACATAAGTGAAAAGGTTCAAGAAGAACCAAATAAATATATAAGGATCCAGATGACGAGGAGGGAACAGAAAAGTATGAGATTTCCATCAACTACGCCCTTGATCAAAAGTTATTGATCAGAAATAAAATAAAAGATGTTGATGGAATGTTCTCCTTTTCTGTGTCCAAAGAAATCGATCACGAAAGTGATGATCCTGATCCAAGGTCCATTTTAGAATGTCAGAAAAGACATGATTGGGAGGAGTGGAAGAAGGCCATTCAAATTGAATTACTCTCCCTGAATAAAAGAGATGTCTTTGGACCTATTGTCATAACGCCTGAGAATATAAATCCTGTTGGGTATAAGTGGGTATTCGTGAGAAAAAGAAATGAAAAGAATGAAGTAACACGATATAAAGCCCGATTAGTAGCCCAAGGTTTTTCTCAGAGACCGGGAGTTGATTTTGAGGAAACGTATTCCCCGGTAATGGATGCAATTACGTTTAGATTTTTGATGAGCCTTACGGCGTCAAAAAATCTTGAAATGCATCTCATGGACGTTGTGACAGCTTATTTGTATGGATCGTTGGATAATGATATATATATGAGACTCCCTGAAGGATTAAAAATGCCAGGGGCATTGAAAGAAAAATCCAGGGAGGTATGTTCGGTCAAGTTACAGCGATCACTCTATGGATTAAAGCAATCCGGACGCATGTGGTACAATCGCTTAAGTGACTATCTCTTGAGTAAAGGATATGTGAACAATGCGATATGTCCCTGCGTTTTTGTTAAGAAATCGTCATCTGGCTTTGTGATCATTGCTGTATATGTAGATGACCTGAACATGATTGGAACTCAAAAGGAGGTTGATGATGCTCGAACTCATATGAAAGAGGAGTTCGAAATGAAAGATCTCGGCAAGACAAAGTTTTGTCTTAGGCTCCAGATAGAGCACCTCCGAGAAGGAATATTTGTGCATCAATCAAACTATACGAAAAGGTTATTAAAACGCTTTCGTATGGACCAAGCGACTCCTTTGAGTACTCCAATGGTTGGTAGATCTCTCAATGTTGAGAGTGATCCTTTTAGACCCTGCGAAGATAGCGAGAAGATATTAGGTCCTGAAGTACCTTATATGAGTGCTCTCGGTGGGCTATTATACCTGGGAAATTGTACCAGGCCTGATATTGCTTTTGCAACTAATCTCTTAGCAAGATATAGCTCTGCTCCTACTCACAGGCATTGGAACGGAATAAAACATTTGTTCCGTTATCTACAAGGTACAGTTGATTTAGGGTTAATGTATTTTAGAAAACCCGAGTTTGGTATGGTTGGTTTTGCAGATGCAGGATACTTATCAGATCCTCATAAAGCTCGATCGCAAACCGGCTATGTTTTTACAATTGGTGGAACCGCGATCTCTTGGCGGTCTCAGAAACAAACTCTGGTTGCAACTTCTTCAAATCATGCAGAGACTATTGCGCTTCACGAAGCATGTCGAGAATGTGTGTGGCTAAGGTCAATGAGTCACCACATACAAGATTCAAGTGGAATAGTTAACAAGAAAGAGCCGACGAAAGTTTTTGAAGATAACTCGGCTTGCGTCGCTCAACTCAAAGAAGGCTATATTAAGAGCGACAGAACGAAGCACATCCCTCCAAGATTTTTCTCGTACATTCGGGAGCTCGAGAAAAATAAAAAAGTGGACATCGAATATGTACGGTCATGCGACAATCCGGCTGACTTGTTCACCAAATCTCTTCCGACTACAACATTTCGAAAACACGTCTATGGTATCGGGATGCGGCGTTTGCGTGACTTATGAAGAAAAAGCTATGTCCATTACTTTCAGGGGGAAATTACGTCAGTGTACTATTTTTCCCTTGTCATGGTTTTTATCCCATTGGGTTTTTCCATGACTAGGTTTTTAACGAGGTACTACGTAATACAAGATGACCAATCAAGGGGGAGTGTTGTAAATATGATTAGTCATCAGAATACACGTGTTTTGATTTTAGTCAATTGTGTGTATCCTTGTCATGATACACTTGTCATGCATGTATCACATATTTGATACTATAAATAGGAATGTATGTGTGTGTACGAATAACACAATTAAGAATCAACAAAGCTCTTGTTCTCCTCTCTCTCTCCCTCACGTCACCTCTCTTTCCCTTTTTATTTTACTTTCTCAAATATATATTTACTTAAATTACAACAGAAAGTACCAATTTCAGAGACAAAATAAGTTTGAATTCCATAAGTAATCTTAGTTGGCCAAAAAGAATATATGATTCACTCCATCTCCTCTCCTCTTATGCAATCTAAAACATTTTAAAAGAGATATATGCCGCTTCAGATAAAACAACAACAACTGATTGATTTATTTTCCTATAATAAACAAAACAAGGGTTGTGTCTTAGTGTTTTATTTGTGAATCGTTACTTCTCAAAAGTCACAACCTTTTATTTTATTTTTTTATATTTAACCATAAATGGCGTTCCAGTTTGAGAATATCAGGTCACTACAAAAAAAGTTGACATTCATAGCACAATACGATAGCTCGTTTTACTGAACTGCTATCGTAGATGAGTTTAAAATTTCTAAATTTTAACAACAGTAAATAACGCAATGATAGAGTAAATGCTATGATATCAATAAACGGGAACTAATTTCGCCAATGTTTTAATGAAAATTAGACAAGCGCCGAATATATTATATTTTCCCTCTTGTAAAAACACTTTTGGATATTTAAGTTAGAAAAAAATATTATGCTATAGAGACTTAGTAAAAAAATCTCACACTCTCTCGAACACAGAAACCCTATTAAAAAAGAGTCACACCAATACTCTTATCTTCTGCAGATTAGTCGAATACTAACCCTAGCCACCGCAACCGCAGATTCGACGCCACCGAGATCTTCTCCTCGAACAGATAGGAACCATAGTGAAGGAAATGGAGTCAAGGTGAACTCGATGCTTAGAGTTTTTGGTGATTTTCTTGTATTGCCTTTTGTCTAGTAAAATCTTACTCCCTCCGTTTCATATTAAGTGTCGTTTTAGAGAATTTTTTTCGTTGAAAAATAAGTGTCGTTTTAGAGTTTCGATGCAAAATTTATTAACTTTATTCTCCATTTTATTTTTCTATTTTGGTTGAATTGTATCGGTAATGATGTTTTTATATTGAAAATATGCAAAATTAAATGCTTTCTTAATCCGTGTGTACAAGTCTAAAACGACATTTATAATGAAACAGAGAGAGTATTAAAGTAAATGTATGCAGGGACATGAAAACGAAGTGATTTTACTTACTCCAATGAAGCTTCTCCGTCTGCGCCAAGTTGCAGCCTTTCTCAGAGTCTACCACTGTATGCCACTTCTCATGATTCATATGGCCTTAACACCGGAAGTGAAGGAGGCATCTGCTCCTACATTGAAGAATTTGATAGAAAAACATCATAGAGTTATCTCCCCTCTATACTTTGATGACTCATTTAGATACTTTGATGACTCATTTAGAAAAACATCAGGTTCTCCAAACTTGACTCTGATACTTTGATGACTCATTTAGATGTTGACTCTCTTAACTCTCTTTTGTACAGAAGATTGATGGTTTTCTTGCGGTTCTTGGTATATCTGGAGGAAGCATATCTCCAGAATCACAGAAGCTTCCATTCTCAGTAACCAGTACTGGTGATGATTGCTTATTGCTATATCTTCACTTATTTTGATTTTCCAGAAGGGCATCTAGTTAGTCTTGTCATCTGAACAACTGTAGTTGTAATCTTTAACAAATTTAAACTGTTTTTTAGTGTTCCGGAATAAAGAGTTTTGAAAAGCTTTTAATGTTCACTCATGATATGAACTGCTCTTGTGTAGGTTCTTAGCAATCCTGAGAAAACACCTCTTCACACATTCCTCTGTAATTATGACTTAACTGATATGCCAGCGGGAGCAAAGTTAATATATAACATAAAAGATTATACCTTTTCTTGTAGCCTTTTAAAGCAAACAATCTGTTCTTTTTGTTGAAGAAAAAAAAACCCATTAGGAATTGTGATAAGACGCTTGCGTAAGTCCTTCTAAAGATTATATGTGCTCTCTGAGTTTTAACCTTGACTTCCATGCAGGAAGATGCTTTGGGTTCAAGGAGGAACTCACATGAGCGGGTGTTGTCACTCGGACAGATTGAGAACGAACGCAGCAAGTATGTAATATGACTTGTGTGAGCTTTGGCTTGTTAGCATCAGGCTCGCTGCAGTTAGAAAATAGAGTTTTGTTTTATATGATGATCAAATTGTTGTGTTTTTGTAGCTTAAGAGTTCTATCGTTCTGCTCCTTGATGCATTTTACTATCTAATTGAGATTCAATGTTACTTCTTGGATCTTTGCTTCTTATACTGTTTAGATTATGTTTAGTGTTTGAGAACCTCATTACTTAGGTTTTATGTTTTGTCTATATTTGCAGGTTTTACCCAGAGATGGCCTATGCACTAGCATTTCATCTTCTTGAGCATGTTGAGGTAAGATTCTGACCAAACCTTTTGTGTGTTCTTCTTAAAAGTTCTTTTCAGAATTTTGATGAATTCTTGTTTTAGAAATTGAGAAGAGATAGAGTTCTATGGTCGGAAGAAGAAGATGAGACGTTGTTCGGAGATCGTAAGAGGAAGAAGAAGAATTTAGTTCTAGTTTAGTTTTTTTTCTGGTTTTACTTACATTTTCTTAATTTTGGATCAGTTTTGTAGACTGGAATTTATTTGTAAACTAACTTTTTATGAATAAAATTATTGTATTTTAATTATAATTATTTTAGGTTTAATTTTCAATTATTTTATAATTTCCACGCTATAAATAAAAATATAATTACAATATGAGATTGCTATTATTGAAGTATCTATCATAACACGAAATGTGAATCATAATCAATTTGCGACAAGAAAAAAATTGTGCTATAGTTATGTTAATAATAACATTTAATTATTGCTATCGTATCCGCACATTACATAGCATCAAAAAATGCTATGGTAGTTGGGGTACCTATGATGGCTGCCGATGACATAACAATAGCAATTTCGCTATCAAAGGTCTACTATAGCATTTATCGTAAGCTAAGAATGTACATATTTCTTGTAGTGGGTTGACTGATGATGATTATGTGGCGAGCTTCAGTACCAAACTCCGTACTATGGCACATGAAGCATTTGTACTTGGTAAGAAGTACTAGGAGAAGAAGCTGGTCCAGAAGTTGTTGCGCTGTCGTCCAACAAAGTTTGTAGCTCACAAGATGGTCTTGAAGATGACTACAAACACTAATGAATTCAAGCTTGACAAACTTGTGGGCATGTTAAAGGTAGAAGAGATGGAGACTGCCAGTAGCTCAGCCACTACATCAGCGAGCGTTTCAAGGAGTGTGGCACTTATGGTTGACAAAGATAGTGATATACTTCAGAAGATTGAAGACACCATGGGTTTGTTGGCCAGGAATTTTGGTAAGATGATGAATCACTCTGGTAGCTAGGAGGATGCATCAGCCATCGAAGCAGCATGTCCGTTAGGGAGGTGATTGTGACAGTGGCAGGAGAAGGGAAGATCTCCAGTGCTTTGAGTGTGAGGGCTTCGGTCATATGAGAAGTGAAGCCCTGTAGCCCGATGCAGTGGTTTGTATGTCTTGAATGCAAGGGACATGGACACATCAGGAGTGAATGTCCAAATGCAAAGAAAAGAGGAGGTAGATCATCATGATCGTCTGAAGAGTCAGAATCGGATGATAATGAGAAGCAGATGAAGAATCTTGTTGCATTCGGTGCACACAAGGCTGAATGAAGTGATTCCTATGATTCAGATGTTGTTACTGATGTGGAGGAGTATCACGTGCTGTATGACAAGTGGTTGAAGCTCAAGAATGAAATTTTGAGGTTGCTTCATGATTTGGCGCAGAGTCGGGAGCAGAGTGTGGCTCAGAAGGCTCGTCATGAGCAGAGCAAGTTAGTTGAAGAACTTGCTGCTGTAAAAGGGGTGAACAGTTCTCTGGTTCACGAAGTTAGCAAGCTTAGGGAAGTTTCTACAAGTGAATAAGAGAGAGCAATGATGTTGCAACGTGATTTGGCTGAGAATCACAAGCAAATCAGGATGCTCAATGGTGGATCCAAGAACTTGGATCAGATATCCTCGATGGGACAACCCGCCAAGAAGAATTGGGGTTTGAGATATCGAGGAGCCGAAGGTACTCGCGAGGTACATCGGAAGGAGCAGTCATACTTCGTACATGAGGGCACATCAAAAATTGGTGACAAAGAAGTCCGTCAGGAATTACGTCAAGACATACGACACAATGTTTAGCAGGAAGTTCTACAGCGAGGAGCTGTGAGTAACAAGCCGATGGTAGTACATCAATGCAAAACCATCAAGGTCATACATGAGGCTCTGAAGGGTGGTTGTGCATGTGGTACAAAGAAGAAGTTTGATCAGTGTATCAGCAACTGTGTCAGGTGGAAGAAGAAAAAATGCAAGGTATGATGTTGGTTTAGTGGAAAAGTTGGACACAACAAGGTGGGTTGTTTGGCTCGTGAGAAGAGCGGAACCAAAGCCTAGAAGATGAACAATGCGTTCATTGAACCCAAAAGGGTTGAAAAGGTGTATATAGCCAAACATGACTTACTTGATGAAGTAAAGGAGCATCAAGTTTGGAGCCAGAACAAGGAGTTGTTCATAGTGCAAAGGGGAAGGAGATCGAAGTGCATCAAGAAGTGATGCAAGGTGATTGTCCAGAGAGTGATGCGGGAATCTTTCAGAGACTATAACGATGAGTGCTGCATGCACTCGGTGGTGAGGAGGGGTTCAAAGGATATGTTGGTCAAGATTATGACACATGGGTGAGCCAAGTCCTCAAAAGAACTTAGTCGAGGGGTATATCGACGGATGCGTTAGAGCATGATGCAGTATTGTAATATATTCCACTGTGGCAGGGGCTGTATCATGATTATGGAAGAAGAAGCAGACGGGTGTGTTTGTGATGTAAGTCTTGACATCTTAGCATTTGTGTTTTAGTTTAGCATGCAATCAAGCAGGGGGAGAAAAAATGGTGCATATCTCGTGGGTGAGAAGAGCATGGTGTGATAGACATCATAATGTAGATGGTGCTTGTCTCGTTGGGGAAAAGGTATATTTAGCATGAAAATTTCTAGGTGAAGAAACGTGATTGTTGAACCAGAAAGAAGTTGTCTTTTAGTGGCACACAAAGCTAAAAGGGAGAGATTGAATATGCAAGTTGAAGCTTGTAAATGTCAATAATCTGCCTTGACGAAGTTGGTGGTGCAGTCATTGATGTAGGATTGCATCAGTCGTTAATACAGAAGACATTCAGAGTGGGAGTACTATGTGGATGTAAGAAGCCGAGCTGGAGAAGGATAAACAGGTGGTTTATGCCTTGACATAATCGCTGACGCAGGTGGCGTCAGACACTGTTCCAGAAAGCATGTGGAGTGGTGGAGATCATGTGGATGCAAAATGCTGAGCTATAGTGGGTTAAACTTGAGGAGCAAATTTATACCGTTGAGATAATGCAAGTAAATCTCTATAATATTATTTGAGAAGTCAGTTTCCTACGTGTCGTGCTCACGTTAACTCTCACAGTGGTTGATTACAATGATAGCCTTAATGAATCAAATATATTTAATTATCATTATTAAACATTAACTTTATTTTATTTTTCCTTTTCTATTTAGGTTTCTTTTTCCTTTTTTCTTCAAATAGCCTATATATAAAGAAAATTTATAAATTTATAAATTTAAAACGAAAATATCTTTTATATACAGTGTAATTCATAATAAGGAAATTTCACAAAATAATCTTGATTCTAAAGTAAAAAAAAAACTAATCCTCCCTTTTTAAAAATAAGCTTAACAATATAATATATATTTTTAAAATTATTAAGAATTTTATTTAAATCAATATATTTCTCATATTATTACTAAATAATTTAAATAGCATAAACTAAGATATCTTTAATGAATAAAATTTAATTTTAATCTTTTTATGTTCCCTTTTATATTTTTCAATTACGTACATGTATGATAAAGAAAATATTTATAAACTTAAACCGAAAATACTTTTATATATAATTTGATTTCATAAAAAGGAAATTTTAGAAAAATAATCTTGATATTAAAATAAATAATTAATATTCCTTTTTAGAATGTATGGATTACATTTTAATGCAATTTTGTACCTATCATCACTTTATTTTTATAATTTATTTGTGATAATTTACATATTCCAAACTACCAAGTACTATAAAATTAACATAGTCATGGGCTATTTACAAATAGCCAATTCATAAATATACATATATACACGTCTAAGATGAAAACCAAACTAATGCAATGAATACAATAAATATGATTTGGTTGAATTAGATTAGAAATAGTTATATTTGAATTTAACGGAAATATGTAACACAATATAACCACAAATGAGTAACTAGACCAATCAAAATTATTTTATACAAAGTCAAAAATTAAATAAAAATAATATATTCTCATTTATTCTCAACATTTTACTAAATAGATATAGATATGAAATTCTCAAAATATACTACAAATATACAGTATAACCTCTATAAATTAATAGTCTCTATAAATTAATAAATTTATCGGTTCCAACTTGGGACGGTGTAAAATATGATACAAATGGATAAAATAATAAGATAATAATATTTTTATAACTCTCATGTAAATATATAGTCTCATTGAAATCATAAATTAATAATATATCAATATATATTTTTATATAAGTACAAATTAACATTATATTGTTGGTTTTATATTTACAATGAAAATACATCTATTTTCTTAATATTTCAATATATTTTGATAATATTTAGTAAAATTATATCAAAAATCACATAACAATTCTATGAAACATAAAAATATACACCAAATAAGATAATAAAACCATATGAAAGTCAAATTTCTAAAATTTAAATAATGGATATATGGTAAAATCAAATATTTTCTTATTTTATAACAAAAATAGAAAAATAGGAAAAAAGAAAAGTTTCTAAATTAATATTTCTATAAATTAATAAAATTTTAAAGTTCCAATATTATTAATTTATAGAGGTTCCACTGTATTAACCAATTATTACAATTAAGATGTAACTTTGAACCGATCAACACTTTAGTTTAATTTTACTATTTGATTTCAAAAGAACATATATTAAATTATATATAACCCTACTAAAAATATATATACAAATTTAAGGCAAGAATCAAACTATATGAAAATTAAAAAAATAATCAAAATTTTAATCGGTATAACTAATATCTTAGTTGAATCATAAAAAAGTAAATGTCATCTAATATATCCAAATAATAACCAAACAGTCGAAATATTATATATCCAAAATTATAATCTAATTAAAATAACACAATGTTTTTTAAAACAAACCATGCATATTGATTACAATATAAATAACAGAATAGTTTTTGAAACATAAAAAATATTAATAAACTATCATAATGTAAATAAAAATTTATAATGTATTTACTTTATAAATATTTATACCCGTGCATGAGCACGGAAAAATCACCTAGTAAACTTATAGACCAATTTTATGCTTTGGAGAAAGAAATAAGTATATTTCCAAGAAAAAGAAAGTGTAGTTATTAATATGGAAGTTGTCCATATGCATGATTTTCTTGAAGATCCTTGGAGTAGGATTTTGGGAACGTGTAAGTCATTATAAAAGAGCAAGCGGTCGATGAGGAATCGGCGAGACCCCATATGCTGTTATTGTAGAGGAATAGTGAAAATTCCTTTCGGTGTTCTTCTTGGATTGTTCCGAATCAGAGGCTGACGTAGCAAATGACAGAGAGGCAGAAATTGGGTAGATTAGGAGTCAATCAATAGCAGTCGTTAAGATGTTAACAAGCTGTGTAAAACTGAATAAACAAATCTTTTAAAAATTGTTTAAAGGTGATTTCTAATAAAAAAATTTGTTAATTCTATTGTTTCTTGAATTATCTTATGATGTACTTAATTGTGTGCATGTTGCATTTACACAATCAGTTGTGGTTTCCATATTTGTTATCATCTTGTTCCGAATTTGCTTATAAATACTTTAACACTCCACTAGATAGGGCTGGGCAAAAGATTTAAAGTATACTTTAAATACACTTATAAGATACCTTTAAGTTTGAAAATTATATTTTAAAGTATACTTTAAATACACTTATAAGATACCTTTAAGTTTGAAAATGTCATCTAATATATCCAAAACAGTCGAAATATTATCTTTCTTATAGATTTTGAAAATTTAAAGTATATAATGAATTTTAAAATTTTAAAAATAATTTGAATGGGTTATCCGAACCCGAACCGAACCCGCAAAGATCCGAACCGAACCCGAACCGACATTTATAAATACCCGAATGGAGCTGAAATTTTTGACCCCGAAAACCCGAAACCCGAATGGACTGAACCGAAACCCGAATGGATATCCGAACGCCCACCCCTACCACTAGATATACGGAACAAATGAAAGTGACTATCTTGTATAGAAATCGATCATTTATTTAAGTCCACGAAAAATTACAAGAAGAACCGCAAAAGATTAGGGACAGAAACTTGCCAAGGCGAAAAAAGCAGAAAGGGTAACTAATTGGAATGAAAATAGCAAAAGCCTCTAACTGAGCTAGTGGCTCTCAAGATTCAAGCATGAACATGGTGAATATGATAGAGATAGTATTGGTTGTTGAAGACACAAGTCCAACAAGTACTGTTAACATTTCCAAAGCTTGGTTCCTTTGGCATCGTCAACGGTATGCTTGATCTACACTCAAATGTTTTTGAAAAAACAATTAAGATTTATAAGTAATAACTATTTGAATCATATAGTACTATTATATATCATTGAGAATTGTCCTCGGACCAACTAACCTCTGTGGAAGGAAAGGTCGGTCGAAGAAAGGCATCAGTCGAGCTTTCGGAACCATTTCCTTTCTTAGCATACGAATATCTTCCTCTTCTATCATCTGTTTCACGGTTCAGTTTAATATTAAGAATTCTTTTCAAACCGTATTAAACCGAGTTTAAATAAAATCGTTCATTTAGTTGAAGAAATTTCGTTATATATCTATATACGGTTAACGGTGTGTATTAATCTTAAGGACTGATATCAAACAAAAAAAAAGACCCATATCATATGAGCAAAGTTGGCTTGGATTTATAAACCGTTATTCCGTTTATACACTTATACCAAAGCAGCTAAATCATTTCCAATTCTAGACTGGCCAGGTTCATATAGAGTCATGTATTGTGTTCGTAGGAGACAGTCCAAGTGGGACAAAACCTGCAGTCAGAGTACGGTTGAAAGGTTGTTCTCTAGCCTGATGCTAATTGTCAGCTTACCTTTTGCAACTTATCTTCTTGTTTCTTTTGCAGTTTCGTGATATAGTAATTAGTTGCAACCTGCGAATATAATGAATGAGCTCCATGGAAATAGAATAGTAAAATTAATAAACTGAGGAAGATTGTGCAAACCGAATAGTTGAACATGGCACGTTTCACTGCTCTCTCACCAGAGTGAAGCTTGAACTCAAGAGGCTTTTTGTTCTCTTTTGCTGGTGCCTTTGCAACATTCTGATTGATTGGAAAAGTACAATTACATGCATGTTACTAGTCGCAGAAGTAAAATATTTTCATGAGACCGTACTCTAGCATGTGTAATTGGTGAATTTGAGCAAGAACAGATTTAAAAGATGTGTTTCTATAAAAAATATTAGTATTTCCTTTATTTGCAAGGTTCTTAGTTTTTTTAGTAAGAACCTTAACAAAGAAATTATAAAAGAATAATATATGTAAAGAGTTCGCCCTAGAGACCCGTTCTCTCTGGCACGAAGACCAAGACGGCCGCAACTACAGGATGAGTTTCCCCTCCGACGTCTTCTCCGGTGACAGCTCATGAGCTTTCCCTCCTGCGTCTTTTCCGGTGACAGCTCCGTCCTCTGAAGTTTCCGTCTCCTCCTCTTCCGTGCCGTTCCTGAGTTTGCTCCGATGGTCATATCTCCACCTTCTCTCCCAACAACGATGACTCAACGCTTGCAGCTCCAACCAGGGTCTCCTCCACGGCGAACCTCCCTTCTCAGAGACCTCAACCCCCGTCCACCTCCTGAGCCTCCGGATCCACCAGATCGAGTCCCTCCGCACCCTTGTCGCTCAGTGTTCCTCCGTTCATGTCCAAACTATCTGTCCATTGGAACTCCGGTGGTCTTTTCTGGGTTGAAGGATTCTTCAACTGTTTTGTTCTCGGGGGAATCCCAAACAATGAAGCTAGTTGCTTTCCCTGCACACTGTATCACCTTTGCTGGCCCGCTTCCATTACGGTTCAGATCCATAAGTCAAACCCCAAGATCTGTACCTCTCAACGTTCCTTCCTCGGTGCTTCTCCGGCTAGAAGATCCATGCCATCAACCATCCTCACAACTGTTTGTAAATCCGGCGTCCGATGTAGGTGGGAATCCACTCCGGCGTCAAGCTCTGAACCATCTGGTTGTAAATCTGGTGTCCGATGTAGGTGGGAGTCCACTCCGGCGTCCAGTTCAGAGCCATCAAAAGCTTGTAAGGTCATGTTGTCGGCGCACAACTCTCACCTCCGCACTACCATGTCTCCTTTCTATGAATGGGGAAAATTTCTCGGATCCTTTTCCGAGCTTTAGCTTCAGTTTACTCACCGGTTTGTTACCTTGTGGAGCGGTCCGTACGGGGCCTGAAGGTGCAATCGAGACTACTTCGGTTTTTCTCGTTGGTGAGGACTGTCTCTCAACGTCACTTGTGACTATCTCTCAGCTGTCCGACTTTGTCGTGAAAGCTTTATCGACGCATTCAAGCTTGGTTTTGAATTCGCTGTCAACTTCATATGAAGTATTACCATGTTTGGTTCTATTTACTCGTGTAGTTCGTGAGTTGTTTTCAAGAGGATGTTTCATTCCTCTAAGCTTTGTAGTTCTTTGATTTGAATTTAATGAAAGTTTGTGTTTCAAAAAAAAAAAAAAACAAATATATGAAGAAGAACTTTGTATAACATTTCAAATAATTTGAGACGGCTTAATGCATGTAACACAGAATGCATGCATTGATAAATCATAAATGTATAACAGTTATATATATATATATGGGACATAGAATGCATGCATTGATACGTAGATGAGAGTTGTAACTTGCATATTTTCTTGAGTATAATATTTTCGTGTAACATATACCTTTTCTTTTACGTGTTATATTGTAGATAGCTATAATCTTATTTGATCAAAAAGAAAAGCTATTATCTTATTTCAATTAAAAAAACATTTTCACAATTTATCATAGAATCTCTGTATGAGTATACCTTAGCAGCGGCTGCCTTGGTTTTGTCATGCGCTCTGTCTTTGAATTCCACTTTGGTCTACGATAAATTTTCATTGAACAATCGCAAATTGAGTCATTGTACGAGGATTTACATGATTGATCACTAAGGTATTTAAGTACATTCCAAGGACCAAGATATACATATAATTGTACTCTTTGTTTTTGAGAACTTTGCGAGTAACACATATATAATATAAATACATACAGTAGAACACAACGTGTGAATATGTGATACTACTACTCTCTTTTAACCAACTTAAGGTTTAATGTACGTAGAGTAACTCAATGTGAAATAGTAGTTAACTAACTTATTATATATATATTAGAAAATGAAACCATGGCAGACTATTTCTTAAATTGTGAAGCTTTTCAAGAAGTGACATTTCAAAAGACTGTAGATTAATTAGTGGGATCATCCCCTATATATAAATTCCGATTTCGTTAGTAATATTTCTATTAGAACATTCAAAGTTTAACTTGGTTATACTCATGATGGCAGAAATTGATGTGAATCACATTTGGATAGAAATTGTTCTTATTTATATTGAAAAACAAATAAATCAAACACAACAAAACTATTGGTCAAATTATTGTTTTTGCTAAAAAAAAACTTGGAAGGCGTAAGCTTATAGTCCAACAATTGGTTTTTAGGCTAAAAATATACATGCAAGTTAGGGTTTTCTAGAAGGATTTTCCTTTTTTCTAAAATTAGCCATGAGTTAGAAGGAAGAAATTTGATAGAATGTAGAGTTTAATGGATAAACTATACACACTCATTAACATTTGCCTCACAAGAAAACAAACAACTATATAAAGAGAAAGAAATCTTCATCTCACCATTCTTTTACCGTTGGAACCCAGGGAGAGTACAGAAGAAGTTGGACTTGTTTTCCCAAACTTTTTAAAACAAGGAGCAAAAAACTTTGTCAAACTATTAAGTACATGTCACTCGTGCCCAGATTTCTATACACGCGCAAACATACATACATGCAATGTATATACGTGCACGAAAGTAACATCTAAAAGTAACTAATAATTGAAGTTGATGAAAAAAGTAACTAATTATTGAATAACCTTGGGTGATGATTTTGAGTGTGATGATTTTCCAGTACACATGTTTAGTAGAAGAATTATAAAATATACTAGATAGTGTTCCAAAAAAAAAAGTAGATAGTGGTTGTAAAAAACAATGTAAGGAATAACCCAACCAAAAAGCCAAACTGCTCCTTTACGAACTCCCGTTTTTTGGCACAACTTATAATGAGCTCTAAATTAGAAATAAGTGAAAAATAAAAATATTACTTGATGAGTGAAAGAGAGAAGAGATTAAGTGAATTTATAGAGAGCGAAGGACGAAGCAAACACAGATAAAAGTTTGGACAGTAGTAGCTTTCCTAAGTGGCGTCTGTTGCTGCATCGGCAACAAGCTTTTATTAGGGTTTTCTTCATAGTTTTTTTTTTAATTCAATATAATAATGAATACACATGTCTCCATAAAGTTCTACAGTGAACTCGACATATGTAAGTATTTGTATTTTTTTTTGGCTGTCTGTTAAAAGTTAATTACATCATACAGAGAAGCTTCATATAATAACTAGGAATTCAAGCTAGGCCAGATGAAAGAATTCAATGTTAAAAACACAAGCAGTCGGGAGAATGTGTCGTACTTGATCTATATTGTAGATAAATTCAAAGGGAAGTTAAAAACGTACTCTCGAAACATGAAATGTATTTTATCTACAGATACATATAAAGATTTCTCGATACAGATTGATAAGCAATTCAGAGTGTTACGTTGGTAATGTTGTCCAACAAATAAATGAATTGGTAGAGCTCTCATGCACCAAACTTTCTGATTAAACTTCGCACTCATGCATATTTCTACATTTCCGGCGTCCTTCATGTTCCTTCACATCTCATCTTCTGGATTTCTACTACTTCCATTATACAATTGACATTCGTTAATCATTCTTAATATCTTGATGTCAGAAGAGGTTGGAAGGTTGATCTTTTCCGAGAACAAGTAAGAAAGCCAGAAGATGAGATGGATCGCATTTTTTTAAATACAAAATTTACTTTCAACTAAAAATGATATATATTAACAATTTGACATTTTCTATAAAAAAATTTCCTCGTCTGGACGTCCTTAAATTCAGCAAAATACAAATTACAAGTACATATACATTTAGGATTATATGCTTACAGGCAGTTGCGTGTTCCCATTTATGTTTACATGTAATGATATTATCTTCCTCATTAAACGTAACCATATTTTTAGTGCTATAATAAAAGTACATTATTTCAAATCATCAACAATCGTCTTGAGTTTGAATTTGTTTTTTGTTCTATTTCCAACAATTTGACACACACACACAGGTATATATATATATATCAAGTTTTCTAAAAAATTATTTTATAAAATTTCAAGTTGAGGCAGACAAGAATTT
Source organism: Raphanus sativus (assembly GCF_000801105.2). Classification (NCBI taxonomy): domain Eukaryota; kingdom Viridiplantae; phylum Streptophyta; class Magnoliopsida; order Brassicales; family Brassicaceae; genus Raphanus; species Raphanus sativus. The sequence goes on along the minus strand of NC_079514.1, from coordinate 28,664,191 downwards.
TTTTTTCTAGAATAGCGAAGACTAGCTATAATGTTCTAAGATCTGAAAATGTTTCCGGTTCTAGAAATGAAAAGTAATGGTTGGAAGTTAAATGCAAACGTAACTATTAAGTTATTAACGTTTACATTTTAAAATAATCATATCCCATATGCATCATAAGTCATAACAAGTAACTTAGTGAATGCTACTCTGTTTTATAAGAAGTTATACGAACTAAGTGAATGTGGTATTATTACTACGAAAAAGTATAAGGAAATGAAATAATGGATCCTTTACGAGTAGACATATAGCTTTGTACACTCTGGAGTCACGTTCTCTTTAAAGGATTCGTAAGTGGCCCTCTTTAACAAAAAATGTTTGAAAAGATTTAACCAAGAGGTTGTTAGCCTAACAAACCCTCAATCTTGAATGTTTCTTGGTGAGTCATCTATTTCAAGGAAAATGGTCGACAAAACTGTTTATTAATTTGTCTTATTGTTTTTATTGTTACATGAGATGATATACAAACATACGTGATAATAATGCAAATGAAAAGTTAATTCGAATGTCATACTGTTAAGTTAGGTCCATGATTGGATAAAGGAACCTAACTCATGCAATCCTTTAATCTCAAGTTTTGCGTTTTTGTTTTGTCGTGGGCATGGCAAAACACCAAAATGCATGATTACGGTTTAGTGACAATGACCACGTAACATCTATGAAAGACAAGTGTGAGATTGACGTATTGTAATATTATGAAGCGTACTCTATCTTATAGCAATGCTATTTTATGCTTGATCTTATCTACGTTCAATATTACATTATATGTCTGTGTGATACTCATAAATGAATAAAATGATATTCATCTAGTGTCTATCGTTTTTGTTAGTCGATAATGTTAGTTGCCGCTTGATGCATATCGATTGTAAATGTTTGAAGATGAGGTGCTACGCAGTCTGAATGATCTGGATATATATCTTTCTTTTATATATATATATATATATATATCTTTCAAACTTGTAGGAAAATAATTAAAAACCTTTGTTATATGGATTTGGCTCTTGGAAGCCTCCTCGATATCTTTGACAACAAACAAATTCTGATTATATGAATATATATATGCTTCGCGAATTTATAGAAGAGTAATAAAGTACTACATATAAATATATATATCTAAACTATTAAAACTGAAATATAATTTAGAAATAACCATTATTTTTTCTAAATAATTACTAAAAATGCCACTGAGATTTAATCTACAATCATTAATTATTATTAGGCTTTCATGAACGTCGTCATACGTCATGTTATAAGAGGGAATTAAAAGCCCACTAAAATTTACTTATCCAATAATTTTATATATGTATCTCAAACTAATAAAATATGTTTCATCTATATTTCGTTAGCTTTTTGTTTAAACTTAAAATAGTTAACTTGCTAATTGGACCTTGGATATGTTTTATTATACAGGTTAAACCTTTTTCCAACAAACACGTGAAGGTGAAGGTATATTTTGTAGTTAATATATATGTTTTTTATTTACCTACGATCATAAAAATATGTTTACCCTCTTTAAATATGTTATAAATATATATATATATATATATATATATACCGAAGCAAACTGGTTTTTAAAAAAATATTATAAGGGCTTTTTGCAAAAGTGACTCAAAACTTGAAGTCAAACAGAAAACTAACCTTTTCTTTTGACTCATTTTTTTTGAGTTTTTAACCCCACACCTCCATTTAATCTACGAAAATGCCATTAACTTTTTATTTTTTTTGTTTTTCGAAAATGGCTTCTTTACTGTCTCAACCTCATATTCTTCAAATATTTACAATATTGCCACTGCCATGAATAGTGGGAACAACCTTGTACGAACTGTTTGGAGCTTTTAATGCCCTTTAATGCACGTAAATCTCTTTACACTCTCTCTGTTTCAATTGTTATGAACTAAAAACAACATTTCTTTCACTTTCTCTCCATATTCATCCAAAAAACTCAAGCTTTTGATTCAAAATATGGGCGATGGTTGACAGAGCCATATTTCTTTCGTTTTGACTTACGGTTGCTTTCGTTTGAGGTTCTTGGTGGTTGGAGAAGACCCTGTGTGCAAACGAAGTCATCTCACCTAGTTTAAGGTACGAATTTGATTTTTTTTCAAAATCTGTTCTCGTAGAAGACTTACAAGTAAGTCATCTGTATGTAGAAGACTTACTGATGAGTCTTCTGGTCAAACGGACGACTTAAACTAAGTCGTCCAGCTTTGTTTGTTGAAAAAAACACTCCAGACGACTTATATATAAGTCGTCTACGAGAAACATGCTAGTTTTGCATTTGACCGAATCGTGTCAGATCTTTGACTATTTCTGGACGACTTATAATTCAGTCGTCTCTGGAAAAGTTAAAATTTCAATATTTTATTAAACTAGACGACTTACGTGTAAGTCGTCTTAGGTTAGTTTTGTAATTGAAAAATAAAACTTCATAATTTAACTTTTACCAGACGACATAATATAAAGTCGTCCCGTCAGAAGACTTAATTTAAAGTCGTCCGGGGAAAGCAAAGTCGTCCAGAATTTTTCCCAATTTTCTGGTCAAACCTTGCTTCTCCCGGACGACCTTAAATTAAGTCGTCTAGCTGGACGACTTTTAGTTAAGTCGTCTGGAGAAAGTTAAATTTCAAGTTTTATTTTTCAATTACAAAACTAACCGAGGACGACTTACATGTAAGTCGTCTAGTTTGAATAAAATATTGAAATTTTTACTTTCCAGAGACGACTGAATTATAAGTCGTCCAGTAATAGTCAAAGATCTGACACGATTCGGTCAAATGCAAAACTAGCCCGTTTCTCGTAGACGACTTATATATAAGTCGTCTGAATTTTTTTTTAACAAACAAAGCCGGACGACTTAGAATTAAGTCGTCCCTTTTAATTTTCAATTGCAAAAGTGACCTCTTTAGACGACTTACCTTTAAATCTTCTGGACGACTTAATTCTAAGTCGTCTGCGATAATGTTTATTGAACTTCTTCATTTTCTCTATGTTTACTAATGTGTTTTATTTTGAATATTTGCAGATGATTTTTAAGTTACATGCAGTGTATGGAGAATGGTTGTTGAGAGATTTCCATTGGAATTTTGTGGTTGATGATCTCAAAGGAGCAAGATTGTTTTTATTGAATGAAGATTCAACACATGCTGAACTTGTTGCAATGGCTCAAGAAGATTATAACCTGGACATGAGATCAGTGACTGTGGAGATTAGCTACTCATTACCAGCAGAAATGATGATGACTCCAGGCAGTCCTCCCATTCATGTTACAAGTGATAGACAAGTTCGAAACTTGCTCGAGATACTCAAAACGCATAGAGTATGTCTTTGTGTATCAAGCCGCAGCAAGGTGGAAACGATTTCAGAGAAAAGAGAAGAAGCTGGTGAATGGGAAGAAGATGTTGGTGATAATGATGAAGCTGGTGAATGGGAAGAAGATGTTGGTGATAATGATGAAGCTGATGAATGTTTTGAAGATGTTGGTGATAATGAGTCTGTTGAAGATGAAAATCAAGATGGAGAGGAGGAAAATGGGGAGGAGGATGCTGATAACACTATTGTTGGTGAAACGGATCAGAATGGTGGAGATTACAGTCTTTATGGAAAGGTTCAAGATGAGGACGAGGAAGATGATGATAATATTTGTTTTGAAGAAATTAAAAAGACATATGTTAAGACAAATGCTATTGAAGGAGGAAAATCGGATTGTACCAGCATCTATGTCAACCAGAGTTTTGTTAGCAAGGATGCACTGCTTTCAGAGCTGCGGTTGACAGCAGTGAGGGGTAGGTTTTCTTTCAGAATATACAAATCATCAAAAACTCTCCTTGTGGCAACATGTCGGGTTAGCGGTTGTGGATGGAAGATCAGAGCGAGTGTGAAACATGGGCCAAACACGTTTTGGGTAACAAAGTATGTGGAAAAACATTTATGCTCAATTGGAGACCGAATCGCTCAGCGGAGACACTGTACTCCAAAGTATGTTGGTAGTCTTTTAATTGATCGTGTTGGAATCATTGATGGGATAACTCCACAGCATATCACTGATGCAATGAGGAACATGTTTGGCATGAAGCTTGATTACACCACTTCATACAGAGCACTGTTATATGCACAAAAATTGGTGAGAGGATCAGCAGAAGAAGGGTATTCGCGTCTGCCTTCATATCTCGAGCAAATCTCCATTGCAAATCCTGATTCTATCACGGCTATAGAACTTGATTCTATGAAAAGATTTAAGTATCTATTTCTCTCTTTTGGAGCTTCTATCAAAGGTTTTAAGTATCAGAGAAGGGTCATTGTGGTGGATGGAACTCACCTAAGTGGAAATTATGGAGGTGTTATGTTAGTTGCAGCCGCACAAGATGGCAATTTTCAGATATTCCCATTGGCTTTTGGGATCGTGGATGCTGAAGATGAACCTTCTTGGGAATGGTTTTTCACAAAATTGGCTAGTTGTATATCTCATGACAAGCCTCTGGTGATAGTCTCCGGCCGGCACGCGGCCATTAAAAGTGCGTGTGAGAAGGTGTTTCCTTGGGCAACCCGAGGAATATGTTATTATCACCTTCAAGATAACATTGTCAAAAAGTTTAAAGGGAAACATCTCATGTACTTGGTGAAAGGGGCTGCTTATGCGCACACGGTTTACGATTTTGACCGGTACATGGCTGAGATACGGAGTGCAAACCTGGAACTTGCAACGTATTTGGAGAAGGCCGACGCCAGGCTATGGTCAAGGGTTTATTGTAAGGGGAACATGTTCAACATAAAAACAAGCAACATCGCTGAATCTATTAATTCCGCACTGAATCGAGCAAGAGGATTTCCGATTCCATTCCTGCTGGAGTTCATAAGGCAGAAGTTAGGAAAATGGTATTGGAAAAGGAGACAAGATGCTTTGAGTCTCTCAACTGAACATAGCCGGGGTGTTGAATAATTGCTTGATGTTCGATCAGAGATAACGGATACGATGACGGTCGAACCAATTGATGGATGGCGTTTCTTTGTCAAAGGTGGCAAAATGGACTGTGTGGTTGATTTGGAACATGTAAAGTGTGATTGTGGTGTCTATGGAGTGGAGAAAATACCTTGCTCTCATGCTATAGCTGCTGGAACACATGCTGGTTTGCATATCTCCACACTTGTATGTCCACTTTACTCAAAGAATCATCTGTATGCAGGATACTCAGAGAATATATATCCTATCGTGTCACAACATATTGAGGAACGAGAATGCTTTCCTCCAAACGTAAAGCGTGGTCCGGGGAGACAGAAGAAATCAAGATGGCAATCTTGGTTGGAGCTATCTAGGATGAGAGGACACAAACCCAGGAAGAAACACAGGGCACGGAGATGCTCAAACTGCAAGGAAACTGGCCATACGAAACCACAATGTACACAACCAATTGACTAGTTGTCCAGACGACCTAAATTTAAGTCGTCCAGTCTTGATTACCCGTCCAGACGACTAATTCTTAAGTCGTCCAGTGTTTCGTCTACCAGATAACCTTCAAGAAGACTAAATCTTAAGTCGTCCAGAAGACCTTCTACTATCCCTTCAAGTGTATTTTTTTTAGACGACCTTTTACTAAGTCTTCCAGTGTATTTTATTTTTAGACTACCTTCTACTATCCCTTCAAGTGTATTTTTTTTAGACGACCTTTTACTAAGTCGTCCAGTGTATTTTATTTTTAGACTACCTTCTACTATCCCTTCAAGTGTATTTTTTTATACGACCTTTTAATAAGTCGTCCAGTGTATTTTATTTTTAGACTACCTTCTACTATTTTTAGACTACCTTATTTGTAAGTCGTCCAAACCTACCAGACGACTTATTTGTAAGTCGTCAAGCTGGAAAACCTTCCAGACGACTTATTTGTAAGTCGTCCAGCTGGATCCAGACGACTTATTTGTAAGTCGTCAAGCTGGAAAACCTTCCAGACGACTTATTTGTAAGTCGTCCAGCTGGTTCCAGACGACTTATTTGTAAGTCGTCCAGCTGGAAAACCTTCCAGACGACTTATTTGTAAGTCGTCCAGCTGGATCCAGACGACTTATATATTTACACAAGTTAGAAAATCTATACAACGACAAGTTCAAATAAATCATACACAAGTTAGAAAATCTATACAATGACAAGTTCAAATACAAATACACAAATCATACACAAGTTAGAAAATCATACACAAGTTAGAAAATCATACACAAGTTAGAAAATCTATACAAAGACAAGTTCAAATACACAAATCATACACAAGTTCAAATACAAATACACAAATCTATACAAAGACAAGTTCAAAGCCATACACAAATCTAATCATACATGCCCACGAACTTATCACCATCCTCATTCTCTTTCAAATGCTGATCAACAAGCTCCGTCCATATAACCACCGCCATATTATCCCTCATACTCTTCACATTGGACCTAGCAAAGTCTTTAGGGCTAAAGGGGACCCCAAGAGCATGACATTCAATGTACTTTAGAGCGTACATGCCACAATCACCATTGTTGGCCGTGGGTACATCTTTCAGCCGTCTCTCATATGTGTATCGCTCCAACCCGTATTTGGCCCTTACTTCGTCGGTGTTTGCGTTGACAACAAGCAGATAAGGGACCATCTCGAGAAAAGGCTCCATTATCTCATCCCATGCTTCTGGTATGGTACATGAAGGTATGCTGTCCCAGATGACTATGTGCCTGTTAGGGATCGATATCCAAATAGCAACCCAATGTTTGTTGTTCAAGTTCACTGGCGCATAGATATCATCAATGTCCTCCCCCCACTTCTTGTTTGATTGTCAAAATGAAGGCATTGATCCGTCATAAAAACTCGACGCCCCACCAGGTAGCATTCTTCCTAAACCCTTGTGATCAGGTTGCGATGCTTTGAAGAACAGATACTGGTCTCTCCAAGACTGGTCAAAGTTGTGATCCAGGAAGCACATTCGCTCGCTCCGGAAAGCTTGTGGGTTCTCCTGATACCTCTGCCTCAGCACATTAATCCAAGCATCCATATGCTTCATATAAAATAATACAAGTTAGAACCTTCCAGACGACTTTTATTTAAGTCGTCCAAACCTACCAGACGACTTATTTGTAAGTCGTCCAGCTGGAAAACCTTCCAGACGACTTATTGGTAAGTTGTCCAGCTAGAAAACCTTCCAGACGACTTATATATTTACAAATCTATACAAAGACAAGTTACCAGACGACTTAAAGATAAGCAGAAGACTTACTACGTCTTCCAGCCATCCTTTGGGTGTCCGGAGGATGTGATACCACCAAGTTGGTGCTGTACGTGGTTTGTCCTCATGCTTAGTGAAATAATAACTGCAAACAAAAAAGCAATCAGTTTTGGTAGACTAAATCAAGCTATTATGGGTAAAGCAATCACTTACGGATCAGTTTTCAACCAATCAGCAAGCTCCTTCATCTAAGGTCTGTTTAGTGTGGGAAATGGATTATACTTTGCCACTATAAGGAGTTTCTTTCTCTCAGCCGTATAAGGAGATATCTGCGTGGGAGCAGGTTTCTTCGTTCGTTCACTCCTTGCACGCACAGAAGCAGTGGGAGCTGTTTTGTCCAATAGAACCAGGCTCGGTTCTGAAACTGGAACGCTTGGATTGGTGGAAGCGAAGCTCGGTTGTTGATCGTTGGAAGCGAAGCTCGGTTGGTCAGTGGAAGTGAGAGGAACAATCTCTTTGGAGGTGACACCATCTGCTTTATCCTCCGGCAAGATCTTATATACCGAGGTCGCCTCATCTGCTGTATCCTCCGGCAACAATCTCTGCAATAAAAGTTGCACACAAGTTAACCCTGGACGACTTAAATAAAAGTTGTCTGGACGACTAGTTGATACTAACCTCTTTAGGCAGAGGAGAAGGCTGTTTCTTTTGAGGAGAAGGCTATTTCTTTTGAGGAGTAGGCTTTGCCTTTTGAGGAGTAGGCTTTGCCTTTTGAGGAGTACGCTGTCTGGTTTGAGGAGTAGGATGATTGGTTTGAAGTGTAGGCTGATCCTTTTGAGGAGTAGGCTGGGTTTGAGGAGTAGGCTTTGCCTTTTGAGGTGTAGGGGTAGGCTGTTTGTTACTAACTCCGGTTTCTTTGCTTGAGGGGTAGGCTGTTTGTTACTAACCCCGGTTTCTTTGGCTTGAGGGGTATGCTGTTTGTTACTAACCCCGGTTTCTTTGGCTTGAGGGGTAGGGGTAGCCTGATTGGTGACACCAACCTTCTTCTCCACAGCTTCCAATCTATCGGACATCTTCCTAATCTCCCTGATGCACTTCTTAAACCCATCTTTCATCATGTCAACTACGTTAGAGGTGTAGGAGTTGAACATATTTTCCAACTCCTCTCTGGTCACCCAACTAGCCTCTTCTCTAGCCTCTTCTCAAGCCTCTTCTCTAGCCTCTTCTCTAGCCTCTTTAGGAGTCTCTTTACGAGCTTTCTTCCGAGGTCTCTGATTGTCTTCCTCCTCCTCCTCCACCTCCACCACAACCATCTCTTTGGCTCTTTTCGATGGAGTCACAACCTTACGTTTTGTACCAGTGACTTCCCAGCAATCCATGGTCCACTTCCACGGTCTCCGATCATACATGACTTTAATGATGTTCTCCGCGGGCACGTCCTCAACCTCAGAGTCCCATTTTGGCCACATTTCACTAATGTTCTTCTCAACAAAGTTGATCACGCGGGTCTGCAGTAAATAGAAGAAGAATCAAGTTAGATATTTGAAACAAAATACTAAATAGACGACTTAATTATAAGTCATCTACTAAGTCGTCCAGCTGGACGACCTTCCAGACGACTTATTATAAGTCGTCTACTAAGTCGTCCAGCTGGAAGACCTTCTAGACGACTTATTATAAGTCGTCTACTAAGTCGTCCAGCTGGAAGACCTTCCAGACGACTTATAATAAGTCGTCTACTAAGTCGTCCAGCTGGAAGACATTCCAGACGACTTATTATAAGTCGTCTACTAAGTCGTCCAGCTGGAAGACATTCCAGACGACTTATTATAAGTCGTCTACTAAGTCGTCCAGCTGGAAGACCTTCCAGACGACTTATAATAAATCGTCTACTAAGTCGTCCAGCTGGAAGACCTTCCAGACGACTTAATTAAGTGAAGATGGAAAGGTACCTGACTCAAGATAGCAGCTTTCATGAATCTGCGGCCTCTGCTGCCATCGTAAGCCAGAATCGGTGGAAGCGGTGGAAGCGAACTGTTTAATCTGGGACTACCAATACTAGCACCCATTCCCGGCAGAGCTGTGTACGCCCAGACCTGAAGAACTTGTATAAACCCATCCATGGTGTAACAGCCAGTAATCTCTTTGTTCCACAAAGAGTCTATCAGCACCTTAAACGAGACTCTCCCCCATGGATAATTCTCAAACCATTCTAAATCCATCACTAGCCTTGCCAGAGTAGCTCGTGTAGCGGTTGAAAACTTTCTCCCTTCAATGAATCCAGTGAAGATGGAAAGGTACGCGAGCCGCTTGCGATCTTCCGTGGACCAATCCCCGCATCTCTTAAGTGCATCTATTATCTGATCAGTAGTTGGCCCAGCTTCCAGATGAACTCCCATCATCCCCCAGAAAGAAACCATCTCTGGGGTAACATCACATTTTGGTGTGTCAAGGTCCTCGATGTACTCGCAGTTTAGACCAGTGATCATTTCAAACTCTAACAGTGAAAACCTCAAAGGTTCTGGACCAACGGGACACCACATCTCGTACTTCTTCTTAATGTCCAGCTTTAAACAGAGCATGTGGTGAACCAGCCTTGAAGCCCAACCAAATCCCTGCTCCTTGAACTTGATGAAAACTCCCAATCTCGTCTCCTTGAGCTCTTCAAATTCTTTCTCAGTGAGAGCTCCCTTAAGAGCAGCATGCAACCTGTTGTTATCCGAATGATACGAAATGCTATGCTGGGGTTCTGGCTCTTCCCCTAATGTGTATAACCTACGGGGGAGTTCTGGAATATCCATCCATTTTATCTGCAAAATAATCAAAGACAACAATAGAAGTCAGAACACAAGCTAAATCAATCACGCCTTATTTGTTACTCCAGACGACTTAATAGACGACTTTAATATAAGTCGTCTGGAAAGTCGTCCAACTGGACGACTTATATTTAAGTCGTCTGAAAAGTCTTCCAAATGGACGACTTATATTTAAGTCGTCTACTAAGTCGTCCAGTTGGAAGACTTTCCAGACGACTTACTTACAAGTCTTCCAGTAGAAAAATTTCAAGCGGACCTGATTAGTCGCAGAAGGAGTTGGAGTACTCGTCATTGTGGTTATAGATCTGAAAAAATAAACGTGAAACGGTGAGAATGAGTAAATTGATAGAGACAACGTTTTATGTTCATCTTTTCCTCGAGATTGATGACTTACCGGCGTTAGGGTTTACAGAGAAACGGCGCTACGGTTTACAGAGAAGAAGCGGCGGCGCTAGGGTTTAGAAGAAGCGGCGGTGCTAGCTAGTGTTTAGAGGAAGCGGCGGTGAGAACGTTGGTGAGCACGGTGGCGAGGGCGACGGTTTGTTCGGAAATAGTGGAAGCGGGGGCGCTAGGGTTTAGAGGAATCGGCGGCGCTAGGGTTAGATAGCCGACGTTGAGAACGATGGTTTGTTCGGAAATAGTGGGAATTCGAATCGACTTTGATATCGCCGTGAGAGAGAACTGTTAGGGTTTCTGAATTTCGCGGAAAACGAAAAAAAAAAATCACCTTATATATTGGGTAAATAATCCGGTTAGCTTTAAAAGTACATTGGTAAACTTTAAGGTTTGGTCCGGTTTAGACGACTTATTCTGGCTGATAATGTACATCAGACGACCTAATATTTAGTCGTCTGTGCACAGAAGACTAAATATTAAGTCATCCCAGACCCTAAAATGAGCCCCTAAACTAAAATAACTAAATTAACTTACTAACCACGTTATAAAATCAAATTATACTTCAATAGTGTTTACTATACACAGAAATGAACACGCTTAGGTAATTTTAAAAATTTTCAAAAACGGTTTTAATGCTTTCCAAAATCTAACCCTAAGAACACATACAATACTACAACATATGTTGATGAAACATAAACTAAAGAATATCATGACTCACTACTTTCACTCATCTGGGCTGAAAACAATTGAAATTTGTTATATATTAATTTATATCTCTTAAGACATATGTTAATTACATAATTCCAATTTTTCACTTATCAAAATATTTTTTACAAAATTTTTAAATTATGTTTAAGAATAACTGTCCAGACGACTTTAAGTTAAGTCGTCTGGACGACTTATTTTCAAGTCGTCTAAACAGACGATTTGCGAGGGGTAGAAACGTAAAAAAAAAATCTGTTTTTTGTTTGTTCACAAGGAGATAGTTGTAATTTCAATAGCCTTTTAGGTTATTTTTGCATTTGACCCAAGTTGAGGATTCTTTTGGGTTTGACTCCAAGTTTTGAGTCACACTTGGCAATTCTCCCATATTATAATCCTGACTCTAAACTATCCAATAATATTAATATACATAATGAGCTTAATTTAAAAAAATAGTACTGTGGAATACCCAACTATATTTGAAATATAAGAATACAAAAAATGAAGGTTGGTAATTTGAAGTTAAAATATTATTATTCATATTTTAAAATTATTTTTATTATTATAGACTATAAACTATTTAAAAATATTAATATATAACATGACTTAAGTTTAAAAATTACTACCGTGAAATATATATAAGAATACAAAAAATGCAAGTTAGTAGTTTTGAATTAAAATATTATACTTATTCATTTGTAAAAATATCAGCTTAACATTTTTTTAAAAAATTGTTGGTTTCAGAAAAATAATAATATTCACTCTAATTGGTTATATATACAAACAAATACAATATATATTATTCATGCGGACTATATGGATCAAATATAAAACAATTTATGTAATATATGTAGGGGTGGACGTTCGGATATCCATTCATGTTTGATTTGAGTTTATTAAAGTTTCGGATATTTGGAATTAAAGATTTTAGCTTCATTTGGGTATTTAGAAATTTTGGTTCAGATTCGTTTCAGATATTTGTGCGGGTTCGGTCCTGGTACGGACAATCCGTTTAAATTACTTAAATTTTTAAAGTCATATATAATTTAAAATTTTCAAAGTTTTAAAATAAAAATAAAATATAACATATAAATTTGAATAATCTATACCATAATACCTAAACTTAACATAATAATTGGTTTAGCTTGAATAATTAGATGGAGAGTTAATAGATATATTATACATTTTAATATTTTGGATATTAAATCTAAAAATAGCTATCATATTCAAGTATATAAATCTGATTCAGATATATCCCGATATCTGAAATATTTCGGTTCAGATCGGGTTCAGTTTTGGTTCTTTAGCTACCACAATTTTTAAGCTGATTGGATATTTAATTAGTTTCATCCGAATTCGGTAATAATTTTTTAGATCAGACTCGGTTCGCTTCTTCGGATTTGGATTTTTTGCCTATCCCTAAATATATCACTTTGATTTGTTTATCAAAATATAATATTGTATCTACAAGACAACCATATAAAATATAAAATATGTTAAACAATAATAAATATTGATATACCAACTAAAAATAACATCCGTGCAGACGCACGGATATATATATATATATATATATATATATATATATATATATATAGTATATGTATCTGATTAACTGTTTTTTTCTTAATAATCGTGGGGATCCAGCGACCGAAGTCAACCGATTAATCCCACAAGATCCACGGAATTCCACGTATTTTTGCGATTTAACGTTAGTCCAGGTGGCCAGCAAGAATCGAACTGCGAATTTGCCGTATTGGTTATATCTCTCAAGTTCCACTAAACCAATCCTACTGGTTTATTTGCACGATCAATAATACAATCAAATTAGTAATGGGATATATAAACTAATTGGAGGTGAGATATCTTAACTAATTGGAGGTTAGGTATCCTTTGTCACGTTTGGCAATCAAAGAGCCATCCATATATATTTTTAACTAACCAAACAAAGAAAACTGGATAAACGTTTTATAATTTCCCGACAATATTTTATTTCGAGCAGTCTTGAATGTGAAACAGCGAAAAGAAAAGCTTAAACAAAAGAGATAACTTTGAACTTTTACTCTTATTCAACCTACAGCCAATGTTACAACTTTAGTTCCTTTTTATCCCTGTTCAAAAATTCGCTAGGCGCTAGTCGGGCGGCGACCTCGAGCCTAGCGAGTTACCAAAAAATCGGGAATTACTCGGAGTATACGCGGAGATTAGTTTTAATTATTATTTTATTTTATTATAATATTTAAATTAAATATAAAATATAAATATATTAGGCTTTATTATTTTTTGTATGTTATTTTTGAAATTTATATTTATTTGTTTTATAAAACTTAATTGTTAAGAATACAATTGAAACACAAATTTTTCTAGACTAGCTTTTGAATTTTTATTATATGTATGCATGTATATATATAAACAGATGCGGATTGAACATTGATATCGCCGTTTCCTAGTGTCTCTTTCTCCAAGTAACCCGAGTTCGACGCCCCCACCATACATTTTATATATTTCGCATATTTAATAGAGATAGATAAAAGTCCCACATCGCTTAGAATCAAAAATAGAGGCCAAATCTTGCTCTATATATAGAGCGTACATGTGATTGCATTGTTAAAGTAGTTGGGCTCTATACTTTCTGTTAAGCCCAATAAATAGGTTTAAAATTTAGACTCTAAATGGGCCGATTTGTTGGTCAATGGGCCGATTAATCGGTGTTTGGGCCGATTAATGGGGTTAATGGGCCGAGTAATTGGTCACCGATTTTAGTGGCCGATTTTGGCAAAATCGCGGCGGGTAGCATCCGAATCGCGATTATCCGGCCGCCTAGGCGGCTAGACGGCCACGTTTTTGAACAGGGTTTTTATACTAAAAAGATTTAACCTAGTTCCCTTTGTCAGCACATGACACCACACTCAGCCAAGCATCCAAAGTTTTTGTACGTCTTGATTTCGTGAGCTGTCAAACCCATACACAGAGCTTGCTTTTGCTTTGCATTGAACACTGGCGTTTTGACCGTTGAAGACATAGCATTGGGCTTCAGACTTGTTTCTTTACTCTGGGCCTTGCACTCCTGTATTTTGAGGCTCATATTGCTAACATTCCCCTTCGAATTCAGCGTAGGAAGAACTGAAACTGTAGCAGATACATTATTTCTTTATCACGTATGTTATTGATTCTTTTAATACTCTGCACATAATTATGATCAGTTAATAAAACATGTTGTATGGTTTGTTAGCTTACAAATGGTTTTATAGCACATACATGTTCCTACCTAGCTCTATGATCATGTATTGTTCCAATATGTTATTTGGTACTCTTTAAATAAAGCTTGTTTATGCATGTATTTTGATTATTTTAAAATATATTGTTAAGTTACAGTGGACCCTTCTCTATAATTATTTTGTCTCTCATTATTTTAGAGGCCTTTATTGAGTATGAGTAAAGTATATCAATATCGCTATGCATTTTCCTTAGTCGCTAACTTAAATGAGAGCTCTTTTTAATTTATGTTTCTTAATTTTTTACACTTGTGATTTTGTATGTAGCCTAAGTGCAGTTTGCTAATCACAATTGTTATTTGATAACTATGTTCGTACAAGTTAACGTTAAATAATGGGTACATCCTAAACTATTAATATTATATTGCTATTATTAATAATGCTTATGTCTTTGTACTAAATTATACAAAATATTTTGTAAATTTGTTCCCAATATGTTTGTATCCACATTTTCACTCACAGGCAACACGACTTGGATAAATCCCTTGAAAAAATTTATATGCTATTTTCGATAATATTATAATTTTAGTGTTTTCTCACACTTCATTTGTCCTGAAGCATATCCTAAGCGTAATAATAGTTGATCACATTTCTATTCACAATTACCACAACTTGAATAACACCCCTATCAATATGTTAGTTGATATTTTTTTACATAAATGTTAACCTTTTATTTAACGAGTATTGACATATGTTTAGATGCTTCAATCAATCACATTTTATAATCAATGTATTGTTTTGGATTTTAAAAGTAAATGAAAATATTCAAATATTGAGAATTGGTTGCAAAGATGAAAAAAAAAAAAGAAGAGGAGATCAACAAAGATTTAAGACGGAAAAAACCAAAGTTGATGACGGTTAAGAATTTATACATTAGTTATGAGGAAGAACCAAAGTTGATGACGGTTAAGAATATTTATACATTAGTTATGAGGAAGAACAGATAATAGAAGTATTTTTATAGAAAATTTGATTTCTATGTAAGTTTAATTTCTCCATAAAATAGAGTAGATTTAAAAAAATCAAATTGTATTATGATGAAGAATAAAGAATTGTGTGTTCTTACGGATAAACTGTGGAGGAAAGAAGATGTATGGAAAAAGAAAATGTGATAAAAGAAAAGAAAATGAAGGTAGGAAGAAAGAAAGTCTAAGATGAGGAAGAGATCACGTGGGAAAGATAATTTCTCGAGAAAGAAAGTGTTAGACGAGGGGATTAGTGGTGGAGAGAAGAATATGGGTAATTTCGACAATTTGAAACACAAATGTTACATTCTTTTGTCTTTCTATTAAATCATGTGTAGATTACTAATTTGACTCTATTTAGGAATATTAACCAAATTCTCTCTTTTAAATTGTCCTATAAATGAAACTAGATTTTGATCCGCGCGTCCACGCGGATGTTCATTTTCGGTTTAAAATGTTAATTATATAGTTTGTTTGTGGTAGTGTGTGGAATTAGAAGATGTACTGAATTTTCGGTTAAACTTACATTCCCGAAAAAAATTGTGTTTAGTTTCTTTTGTTAATTGTAAATGATGTATTTAAATAGTTGATTGTATACAGTGTCTGCTTACTATATTTTCTTTTCCATGTTAAACTATGTATTTTGTGACTGAAATTGAGAAAACTAAACAAACTCAACATATATACGTAATTAGAAAGTTCTATACAATGAAAACAATTTTTATAGATATAAAATACAAATAAATAAATAGCTATGACTAAGGATGCCATTTTAAAAATTGTAAATTATGTATACATGTTCATAGAAAATACAATGATTTATAAAATTTTATATGAAAATTTCAACATAAAAACAGGTATATAATATAGTTAATTTTTTTTTCATAATTTTATTAATATTAAAATAGAGATGGGGCTTGGTTTGTATCAAGTTAATTGGTAAATATCCGTAAGACTAATATTTGAAGGCCATATTGTGAAAGCTTGGTTTGTATCAAGTTAAATGTAGGGAATTGTTATGTTAAATAATTAAGATATTAAAATATTTAAGGAATTTGCCCAAAAAAGATATTTAAGGAATAGTTAGTTGATATTTTAACAGTATTTAATTGATATTATCCGATTTATTGGGAAAAATTTATTGTGTAAAATCTAAATGAATTTCGACTTTATGTTTCAAATTTAAAGTTTTTATATAAATATAGTTACACTTTTAATAGGATAGATAAGAATAAAATAAATAGGCAAACCGAATGGTTTTTGAATTTAAAGTGAATTTGGCAATAGACTAAACAAACCAACCGGTTTAGAAAAATTAATTAAAGTTACAAAATTATTGACATATATCTTATTTCAATTTCGTTTCATAGGATTTCATGTGTATAATAAGAATGAATTTAATTGTTTTATTGGATTAAACAATCAAAATAACATGTTTAAGTTTTATAAATAGGTCGAATTACAAAGGACCAAGCAATAAAGACCATACCGTATGTATTTTATCATACTATATATACATAGTTAGACATTGGTAGAAGTGAAAGGAGAACTGTTATGTTCTGTTTTGTGATAGTTAGGCCTCGATCTAAAATCTGGATTCGCGATCCGATTCGGTATCCGCTCTGATCCAATCCCAAAAAACAGATATCTGGAGAGCCCAGATCTGGATCCGGGTAGTGTTTCAACGGATCCGGATTCGAGTAGTGAAATTTTAGGTCCGGTACTCGGATCTGGATCTAGACCTATTATATATTTAAAATATTTATATATTTATGTATGTATACCATATATAGTTTTTATATAAAATAAATAAAATTTAATTTTATTAAATTTCAATAATTTTTCAACTTTTTATTTTTTAAAAAAGAATTTTAAATAGACTAAATAAATGGTTCATTAGCTAATTTTAAATTTAATTTTTTTCTTAAGAAAAATATTCGGATACGGGTATCCGCGGATATTCAGATTTTAGTCCGGATATCCGAACCCCGGATACCCAAAAGGCTCTAATCCAAATCCGGATATCAATTTTACAGATCCGGATCCGGATATCCTAATATATCCCGGATACCCGGTCCGTCTCACCCTTAGTGATAGTGAATCATGGAATAAAATTTGCTAAAAATCTGTGTAGTTTATAATCAGATATTATTATTATGAAGAGTAGACAAATTTTATTTGTGTCTAACTCCATATTACAATACAAAACTTCTATAATTTTTATAGAGCAGTTAATATATTAAACTCAATTTCATGAGTGTGTGACTCTAATTTGATTGTTAGATATAGTTAGATAAAAAGTAATTAGGTTCATTTGTAAGTACAAAATAAACAAAAAGAAAATACCCATTAGAATGTTGCAAAAATCGTCATGGGCTCTGCTTAAATGAGTTGATTATGGGCTCTGCATGAAATAAAGTGATTAATCTAGATAATTTCTTGATCTAAAATCAGTAGCAGTCTGTGGTAAATAATGAGAAGAAGTAGGGATTAGTTCTTGATTTTAATAGGATAGATAAACAACCATTAAATTATGACAAGCAGATTTTACAATATTTTGCTGTTTTAAAAGAAATATATTAACATCCATATTCGTTTAAATATATGAATGACACTAAATAGTTTACTATTAAAGCATATAAAAGAAAAAATCTTTCAAACCATAATTAAATAAAAAACTGAATCATCATAAATCCTAATCCTTAATCTTAACCACATAAAGATTAAGAAGAGAAAATTGGGTGCACATACATGCACTGTTTTACTTTTTGTATTTTCATATTTTTCTATAACAATTTCCATAAATTAGTTAGATAATTACTAAAAAATATTTAATACATTTATTAATTGTTTACTTCATTTCATGTCTCACTGTAATTTTTTTAGATCCACCCATAGTCTTAACAGGACCTCTTAAATAATCAACCATCAAACATAAAAAAATATATTTTATGTATAGTTTATTTTTTTTTTAAAATCATATGATAGGATTTTTTTAATTTATTTTCACAAAAATGCTAAAAAATAATCAAAAGAAATTTCATTAAAAAGTAAATATATATTTATACTTGTAGAGTTAACTAATATAGATTCATGGTTTAGAATTAAGGAGTGGAGTTTTTAGAGTGCGACTAAAAATAAAAACAAAATTTTTAATAATAATTGAAAAATAGTTTCAAAAAAAGAAATGAAAAAAATTGAAAAGAAAATTATAAAAGTTCAAATTTGAAAACATATAATTCAAAAATATAAAAATTAATTAAATTTTAAACTTTATTATTTTAACTATCTTCCTTTTTATTATTTTTATCATTTATATATCTGTAAAGAAAATTTTAAAATATTTTTTTTTTCTTTAATGAAACTTTTTTTTGTTATTTCTTTTTCTGAAGACTTTTTTCTTGAAAAAAACTATACTAGAGAATTGCACCTTATTATTTACATTAATTTTATAAAATTTTGTTTATATCTTAAATAAATTTAATTAATTATATTATGAATATGTTCTTTAGTTTTTAATTATAAATAATTTATTTTTTATAATTATCTCCTAGTAGTTGTTATTTTGGAATAAAAATAAATATTTAATATTATATGAGAATATTTCTTCTTGCCTGTAACTTTTTCTCCAATATCCACTGTGGTGCGAGTGTTTCTCTTAAGAGTAAAAAAATCCCAAGAGTCAGAGAAAAAACCCTAAATCCACCAGAAGGACGGCAAACCGAAACAAACATTGTTCACTGTTCCAAAGTTTTCACTGACGAATCGAATTGTAATCTCCTTTTCCCTTTAGGATTCAATCTCTCTCTCTCTCTCTCTCTTAGGTAAATTTTTCTTCTTCCAATGTTATAAATTGGCTTCAATTTCGCTCCAATTGCATCGTTTTGCCATTTTCGAATCAAAAGTTTCTTACTTGAAGGGACCCCGATCAATAATGCCGCCGAGGAGAAAAGCAAAGAAGGGTGTCAAGCGCACTGAAGAAGACAAGAAGGAAGAAGACAAAGAGATTCAAATAGAAGAGAAGAAGAAAGAGGACTTTGTGGACGAAGAAGGTATCATCTTTTTCCCTCAAATCGTGTTTTATTTCATGACATCGGTGATATGTCAAATTCGAAGTATTATTCTTTGTGTTGTAGCTGAAAGACAAGCTGTTGCAATAAGGGCGATTCGTGATGTGGAGATTGAACACACTTTAACTGCACTCAGCTTGCTCTGCTCCTATTTTACCGAGGAACAGATTCAGACTCCTGTCTTGGGCTTCTTTAAAGACAATCTTCCTGATTTGTCCATTGCGAGGAACGAAGAAAGTGGGGAGATTGAGTTAAAGTGGAATGATTCAGATGGCGTTGACGTCAATGATTCTATACTGAAGCGCTTGTCCATGGGTTTCCCTGATTTATACAACTCTTCTAGGCCTTCTCTTGGTGGCTACAGTAACGGTATGATTGATGATGGATTAGTGATTGATCTTATGTTTTTTTGTAATAAACATTTGACTTTTTCTTTGGTTTGGTACCAGTGGAAGGAAGCATGTTAGGAACTGGTAACACACACCTCAAGAATCTTGTAAGTCTATTATATATACCTTGTTCTTCCTCCATTTTCTTGTGGTTTCTGGAATCTTTCCATATGCCTGTAGAACTACGGATTGAAGCACGGTTTTGAAAGAGTGGGTTCAACTTTTGTAGAAAAACTCTAGTGGATTTGCCATTTGCAGGCTTTAATAAATGTTATGTTACACTAAATTGTAATATGGGTTTTGATTTCAACCTTTTATTTTCTTCTGCCATCCAAAAATTATGCAAACTTACTTCAAGAGAATCGGTAGAAAACTATGGTTTGTTAATTTGTCCCCTTGTTGTTTGTTCTTTCAGGGGACATCTGCGAATCAAATGCTTGCAAGCCATGATGCTCTTAGGACTCCCGTGGTAAGTATTTTGAAAAGGTTCTGTAGAATTCATTCACCTCTTTGGAAAGGAACCAGTTTATGGTTTCGAAACTTATCATTCATAGTCTCTGTTCTAGAATGAGTAACGTTTGTTTCAGTAATTTGGATTTTCCGCAGACGAGCAGAGACTTTATAATGATACCTTGTTAAATTGTTTCGCAGGTAAATGGGCAGAGGCTCTCTTTTGGAATGACACCAAAGACTCGGAGGCAACCAAAACATGGAGAGATAATGCTTTCTGTACATGGCTCTCCTTTGGGTGTCTATAAAGAAGATGACAACATGGGAGCTATTAATGGTATGCTACTAGATAACACTTCTTTCCCACTTCTTACTCCAAAAAATTAGTTCTTATGTGGAATTATTTGGTTCTGCAGAAGAAGACAGTTGAAGATTTGCTTCAAAAGGTTCAGAAACTTGCTGATTCTCATTTAGTCTAAGCTAAGCTAATGTTTGCTGTGCATGTCTATTCAGATTTCATAAATTATGTTAGTATATATATGAAAATTCTGCCTTGTAATTTACCATTTGTTTCCTCTCTTTTATCTAACTATTTTATAATCTTTGATCCTTCTAATAGAAGTAAGGCATAAATAACACACAATGTCTGGTGTGGATTAAAAAGATAAACAACATCGCTTTACTTAATAAACCTTTTCTTCAGTATTAATAAATCCGCAATTTATTATCAAAATTGAAACTATTCAATCAACGACACAGCCGAGGCAAACGACACAGAACCAACAAAACGGAAAACAAAGAAAAATCTAAGGGTTTGGTTGAACATGTGTTGGGATGTGTCCACTGTGTCAAAACTCAAAACCGAAAACAAAGAAAAACTAAAACACTCCAAAATCTCGAAAAACCCTAATTTTGGACCAAACCGGTTCGTAAAACCGAACTTTTAGATTCTAATTGTAAAAATAACAAACCATGGGCCGCTCGAAGACCAAATGAAACAAAACCTCAAGAAAACCCTATGAGAGTGAGAGAGAGCTGAGCAAAAAAAAAAATGGCGAACACAATCTCGAGTGTGGAAGATTTCGAGAAGGTACATGGAATCCTGTTGGCGGCTTCTGGTTTGCCGCAGAAACTGTACGCAAGCCTCTTCCACAAACTTGCCTCCGATACTTTAGATGGCGGCGCTCACTTCCAGATCGAACCCTGCGACGATGGTCGGAGACGGAGCCTTGTTCTCACTTCTGAATCTATGCCTAAAGATTCTGACGTCTTCCTTGTCGACCACGCCTGGACTTTTCGTCTCCCCGATGCCTATAAACAGGTCCGTGGCTACTTCGCACTGATGATAATTCACACTTCAAAATATAAAGTGTTTCAGGGAGTTTAATTCAAAATGAGAAATTTCTATCTATTTCTACAAAAAAATTCGTTATTGTAAGCTTAATATTTAGCTCTTTCCCTTGGTTTTTTCTACACTATAGGATTCTGACAGATTATTTCACTGTTTTTTTTTATTTGACTACTTCAGCTTCAGGAAATTCCCGGTTTGGCTGAGAGGATGGGTTCTTTGATGTGTGTTGACACTGATTTAGAAGGAGAAGCTGGAGAAGAAGAAGAAGATACAGAGCATTACGAGCAACTCTCCGTTGTTCAGGCACTAGAGAGTGAAATTCGTTCTGCAGCGGATAAAGGATATGACTCTTTAAGATGGTTGGAGTTGGAGGGTCTTGGGATTGATGATGACACATTCTTGTCCCTTGATATCCCTAGCAAGTTTCAGGTACAGCCTTTTGATCTTTCCTCTTCTTCTCCTACTTTCATTCTAGAGTTTAGTCGAAAACAATAAGAATGAGTGTGTCAAAAGTACAAATATTCTAAAGCGTCTTTGTTTTGCTACTGCCATTTTTGGTAGGACTTGCTGGCGCTAAGTCTTTTCGGGAACAAGCTTGAGAGTGCAGATGTGGTTATACAAGAGGTTTCAAAGTTTAAGAATCTGAACGCCTTGTGGCTGAATGACAATCCTCTTCTTCAGAAAAGGTAGCCCTGAATTAAGAATAACATATGTATGGTGGGCTACGATAACAGTTCTCTCATGTCTTTTATTTGTTTCAGTGAACGTCGGTTGGCTGACGAAATATTGCAAAGCTGTCCCAGTCTGGAAATCTACAACTCGTGTTTTACCTCTAACTATGGGCTGTGGGCACTTGGTTTCTGTGGAGATATCGTTGGGAAGGATAATCCTGATTATGTTCACCAGGATCAACCTTTGTGCGATGTAACCTCACTTGACCTTTCAAACCGGTCAATACACAATCTAGTCAATAAGGTTATTTTTTTGTACCCTCACTTAGGTGGAGACTAGAGTGTATTGATTGGAAAGACAACAACGAGTATTGATGAACGATAAACATATCTGTTTGAATTTTTGTGTCCTATAGACTCTCTTTGTTAGGTGTCTGATTTGTATACCTTTGTTTTCTTTATTTTTCAGGCATTCTCTGTGCAAGAGTTGCCTTTACTCTCTCAACTAAATATCCGTGGAAATCCATTGGACCAGAATTCTGTTGGAGAACTGTTTGAAGTCTTGAAGCTCTTCCCTTCGCTGTCTTCCTTAGAGGTAATTGTTTGAGGTTGTCTTCTCATATTTGGATACAAGTTGAGGTTACCATACAATGTATTTATGTTGCTGACATGCTCTCACGTGATACGTCTTGTTTGTAGGTTGACATACCTGGACCTCTTGGAAACAGTGCTGTAGAGATTCTTGAATCTCTCCCAAAACTTTCTTTGTTAAATGGCGTTGACACGGCTAAAATATTTGAAAATGGAAAGCATGTTGTTGACTCGATGATTGAACCACGGCTTCCTGAGCCGAAACCCGAGGATAATCTCATTGACCGTGTTCTTGGTGCAATGTGGTTGTATGTGATGAATTATCGTCTTGCGGATGAGGAAAAGATTGATGAAACTTCCTTGTGGTATGCAAAGGAATCTAATGCAAAACACATTTAGTGATATTGATATAATGTTGGGACGATTCTACCCAATAACCAAAAGCTATAGGAGCTTTTGGAGTACACATCAATGCTTCTTAATACTTTTTGTATGTTGGTTACTCCTTTTGCAGGTATGTGATGGATGAACTTGGTTCAGCTTTGGGGCATAGCGATGAACCCAATTTCAGAGTGGCTCCTTTTCTTTACATGCCTTCCGGGAATTTAGACTCTGCTGTGAGGTATAAATTTTCTGATTTTTCTTCTGCTCATTCTTGTTAGCTTTTTTCATTTCTTTCCTTGGTGCTGCAAACACTTCTTATGTTTGCAGTTTAAAAATGTAAGTGATTGATGGAGACTAGAGTGTATTGATTTGAAAGACAACAACAAGTATTTGATGAACAGTAAACATATCTGTTGGAGTTTTTGTGTCCTATAGACTCTCTTTGTTAGGTGTCTTATTTTTATACCTTTGCTTTCTTCATTTTTCAGGCATTCTCTGTGCAGGAGTTGCCTTTACTGTCTCATCTAAATATCCGTGGAAACCCGCTGGACCAGAACTCTGTTGGAGAACTGTTTGAAGTCTTGAAGCTCTTCCCTTCGCTGTCTTCCTTAGAGGTAATTGTCTGAGGTTGCCTTTCCATACTTGAATACAAGTTGAGTTTACCATATAACGTATTTATGCTGACATGCTCTCACGTGATACGTACTTGTTTGTAGGTTGACATACCTGGACCTCTTGGAAACAGTGCTGTAGAGATTCTTGAATTGACACGGCTAAAATATTTGAAAATGGAAAGCATGTTGTTGACTCGATGATTCAACCACGGCTTCCTGAGACGAAACCGGAGGATAGTCTCATTGACCGTGTTCTTGGTGCAATGTGGTTGTATGTGATGAATTATCGTCTTGCGGATGAGGAAAAGATTGATGAAACTTCCTTGTGGTATGCAATGTTTTCCTCTTCCACCGGAATTGTGGTGGCTTTGTTTGACACAAGAAATCCTCATGACTATTTTTTTTGTGCTGCTTCTATCTGCTGTTTAAGAGATTTCTAACAGTTATCATTTAAATAGATAGTTTTGAAAAAAGAAATCAGAAAAGGAATCTAATGCAAAACATATGTAGCGATATTGCTATAATGTTGGGACGATTCTACCAAATCACCAAAACCTGTAGGAGCTTTTGGAGTACACATCAATGCCTCTTACTACTTTTTGTATGTTGGTTACTCCTTTTGCAGGTATGTGATGGATGAACTGGGTTCAGCTTTGGGGCATAGCGATGAGCCCAGTTTCAAAGTGGCTCCTTTTCTTTACATGCCTTCCGGGAATCTAGAATCTGCTGTGAGGTATTAATTTTCAGATTTTTCTTCTGCTCATTCTTGTTAGCTTTTTTTTTCTCATTTCTTTCCCTGGTGCTGTAAACACTTCTTATGTTTGCAGTTTAAAACTGTATGTGATTGATGAGGTCTCATACATTATGCTTGCAAAATATTTCCACAATGTTACGTTGTTATTTTCTGTATATCTGACATATACCCCATGTTTATTTTGGTTCAATGTTCCAGCTATTCAATAATGTGGCCTATCAAAGGTTGTCATAAAGGTGACGAGTGCACTCGTGATTTTCTATCTGGTATTGGGGAGGACAAACATCGGTCTGCCAGGCTCACAGCTTGGTTTCACACTCCTGAGAACTATTTCATTCATGTACAATCCCATGTGTCCCCCTTTGGCTTTCTGTCATTGTCTCCTTGGAAGATTTCTGTTCATCAAAAGAGTATTTATTCCCTGTTATTGATTTTGTAGGAGTTTGAGAAATACCAACAAAATCAGCATGCGAAAGCTTTCAAGCCTCTACCTATGACACCTTCAATTTCCCAAAGCATTCGCCATAATGATGGGTCTCCTTTACTGGTACATACGGATCTACCTCAAGTTGAAGAATTTCTGACACGTCCAGAGTTTGTGCTCAGTACGTTCTCATTTCCTTGCTCTCATAAGGATTAGATATGCTATTCAATGCCACTTTGCACTTACCACCATAAGTCCCAGCTTTTTAATTATTCTTCCGTCAAATATATTTGTTGTTTTCTGACTTGTGTCAACTGCCTGTTTTGCAGCAAATGAACCAAAAGATGCAGACATTATATGGACGAGTATGCAGGTGGACGATGAGCTGAAGAAAGCGGTGGGACTAACAGATGACCAATACATTAATCAGTTTCCCTTTGAGGCTTGTATTGTTATGAAGCATCATCTTGCGGAGACTATTCAAAAGGTAAATTCCGTTAGGAAAACTTGATTATATTTGATTACATCTGTTTGTTTTGTGGTCACAATATATAACTAAGACGTGCATATCAAGCTAAAAGATTAGCTGATATAACTTTTGATGTTCTGCTATACAGGCTTATGGATCTCCAGAATGGCTACAACCTACTTACAATCTTGAAACAGAGCTGACCCAGTTCATTGGGGACTATTGTGTACGCAAACGTGATGGTTTGGACAATTTGTGGATCTTGAAACCATGGAATATGGCAAGGACAATCGACACAAGTATAACCGATAATTTATCAGCAATCATCCGGATGATGGAAACTGGTCCAAAGATCTGCCAGAAGTACATAGAGCACCCTGCTTTGTTCAAGGGGAAGAAGTTTGATATGCGATACGTTGTCCTGCTGCGGAGCATTGACCCGTTGGAGATTTACCTGACAGATATCTTTTGGGTAATGCTTATTCATAGCAGCCAGCCACTAATATTTAAATTAAGGAACATATATGACTAATATCCTACTTGTATGATTTCAAGTTAGGTTGTCGAACAATCCATATTCATTGGAGAAGCACAGTTTCTTTGAATATGAAACCCACTTCACTGTCATGGTAACATCCATTCCACTTAAAAGTTTAGTTCTGATAAAGATTGCAACATCCTATATAACAACAACTCATGTTTCCCTTTTTTCTTATGTGTTTCAGAACTATGGACGGAAGTTGAATCACAAGCCCACAGCAGAGTTTGTGAGAGAGTTTGAACAAGAACATAACGGTACACACTGTATTTGTATTTCCTTCCTCCATCATGTATATATCTTTTGTGCTTTTTGTTTCTATCAATAACACAATTCTACTCTTAATAGTTAAATGGATGGATATTCATGAGAAGGTGAAGCAATTGATACGTCAAGTGTTTGAGGCGGCAGCTCTTGTGCATCCGGAAATGAAATCTGACAAATCTAGGGCCATGTACGGAGTAGACGTGATGCTCGACAGCTCCTTCCAGCCAAAAATCTTGGAGGTATGTCTCACCTGTCTTTTCCTTTTATACGAGTAAACAAGAAAAGCTTTTTGGAAAAGCAACTTGCCTTATCCATGGTACTCTATGCCACACAGGTTACATACTGTCCTGACTGCATGAGGGCTTGCACCTACGACATGGAAACCATAAATGGAAAAGGAATCGTGAAAGCTAGGGAATTTTTTAACTATGTATTTGGGTGTCTCTTCTTAGGCGAGACTTCTCACGTGACTCCCTTGTGAGCTCAGCACAGCTTACGGAGATTGGTGGTTTAGTTTGAAACTATAGAGAACTGTTTTGATTTGGAACCATGTCTTTTCTTTCTGTAGTGTTTTCTAAATGCACCATGGGAATCATGTCTTAAACCGTTTTCCTTTCCTGTGTGTTCGGTGATTGAAAAGTGTATTGAGACTTCAGTGTTGAGATTGCAATCTTAGTATGCAGGGGTTTCTTTTTGCAACTAGTTCAGTTATTTCTTTATTTGGCAACCTAATTCATGTCATTATGATATAATAAGGTTGCATAGTTTCGTTACATATAAAGAGTTTACAACCATTAGTTTAGCCCTTCCAAGAAAAAATAATATCTATCTTATTAAAGTTGAAGTATCCATTGAAAGTGTTTGGAAACAAGGATATGAGAATTAATGAGATATGTGTTTGGAAACAAGGATAAGGGAATTAATGAAATATGTTTGGAAACATGGATAGTAGAGATATGTATTTTTTTTATTTACACATTTAGTCATTGTATTTCCAATAAATTAATAACAAATCTATCTTATTAAAGTTGAAGTACCCATTGAAAGTGTTTGGAAACAAGGATATGAGAATTAATGAGATATGTGTTTGGAAACAAGGATAAGGGAATTAATGAAATATGTTTGGAAACATGGATAGTAGAGATATGTATTTTTTTTTATTTACACATTTAGTCATTGTATTTCCAATAAATTAATAACAAATAAGAATTGTTTAGCAACATGAATAACATATTTAATACTTCTTTTTAGGTAAACATTTAGCCACTGTTTTACAATAAATTAAACAACATTCTTACTATATTTTCTTTTATTTACAATTCTGTCACTATATTTACAATTCTTTTTATTTACAATTTTTTATGGTGAAAATAAAAACACAAACTGAAATATAAATAGTATATTATATAAAACAATTTTTAAACACACAATATTATTACCTTCTTTAGCTTAGTCAAATATAAAAATTTCAAGAGTTCAATTTTCAAAAAAATATATCATAAAATTAATAATAATTCATAAAAAACTAATGCAAAAAATTAAAAATTTAAAACATGGATAAAAGTATGTCAAGAAGAAAAAAGTAATTGCTTATATTATTAAAAAAATTGGAAATCCATTATATCAGTTTAAAAATATACAAAATGGACTAATCTAATTACCTAAAAACATTGTTTTTCTAAAATAATCATAAAATAAAATTTAATGGTATATATACATATTTAAAATCAAAATAATAATTTAAAATTGATTTATATCAAAAATTAATCTAAAATATGCATATATTCAAAAATTTATCTTTACTAAAATATTTTCCAATAACCATTATTAAAAAATATTTTCAATATATATAAGAAAAATACAACAAAAAGATTAATTTCATATACCAACTTAAATTATGGTTTTATATTTCACATTAAAATTTAAGAATATAATATATGTGATTATTTATAAGATGATACATATAAAATACTATTAATTATATGACTATTTATATGATGGACCAATACAATTAGTTACATGATGACATATATATATAAAATACATAATAGTGACTAGGGCTGGGTGTTCAGGTATCCATTCCGGTTAGTTTCAGTTCTGTTTGGGTTTCGGGTTTCCGGGATCAAAGATTTCAGTCTCATTCATATATTTCTAAATTTCAAATCGAATTATGACTAGGCTGAGCGTTCAGGTATCCATTCGGGTTCGTTTCGGATCTGTTTGAGTTTTGGGTTTCAATGGTCAAAAATTTCAGCTCCATACAAATATTTCTAAATTCCAGTTCAAATTATATTCGGATCTTTGCGGGTTTAGTTCGGGTTCGGATAACCCATTTAAATTATTTTTTAAAATTCATTATATATTTAAAATTTCTTAAATCTATAAATAAAATATTATATTGTATATAAATCTGAATAACATATGTGAGAATACCTAAACTTAACATATAAATTGGTTTGGTTTAAATTTTGGATCAAAAATCAATAATTATTTTAAATATTTTTGGTGTTTTGAGTGTACTTCTACTATGTTAGATATTTGTATTTGACTATTTATATATAATATTTTATATATATATATATATATATATATATATATATATTTCAAGTATTTAAACCAACCTAAAAGTATCATATATATTCTGAATTTTTATATACATTAAAAATAAAAATAATTAATATATAAGTATATAAATCTTTTTCAGATACATTTTGATATCCAATTCGAATTGGTTATGGTTTCGGTTGTCTAAATATCAAAATTTGGAATAATTTGGATATTTAATCAACTTTGATTCGGGTTTGGTATTACTCTTTCGGATCGTGATCGGTTCGGTTCTTCAGATTTTAATTTTTTATCCAGCTTTGATATTGACATAAAAAATAAATAGCAATATATTTTTAAAATATATACCCGCACGGGCGTGCGGGTCAAAATCTAGTATCTTATTAAAACAGAAATATTCTATTGGACCTAACATTTATTTTGTAAGTTTTTAAATTAAATACACATTTATACTTTATAGTTAAACATATATTAAGTCACTAATGTTCCTTTCTTTATACTACTATCCATGTTTCCAAACAATATACTTATTTCTTTATACTACTATCAATGTTTCCAAATAATATATTTTTATACTATTATCAATGTTTCCAAATAATACAATAATTAATCTTAGTTATTTTATATCTATCATTTTCTCTTTAAAATTTTGTAGAAACGTCATAATTTCATAAATTGCAAAATAGTGAACTTTAAAATTTCGATTATAAGATTGCAAATTATGAAACTATTACAATTTAAATCTAATTAGATTACATATCGGTCATCCATCAGTTCAATCGGTTAATCTCGGGTTTTAGTAATTTTTTAATATAAATATTTTAAAAACATAAATTGAATTGCCAGATCTCCGGATTAACCGGTATAATCACAATCGGGTTGAATTTAAAAATACTAATTTAAATGCAAAAATATTTTAAATACACACTCTTTAAAAATAACCAAAATATTTGTTAAATTATTAGTGAAATTTTTATCGTAAAATATCCCGCGCTTCAAAAGCGCGGGTCAAAATCTAGTTCTAAATTTAAAGTCGAATATCAGTAGTCTGAAAATTTTCTAGAAATTCTTTGGTTTGGAAAATAGAGCGCAAGTCTGAGACGTAATTTAAGAACGAAGAGAGACATTATTAACTTGTCCCAGCCTTTTGTCCAAAGAGGAGGCGACAACGAAGACATAAGGAGCATTTGTTGGTTTAGTGAGATGACAATGTATTGATTAAAGTTCTCCTTAGCTATTGTTGCAGAGCATAATCCTCTTGGTGTTGAGATCCTTTATTGAAAAACCAAAAGGCCTGAATTGGACCTACAACTAATTGTTATTAGTAAACCAACGAATAAACATAAAATTCTCAACGTAATTGGGAGAAACAAGAACATTCTGTAATGAAAGAGCACAAGTATAAGTTGGAAGTTACACCAAAAAAAAAAAGTATAAGTTGGAAGAGTAGTGGAACTAGTAAAACAAATGTGAATTGAAGAACTGTTACCAACTATGACAGACTTTACGGTGTAATGTTTAAGAGCAGATTTTAGTGTGCCTGATGTTGAATCTAAGTGTGTTGTAGCGCCAGAATCCATGCACCAATTCGCTGCTGCAGTTGGATCACCGATTGTCATTGTGTTGAAGGATTGAGCAAAATCAGTTGTCAGATGGAATTGAGTATCCACAATGTGTACTTGAGCAGGACATAACGGAGGAGAGCCAATGTGTTGGGGTGTGTCCATGGTGATTGGTAGGTTGTCCACGGTGTCATCTTTCCAATATTAGATGGCAAATAGGTTTTGAACATTATATATATATATATATATATATATATATATCAATAATTATTTATAAAACCTACATTGATTTTAGTTTCGTTTAGTTAGTTTTTGGTTCAGTTTTACACAAATAGTAAAATTTTAAAATCGACTAATATTTTGGTTCGATTTGTATAATTTATATGATTTGAAACTTTACTTTTTGAACATATTTTTTTTTTTGAAGAAAAGGCTTTCAATTTTTTGAACATATTGCTTTATATATATTTGCTTATTTCTAATATATGCTAATTTGTTATTTTTTCGGCAGTGCATTTTTTATGTTAAAACATTGTAAAATTACATGTACATAGGAATGAATTATGATCGTTGGAATATGAAAAACTGAAAAATATATCAAAATAATTAGAAAAATAATGGATTAACGGAATAAATTTTTAAATGGCCAAAACTCTTTTTCTTTTCTTTTCATTCACTTCATCCAAAAGAGAAGTGAGAAATTCAATTTGATTATTAAAATCACAGAATAAATGGAATAAATTCTGTTATTGGACTTTTGGTCTAACGCTTTTCTCTTTTTTTTTTCTCTTTTCTTAAAATAACATTTCCTAAAAATTTAAATGAGCATGTTCTGGAGACGAGAGAGAGAGAGAGAGAGAGAGAGAGAGAGAGAGAGAGAGAGAGAGAGAGAGAGAGAGAGAGAGAGAGAGAGAGAGAGAGAGAGAGAGAGAGAGAGAGAGAGAGAGAGAGAGAGAGAGAGAGAGAGAGAGAGAGAGAGAGAGAGAGAGAGAGAGAGAGAGAGAGAGAGAGAGAGAGAGAGAGAGAGAGAGAGAGAGAGAGAGAGAGAGAGAGAGAGAGAGAGAGAGAGAGAGAGAGAGAGAGAGAGAGAGAGAGAGAGAGAGAGAGAGAGAGAGAGAGAGAGAGAGAGAGAGAGAGAGAGAGAGAGAGAGCCCTAAATCCACCAAAGACTTCTCTCCTCGCTGTCGTTTCTGTCTTCTTTCCTTAACATTTCACCAACGAATCCAACTCTCATCTTTTGTTTTCTGATAAAGCTAAACCGTAGTTCGTTACAAACAGAGATTGATGTTCACCAAAACAACTATCTCTTCTCAAACGTCGAAGGTATCGAAAGAGAATCAACCTTCAAGCAAAATGAGATAAGCGTTTACAGAGTTTTCCGAGAAAGTGAGAGAAATTACACAAATTTTCTGAATGAATCTAAAAAATAGTTTGTTACAGAGCTTTTATCAAGTTGTTCAGCTCGTAACAAACTCTTGCACGCGAACAATCTTGAGCGTCCACGTGTCTTCATCTCTGTTCTTCTTATTTTCGAAATGTTTGACTTCTTTTCTTTACTTCTATTCCCTCCACGTGTACTGCTACGATCTTCCTATATCACATCCTTCCCCTCTAAGAAACCTTGACCTCAAGGTTTAAAGTTTGGAAACTTCTTCTGCAAATCAAACAACAATTCCCAGGTAGCTTCCTCCACTGCTTCATTCGACCATTTAACCAACACCATAGTAGCAGCTCGACCCTGACGCTGTACCATCTTACGCTCCACTATCAGTTCCGGTTCACGCACCAACACATCAGATCCAGCAGTTGGTAATTGTGTTGCAACCAGAACACTCCCTACATGCTCCTTCAACTGCGAGACATGAAAGACCGGATGAATTGATGTCGTTGTCGGTAGCTCCAACTTATAAGCAACTTGACCACATTTGTCGAGAATCTTATATGGACCTACTTAGGTGAAAGCTTCTGATTCCCACGAATGACCAACGATCTCTGTCGATACGGTTGCAGCTTCACGAACACGTAGTCACCGATTTCGAAACTTCTGTCAGTGCGATGAAGATCTGCATTTTGCTGCATACGATGCTGAGCTCGAGCCAGATGAAACTTAAGAATCAAGATCATATTCTCACGCTCTTGTAAGGTTCTCGCCACCACTGCAACTTTAGACTCTCCAGGCAGATATGGCAAATGAATCGGAGGTGGTTGACCATAAACCGCTTCAAACGGTGTGATTTGAGACTCAGAGTGGTAATTGGTGTTGTACCAATATTCTGCCAAAGGAATCCACTTAGACCACAGGTAAGGTCTGTCGCTACACATGCATCTCAAGTAAGTCTCTAAGTATCTGTTCACAACCTCTGTCTGTCCATCACTCTGAGGGTGATATGCTGATGAGTAGTTGAGTGAAACCCCTTGTAACACAAACAACTCCTTCCAAAAATCACTCAAGAAAACTGCATCACGATCACTAACAATCGTTCTTGGTAACCCATGTAGACGGAAGACAGTGTCTAAGAACGCCTGAGCAACAGATAACGCCGTGTAAGGATGCGAGAGGCACATAAAATGAGCTGCTTTGGAAAGTCTGTCCACCACAACAAAAATTACCGACTTGCCAAAAGATAGTGGAAGCCCGTCGATAAAATCCATTGAAATGTCAGTCCAGATACTCTCAGGAACAGGTAGTGGTTGAATAAGACCCGGTGATGCAGAGTGATCGTACTTGCAGGTTTGACACACACGACAGCTCCTGATATAGGCTTGAATATCTTTGGATAATCCCTTCCAATAAAACAATGCCTTCACCCTTTGCATTGTAGAATCACGACCAGAGTGACCTCCAATTCCTGAACCGTGTAACCACTCCAGAATTTTATTACGCACCTCTGTTATTGCTGGAACAGCAATCTTACTTTTCCTCCTCAGCACATTTTGAACCCATGAATAATGTTTCTTAGCTTTTGGGTCCTTTTGTAGCTGTTCAATAAGCAGCTTCATCGCAGCATCCTTATCATATCCTTCTTGAATCTCTTTCATCAAGTCGCAATCAAGCACATACATGGCCATGTGTAATACTTCTGCCCCGTCAACTCTAGATAATGCATCAGCTGCAACATTATCTTTTCCTTGTCTGTACTGTATCTCATAGTCAAATTCAAGCAACTTGGGAAGCCACTGTTGTTGAATAGGAGTATTCAACCTCTGTTCCAACAGGTACTTGAGACTTTTCTGGTCAGTTTTGATCACAAAATGGCGGTTAAGGAGGTAGTGGCGCCATTTTTGAACTGCAAAAACCACTGCCAAAAGTTCTTTCTCATATATCGACAAATGTAATTGCTTCCCCTTGAGATGCCGACTAATGTAGGCTAGTGGATGGCCTTCTTGCATAAGAACAGCGCCAATCCCACTCCCACTTGCATCTGTTTCTACAACAAAAGGCTTATCAAATTGTGGAAGAGCCAATACTGGTGCTCTACACAATGCTTCTTTCAACGCTTCAAACGCTCTCTGCGCTTCTTCATACCAACAAAATGCTTCCTTCTTCGTCAATGCAGTTAATGGCCTAGCAATGGTACCAAAATCCTTCACAAATCTCCTATAGTAACCAGCGAGACCAAGAAATCCCCTTAACTGCTTCAAGCTCAGAGGAATAGGCCATTCTGCTACTGCCTTAATCTTGTTAGGGTCTGTTGAAATCCCTTTTCCTTCAATATAGTGACCAAGATACTCCACCTTGTCAGTCGCGAAAGCACATTTACTCTTCTTAGCATACAGTTTGTTTTCGCGCATCACTTCAAAGACTTGCCTCAACTGATCCACATGTGACTCCATAGAATCGCTATACACAAGAATGTCATCAAAAAAGATCAATACAAACTTGCGTAAGAACTCCTTGAAAGTTGTATTCATAAGACTCTGGAATGTAGCTGGGGCATTTGTAAGACCAAAGGGCATTACAAGGTATTCATAGTGGCCACTATGAGTCTTGAAAGCTGTCTTATGAACATCATTTTCATCCATCCGAACTTGATGATAACCGGCCCTCAAATCAATCTTAGAATACACTTTGGACCCTCCGAGTTCATCCATCAAATCTTCAATGAGTGGTATTGGAAACCTGTCTTTTACAGTCAACTCATTAAGTCTTCTGTAATCTACACATAATCTCCACGTCCCATCCTTTTTTTTAACCAATACTACCGGTGAAGCATATGGACTGCTACTCGATTGTACTGTTCCACTTCGCAACAGATCTTGTACCATCTTATCTATCTCATTCTTCTGGTACAAGGCATATCTATAGGGTCTCTGATTCACCGGATTTGCTCCATCCAAGAGAGGAATTTTGTGGTTGTGGTTGGCACGAAATGGTGGTAGTTCAGTTGGTTCCGAAAAGATATCTGCAAACTCTGTTACGAGGTGTCGTATTGCAGGATGTATCTCGTTGGAATCCTTCACTTCTTCTATTGAACATAACTCCATTTCTGTCACCTCCTCTGTTTCATAAGCATAAATCATGGAAATTTGAGGTTCTGAATCACAGATCTTCATGAGCTTAGTGGCTTTAGCTTCACGAACTGATCCTGGTTGAATACCATTCAAGGTTACTCGTTTAGAACCCAACTTGAACTGCATAACCAGACGATCAAAATCCCACGTAATGGGTCCTAGAGTTCTCAGCCATTGAACTCCTAGTACCATGTCGCAATTTCCCAACGCAATAACCATGAAGTCAGCTTGAAAGGAATGGTTTTGAAAAGTCCATTGAAGCTTCTCAATTCTGCCTGTTACACGTAATTGCCCTCCATCTGTCACTGTCACTCTAGCTGTTCCCGGAGGCAACACCTTACAACCCAACTTGTTGGCAACTCTACTATCCATGAAGTTATGAGTAGATCCCGAATCGATCAACACAAAAAGTGGTCTTTTATTCTGAACTCCTTTAACCTTCATGGTTGTATAATCAGAAGTACCAGCTACTGCATTTACTGATATATGAGCAATATCACATGACTCGTCTTGTTGCTCTAATATAGCTCGTACTTCAGCATCTTCTCCTCCCTCCTCTTCATCATTCGCATCCAACAAATACAACTGAGCCTTCTTATGAGTTAAGTAGTGAGAAGGAGTGAACTTCTCATCACAAAAGTAGCAGAGTCCTTTAGCTCTTCTATCACTCATCTCTGCCGGTGTAAGAAACTTTCGTGGTTGTAATATAGGGTTCTTCTGAGTCTCCGTACCCCCACTGACCACTTGTTTCTGCTCAACTTCCTTCTTGTATGGAACTACAGTTTTATTGAATGACTGCTTGGCACCAGACCAGGTAGACTGCTTCTTAGGGTGTGCCATCTCATACAATCTGCCCAATACAAAGCATTGGCGAACAGTTTGAGGTTGAAACATTCTCACATGCATCTGCGTCTCATTCCTCAAGCCTGCAAGATAGGCACTAAGCAAGTATTGTTCCGATAATACTACTCTTGCTCTAATGACTTCAAACTTCTCATTGTATTCTATGATACCATCCGTTTCCTGCAACTGTTTCAACTCCGCCATTGGATCATCGAGAACCTCTTCAAACCTTTCAATGAGTAATCCTTTGTAACGCCCCCAGTCAGTTAACAGATTCGAACCAGCTTCAGATTGTACAACTGCTTGATGCCAAGTAGCCGCCGGATTGTCAAAGTGAATCGACGATAATCTGACTTTCAAATCATCAGGAGTATTATCAATCGCAAAAAATTCTTCCACCTTGAACAACCATTCGCGAACCTTATCACCACTGAATCTCGGGAAATCTACACGACCTAATCTCGTCATTCCATTATAGTGAGGGGTCATACCAGATCTCGTTGAACGAGTTTGATCGTAGCTCGAATTGTTGATTTCCTGATTCTGAGAAGTTCCAGGATCTGTAGGTCGTTGAGATTGACCGATGCTTTCGATCGCCTTCTCCGTCTTCTCCGTGATGAACTTGATCGCCTCAAACATCAGAGCGACGTTTTTGTCGATCTTGTTGTTCTGCTCCGCGATTGATTCCTCCATCTTCTCCAACTGCGATCCAATCGCCTCCGTAGTTTCCTTCACCACCGCATCTTTCACTGATTGTTGTGATCTTGTTTCCGCCATTGTTTCCGAGAATCGACGAGACGTCTGATATCTTTGATAAAGCTAAACCGTAGTTCGTTACAAACAGAGATTGATGTTCACCAAAACAACTATCTCTTCTCAAACGTCGAAGGTATCGAACGAGAATCAACCTTCAAGCAAAATGAGATAAGCGTTTACAGAGTTTTCCGAGAAAGTGAGAGAGATTACACAAATTTTCTGAATGAATCTAAAAAATAGTTTGTTACAGAGCTTTTATCAAGTTGTTCAGCTCGTAACAAACTCTTGCACGCGAACAATCTTGAGCGTCCACGTGTCTTCATCTCTGTTCTTCTTATTTTCGAAATGTTTGACTTCTTTTCTTTACTTCTATTCCCTCCACGTGTACTGCTACGATCTTCCTATATCATTTTCTTGGTGGCGATTCCTCTTCTCTTCTCTTCCCTTCTCTCTAGAGTTTCAGGTAATTTCTCTTCCGCCTCCGTCCGTCGGGTTCTCAGTTTTATTAATTTCAAAATTATTATCTCGAATTGTGTCCATTGCCAATTTTCTTTCTTCTCACCCCATCCTGTGATTTAACCTTTTAGGTTTACGATTCATAGAGCTTAATTAGTAGTTGTTTCACTGTTAGATTGGGTTTGTTGATTCATCCTAAAAGTTTTGTGTAATCTATCATTAATTTTGGTTAACATTATTACTCTCTTTGCTACATTATTTTGCTTACAAATCTTAACTTCGAGAGCCTCTTTGTGTCTGGTTGTGCAGGTTTTTAGTTGGATACTTCAGAACAGCAGATACTTTGGTTCTTGATAATTGTCAACAAAGATGGATGATTGGGGTAAGATCTATACATCAACCATTGTTTTTATTACTTTGGCTTTTGTAAAAGATTGGCACTGGCTCTATTTTTTTTGACTTATCTTCTCTAAGATTTTTTAATATTTAAGTTCTCATATGGAACTAACTATATATATATATATGTTAGGAGTTCTCATTTTTGTTTCTGGTTTCAGAGGCTGATGATTTTCAACCACTTCCTGCAAAAGTTGTTCTCAAAAGTAACTGGGATGACGAGGATGTAGATGAGAATGACATCAAGGACTCCTGGGAGGAGGATGATGAACCTGTTCCTCCTGTATGCTTTTCTTTTACATTTATTGGTTTCGTTTGCATAATTTGGTTGAGATTACAGCTGAACGATCTTATTAATTTATTTATTTTGTAGGCACCTGTAGTAAAGCCTGCTACTGAGAAGGCTCCCAAGAAAGCAGCAGCAGCAGCAAAGGGTGTGGAGAAGAAGGCTAAAACTGTTGAAGCTTCATCAAAGGAAGAACCTTTAGATCCTCTTGCTGAGAAACTTCGCATGCAGAGGTATACTATTGGAACATTTCACTCCCTATATTTGCTTCTTCTTTCGGTTCTTCATCAGTTTCTTATTATTCTTTCTGATCTTAGGCTAGTGGAGGAAGCTGATTACCAGGCAACTGCTGAACTCTTTGGAGCCAAGACTGAAGAAAAAAGTATCGATATTTTTATTCCCAAGTCTGAAAGCGATTTCTTGGAATATGCTGAAATGATTTCTCGTAAACTTGTACCTTATGAGGTATAGATTAGACTCTGTATTCCTTCCCTATTACTTTCTTGTCTAGGCTAAGTGTCACTTATTTCTATCTGATTAAATTACCGATCCGTTTACCAATCTGGAACAACCCGTCTGTCTTTTGGTCCAACACATAAAGATCATGGCGATCATTAAACACGCACAAGCGCCTGAAAATAGTAGCGATCAAAAACCAATAACCACTCGAACCAATCAAAAACCCAATCCCCACATGAGCGACCAAAATAAAACACCGGACAACCCGTAATTGGAATATAGGAGAGATCAGGCTCTGCCCTCGCAAGAGCTCAACATGACACTGTTCTTTTGAGCCACCACCATCGACATAACACTGTTCTTTTTACAACTCAAAAATGCTTTTCAAAACTATTTAAAAAAAAAATTTAAATTTTTAATATTCATTTTTTTAATTTTTTTAAAACCGTACTCCTAAAATTCCACCTCTTTAACTCTAAATTTCAACTCTAGATTAGTTAACCATATGAGATATAAGTGTATATTTACATCTTTAATAATATATTTTAATTATTTTAATTTTTAAAGGCTATATTTATGACAAAAACCATTTTTAAGATCTTCATAGTCACATATGGTATTCCTCTAAAACAAATACAAACCAAAAATCAAAAGAAAGCATAAAAAAAATATTGAGAAGCCCGATACCGATGCTTTCAAAGGCACGAGTCACAAGAAGGGTCGGCCCTGGGCCAATTTAAGTGAAACATTTGCAAATATGCTCCCAAAAGTTTTTAAAATTAGACAATTTTTTTGGTTATTTTTATATCATATTGTATTTGTTATTATGAAACTCTGGTTAGTTTAAATAGTTTAGTTAATCTTTTATCAGATTTTTTTTGAATAATTCGGATACTTTTAAATTTTAGTTAACGTTCGTTACTAATTTATAGATTTTTGATGATTTCAGCAATAGTTACATTACAAGAAAGTAAGTGCATACCAACGATAATTTACAATGAAAAACTGGATGTCATAAAATTACGCCTACTTTACAATTACATTACGATAAAAAAAAATCGTCGTAATGTAGTAATTTTCCAATGAATAAATTTCGTCATAACACTACGACTATTTAACAAAAACGTGTATTATGTGTGTATGTATGGTTGGTTAAAAAGGACAATTGATTGTAACAAAGTCGTTAAAACATTGTAAAGTATATGTCATTATAAATTCGTTGTAACATTCCTACCTACCAAATTCCAAAATTTTCCTAAAAATATGCATCTCTCCTCTCATTCAAAAGAACCCCAAAAATAACAAAATAATGATTTGAAAGGAAAAATGGCATTGGTGTTAAGATCTACGAATTACGAAGTTTGATGTATGCACATAAAGATTCTGAATAAATGGTGACAAATGCATTTCTCAACAGGATATATATATTTATTTACCAGGCCGGAAATACACTTTTCACACTAGAAGCTGATAGGATGTTCAATTTTTGTCGTAATTGCAAAAATACCAAGTTTACTCGTAGTGAAACAGTTTAGAAATATTTAGTAAATAGAGGATTTACCCCACATTATTACATTTGGTTTCAACATGGAAAGGTCATGGTAAGAATGGAGCTAGTAGTAGTAGTCTCTTTGAAGATGTTGGTAATAGTGAAGAACCCAGTAATTTGCATACTGAAAGTAGTTACTCTCAAGAAGATCAGCTAGTAGACTATGATAGGATGCATGATATGGTTATAGATGCATTTCTTGAAACAACCTCAAAAGTTACTGCAGAAGTAGAAAATGTAGAGGAACCTAACTTGGATGCAAAAAGGTTTTATGAAATGCTAGACGCTTCTAATCAGCCAATCTATGAAAGTTGTAGAGAAGGTCTTTCTAAATTGTCATTAGGACATAGGATAATATCAAAACTGATCATAATTTACTATAAGTTTGTATAGATGCATTGGTTGAGCTGTTTAAAGAGTTGTATTTGCCAAAAATAACTAGTCTGATTATTCTTACTATGAGATTCAGCAACTGGTTTATAGTCTTGGTTTACCATAGGAAATGATAGATATCTGTATAGAAAATATATGATCTATTGGCGGAAAGATGGAGAGTTTTTGGAGTGTCGATTTTGCAAGAAGCCATGGTATAAACCACAAAGACGTTGGTGGAATAGGGCACCATACCAGCGGATGTGGTACTTACCTACTACCGATAGGCTGAAAAGATTAAATATCTGAGAGGACTGCAGCAGCGATGAGATGGTAGGAGGAACATAATCAGACGGATGGCGAGATCAGTCATGTTTCAGATGCAAAAGCTTGGAAACACTTGAATTCAATCCTACATATGGGATGTTATCAGGATGGACAACTCATTGGAGGTTAGCATGTCTTTATTGTATGGGAATGACAAACATATTTTAGTTGAAGTATGGTAGGATGACGTGTTGGCTTGATCGTCAACAGAGATTTCTTCCCATTAACCATCCGTGTAGAAGGAATGAGACATTGTACATGCAAAAATAGTTGTAGGAGACACCACTCCACCATATTATTCGGAGAAGAAATTGAGAATGATATTGATTATTATAATGCACAAAAACAGTCCGCAGAGGAAGGGTGTGGGGGGGGGGGGTGGGGTAATTGGCATATTCCTGCAAATATGTAGAATGGTCACTGGACACAACATAACCGGCACAAAAGAGTATATTTTGGAAAATTCCATACTGGAAGGATCTACTTCTCCGACACATTCATGATGTGATGCATATAGAGAAGAACTTATTCGATAACATCATCAATACATTAGTGAACGTACTAGAAAAGAAAAAAGATAACAAGAACTCAATATTGGACTTTCTTGCAATATGTTCGAAGAGTGATGTATATAAAAAACTATGCAAAATTATGGTTCCCTCTTTAGATTGTAATCAAAAGCGAAGGCAGCATTGTTTAAATGTTTGGTATCAGATGTTAAGTTTTTTTTATGGATACATTTCAAATCTCTCACGATGTGTTGAGCAGGGGCAAAAAATTTCAAGAATGTAGAGTCATGACTGTAATATATTTATGCAATGACTACTACCATTTGTATTGGCGGAGTTTCTTCCCAAAAATATCATGAAGCACTTTCAGATAACTAATTTAATTCTTAGAAGTGACTGAATTTAAATAATTTTTTTATACAAATACATATATCTAACTAATTCTTATATAATATTTGCAGGCATTGGAGATTTTTTCAGGGATCTTAGCATCTATACTATTAAAGCAGGATCCTATTGTTTTTTTTTTTACTAAAAATACCTTTTTTTTACTAACATTGCATATTTCATTAAGGATAATCAAGTAACATTAATAACACATCTATATTGAGTCATTTTTTGGGATCCAGGCCACTGCCCACATCAGATGTTTTTGGGCTATTTAAGCTGATTAAGAAATCAGATCCAATTCTTATTTTTTTCTTTTGGACCACTGAATCCAAGTGCAAACAAATTTCTTATGTTTTTTCTTTCTTTAATATAATTTAAGCATTCATAAAAAAATTTGAATTTTTTCATTGAAAAGTATAAATCTTTATTAAAAGTATATAAATTTTTTATTTAAAAAATTAACCACATAATAAAATTAATTTATCAGAGTTATACCAACTTAATTCATTAAAAATAAATTTTAATTTTCTAAACATAAATACTATTTTAAAATAAAACACGTTAAAGAAATATAAAAAGCCTAAGTCTTTTATAAAAAAACACAAATATATAAAAATATAACATTTACTAAATATTTGTCAATTTAAAAAAAAATAAATGAAAATAAATCCGCTTTGAAAGCGCGGGTTAAAATCTAGTTCATACCTTACATGAAGATATTATCAGACAACTTGATACAAATATCCCACTATTAATTTGGAAAAAAATGTCCCTCCGTCTTTTTTAACGTCATGGAATATCTAGTTGTCAACTTCTCGCATGAAGCATTGCTTCGTGAACCTGTTCACTACGGATTTATGTATCCGTATGAGAGTTCCATGAAAAATTTAACCGTATGAGAGTTCCATAAAAAATTTAAAAGGAAAATCAAAAAATCTTGCAAGGGTGGGAGGTTCAATAGTTATTGGGAATTTGGCGGAGAAAACATCATTTCACTTCGTCTACTTTGGGTAACAAGCCAGGACATGAAAAGGGGCTCCGAGAAGATACAATGATAGGTGGTGTTATGCCGACATATGCTGTAGAAAGTGTTCCAGATGTTTTCTGCCAGATTGGACGTCTAAGTAGGAAACTGAACGAAGTTTAGTGGTCGAGTCCAGAAGACTGTTACAATGCCCACATTTATATACTCCTAAACTGCGAGGAGATGCAGTCTTTTAAAAGGAAAATATGTTCAAATTTTATTTCCTTTGATCATATATAGTAATTTAATTTAATTAATGATTAATTACTTTGCAAAAATATCAAATTTTGTTGCACAAGTAGAGAAGCTATACCAAGAATAGCGAGTAATAAGTTCAACAAAAAGAAAAAGCAAAACTTCGTTAAGTAGTTAAATATGCAGATATAGCAGTTACTAAAACATCATAATGAAGTTATTTTATTATAAATATTTATATATATGTATATGTATATTATTTTAATTAGAGATTGATTATGATGGTTCATTATATCCGCCATGGTTTCAAAAATTGATTCAAGACCCGGTTTCTAAGTCACCACAATATCTATGTATTTCACACGAGGTTTTACTTTTCATGCTTACGAGTATGGAAGTCATCGTACAACATTCAACTAGGGAATATGTTTGAAACATGAAATATTTCTATTAGATCTTGCACTGAAGTGGAATTTCTCAGTTTAGTGAAGAGGAAATGTTTCTTTTTCAAATGTGACTGGTTCGACCCTGTCGTTAATATGGCTGTTCAGTATAATAAGTTTGGAGTTTTGGATATCAACGTTGCACGAAAGTACAACAAATTTGAACCCTTAATATTGACATCTCAAACAGAGTAAGTTTGTTTTATTACATCTCTGAGGATCAGAGAATCTGGAAATATTGGTTATCCTCAATAAAAGTTACACCTTGGAGACATATAATCTATAGTGAAAAAGCGCTACTGCAACAGGACTCCGTAAATGAAGTGAAAGTACCTGAACAACCTATATACAAAATCTTACTTGTTGATCAAAACCGTGAATATGAAGATCTTCGAGATGATATGGCAGAAGAAGGAAATGAAGATGAATTTGAAGAGAGTGATGATTGCAGTGATGACCTGAGTGATGATTTTGATGACAAGGAAATTTCATTATGTCATATTATTTAATAAGGTAACAACTCTATGTTTAATTATATTGTATCAACTCTATGTTTTCATTATATTTCTAATACTGTAACAAATCTTTGTTAAAAATAAAACTCAATGTCATAAAATAAAATTCAATGTTGTATTAAAGGTTTATGGGTTAGAGACGTATATATATATATATATATCTTATGAAATAAGGGTTTAGGGGTTTAAAGTTCTGATTTCGGGGTATAAACTTTATTCTTCGTAACTGAGTCATTAAAATACATGGTACGTTCCTAATTCGTCGTAATAGGAAACATGGATCGTCCCTAATTCGTTGAAACAAAAAAACGTGGGTCATTCCTATTTCTTTGTAACGTTATGACTACATTACGACGAATCCAAAATTCCTTTATAAACCGAGCCCATCCATCCCATTGTGGTTGCTCATTTGTCTCAAACCCTCCTCTCTCTATAAGGTAGGGATGTTAAAATGGTAAAACCCACCCCATATAAACCCACTCCGTTTAAGAGCCACCCCGTTTAAGAGCCACCCCGTTTAAGAGCCACCCCGTTTAAGACTCACCCCATTTAGAATCTATACCCATTTAGACCCATTTAAAAATAGGTTTATTAGGGATACCCATTTAGAACCCGCAAAATTTACGTGTACCCATTTAGACCCATTTGAACTATTGTTGATTTAGTTTTTAATTATTTTAATTTTATACTCTTTTAACAAAAGTTAAACGAAACAAATAAAAAAATTTAACTGATTTTTATTATACAAACGCAAATCAAATTGTCCTGGTAAAACCGTAAAATCATGTATTTCCGCCAAAACCATAAAATCGAGTTTTCCGCCAAAACCGTAAAA
Organism: Raphanus sativus; assembly: GCF_000801105.2. Lineage (NCBI taxonomy): Eukaryota > Viridiplantae > Streptophyta > Magnoliopsida > Brassicales > Brassicaceae > Raphanus > Raphanus sativus. The sequence goes on along the minus strand of NC_079514.1, from coordinate 28,619,844 downwards.
ATCAAGTTTTCCCGTCAAAACCATAAAATCGATTTTTTTCGCCAAAACTGTAAAATCGAGTTTTCCCGTGAAAACCATAAATTTTTTTGTTTAGATTGTTAGTTAGATATGGAATTAGCTTGGGAATGGAATTAGCTTAGGTATGAAATTAGTTTAGGAATAAAATTAGATTACAAATATTAGTAGTTTATAAATTTAACATGTTTAGGAATATAATTATTTTTATATAGTATGATTGCTTCATATCATTGATTTAAATTTGTTTGGCTTTTTTTTTAACAGAAGGCTGGCAGGAAGAAAAAAACAGGAACATACCACATTATGGGGCTACATTTCTCGGTGCGGGGGATCCATTAGGCACTTCTAGTTCTGATACTGCTTTCAGACCGGATTTTGTCACTAAGAGCCAACCCAAAAATCTTTAAAAAGCCTCAAAATTTTCTAAGTAAAATTCAGGAAAATATTCAACAAATAAACTTAAGAAAATATTCTACTTTATTAATAAATCCAAGAAAATAATGTACAATAATATAAAGATTTATAAAACACCCAAATAAGAATCTCAAGTTTATGAAAACCTGTCCGATGGTCTTCACCGTCCCGCGCTCCAGTCCAACCAACTACTCATCACCTTCATCACAAAAAGAAGAATGAGCATACACAAATACTCAGTGAGGATGCTCAATACCGCGCACTACAGTCTAATAATCAAATGCTCAATCAATACTAATACCCTAGCATCCAGTTCTAACATTTCTGTACCTAGCTAGCTAATTCCAAGATTTTTTATTACTTTAGCACTTCCTAACCTTTCGACCCGAAGGCCCATAAACCTGCGGCTGTGGCCCAAACTGCGGCCGTAGTCATACCTGTGGCCGTAGCCAACCTATGACCCGTTAGTCCATTACGGCCCGTAGCCAAACCTTCGACCCGAAGGTCCAAAACATTCTCTTAACCAGTTTCCTTAATTAACTCAATTCGATTACAATTCTTTAAACACATTATAATTTCATGACCTACGTTCTCAAGAACAAACATTTATTTCTCACATAAATATCCTAACATAACTCTATGTTAACACGTATCACTACCCCATTTTATATTTTTGGCAGCAGATTTAGCTTTGACATGGTCAGTGAAACTAAAAATGACAGCTGTTTTTTCTTTTCTGATCAAAACAATGTCGCTGTTTAATTATTATCTTTTAAGGGTTAGTTCTGGTCAGATTCATCGAAGAAGGATGTGAGCTCATCCAACAACAACACTTTCATAGCTTCGGCAAATGCAAATAATGATGCCTCTTTATTTTTTTTGGTAAGATGTCGACTCTTTATTTCTAACTAATTTTATGACTACTTAAATTAATTATGACCACATACGACAAATATATGTTTTAATATATAGATTTTGATCTGCACACTAAAATGTCAATTTCTTTTCATATAAATCGATTACAAAAATTTACATAAACATTAAACTTTTATTTCACTTCATTTCCAATTTTTGTGACTTAATTAAATAAGTAGTTGTGACTGTTTTTTTTCGTAAAACAGTCATATAAATATTTTTTTTAATATATAGATTTTTATTTGCACACTAAAATGTCAAAAAAAAATTTCATATAAATCAATTACAAAAATTTACATAAAATATTAATTTTTTATTTCACTTCATTTCCAATTTTTGTGACTTAATTAAATAAGTAGCTGTGACTGTTTTTTCCCCGTAAAACTCAATTAGAAATTAACATATAATATTAATTTTTATTTTATATTTTTATAGTATAGAGACTCGTTTGTTAATTATGGACTATAGACAGCTAAAAATGTACTTTTTGGTTTAGATTGAAAGATTATAAATTAAAGGAAACTAACTGAGTGTTTCAGTGAGTCTTTTTGATAAATAACTTAACCATTTAGTTAATTGAGACTGAATTGAGTTAAGATATGGATTTGAATTAAATAGTCTAATTGGTTTTGAACCCGTGAATATGAGATCAACCATAAAACCCAGTTCAACTAAGGGGCTGATTGGTTTTTCCGCTACCACCCGCAAATACAGTTTCTGTGGTTCGTAGCGGTTGTTTGCGTTTCGAAACAATCATAGAAAACGCTACAAATCGTTTCAAACCGTTCTGAACCTCTTAAAACCAAAAACTGGTTTTAGATAGCGTTTGCGATTGCGGGCGGTTGCGGAAAGATAATTTTTTTTCTTTAAAAACAAAATAAATAAAATAATATAAAAAATATCCAATAAAAATTTGAAATTTAAATAATAGAAATTGTAAAATGTATATATATTATATTTTAATTTATATTATAAAAATTTAAAACCAAAATATTTTCTATAAATTTTTAAAATTTAATAATATGATTTTATAAATATAAATTTTAAATTTATTATATTATTATGATTTTTAATATTTTTATAATTATATAAAATTTAAATATTGTTAGTTTATTATTTAACACATGTTGCGTTTGGTAGTTTACCAGTCATAAGAGTCCCGCAAACACAACAATTTCTAACCGCTATATCAGTCGTACAAATCTCTTAAAAAAGCTTAAAACCGCAATTACCCGCACCTGCAAACTCTTGGAACGCAACCGCTACAGTTACACCAGTCATGCCCTAAATATAAAACTTAATATAAATTTCAATATACGTAAATGATAATTTTTAATTTAATTATAGCCGCTTTTGTTTCCTTTGCAAAATAATTTCATTTTTTTCCATTTTGTTCCTTTTGGATTTACAAATTTGCTATATATTATTAGTGGAAAGAAAATAATTGTACTACTTTATCGTAGCCCACCATTACCCTACACACCGGTATAGTTACCCACAGCTAGGGAGAAGCTAACATGCATTTTATAACCTCATAATAGCAAAATGCCTTATTTCCTTTTAGTCCATCACACATAAAATATTACCAACATAGCATACAAAGCAAAAGTAAATACAGTGCTGACCCTAAATAACCTATAATCCACCAATAATACAAATGTAGAAACCATGTAACCAAAGCCGGAGATATTTAAAACATAATATAGCTACTACGAAAATGGGTTGCATAGAAAAAACTACCACACATGTATCTAAGGTTCATTTGGGACCTAGGACAAAGAAGTTCATCACTCATATGTACAAAATGAAATATCGCGCTGGCAGAAACTGAGCTAATGCAGCCATGGTTAACTAACAAATATGCCACCTCACAGATCCACCCTGATCCACCCCAAATACTGAAATATATAATCCATCAATTCCTAAACTATTTCAAATGATATCACTTTATCAATCAAATAACATTTTGTTATAACCATTATATAACAACAAGAAGTTAGCAAACAATATAGCTAAACAAGAGATTTTCCCATAAGTAGGTACTCCAAAAGTTAATTTACGGAATAAACATTGATGTCTAACAAATAATATTCACTAAAACGTTTAACAACCCGCGCGTACCGCGGGAATACCACTAGTGTATACTAAATTTATAGATTAACTAGATTTTGACCCGCCCTTAAAAGGGCGGGTATAATTTTTTGTTTTAAAATTACTTTTCACATATATATTTTCTTTGTGATTATATTTTTATTTTTTCTGTAATCATATTTGTGTATAAATTTTATCAAAATATATTTTATCTACAAATTTATCCGGTATATGCAAGTTTAAGATTGGATTACGGGTCGAACCCGCCAACCTGCGGGTTTTCAATTTTGTTTTGGTCAAAAAATTTGATCCGCACAACTCACAAACAAATAATTTGTACATGTACTCGCTCTCGTTTAATTTTGTGGTTATCCGCGGATTATATATATATTAAAAGACCATTATTTATAGTCTTCATTTTGTTTGAAATATGTTTTAAGTATGTTTTACTACATTTTCAAATACGTGAATCTCTAATTATAGTTTTGTATTTTTGTAAATATTTAAATGTTCAGTTACGTGATGCAACGGTTACATTTAGAGAAAAAGACAAAAATAGCACTAAACCAAGTTTTTGTCCCAAAAATAGCATCACAAGGAAAAAATGACCAAAATAGTTTTTTTTTAAGGGTAAATATGCATTTATAACCTTTGAGTTAATTAGTCTAAGACTTAGGGTTTAGAGTTAAGGGGTGGGGTTTTAGGAATGTGTCCAAATCTTTTAAAATAAAAAATAAATATTAAAATTTTCAAAACAAAAAGGTGCAATTTTGGTCATTTTATTTTTTGAGTGCTATTTTTATGACAAAAACGTTAAAAAGTGCTATTTGAGAGAATTGCCCATATATTTACCTTCTATTGGATAGTATATATATACGTTGGATAATAATAAATATTACAAAGTAGTGGCCACCTATAATTTTGGGAAGAAGGTTACAATACGGTTAGAAAATATATGGTTTATTTTTTAAATAGATAACATGAAAAAAATCATTAGTTGGACTGAACTAATATCAATTGGACATGATCCAAATTTAATAGTATTGATTTAATTGTCATTGATCTGTCATGGTTTGACCCGAAAAACTTAGATAAATCTAATGATTTATTTTTTTAATTTAAATCTAAATTCATGATGAATATTATTTAATTTATTTATAGGCAAAATCCTAATTTTGTAGATAAATTAGTCAAATAATTTGTATATCATGAAACTGAAATAAAAATCTAATTATATTTGATAAATAGAAAATATTTTATATTAATTTTTCAAGGGAAAATTGCTAAAACCAACCCAAATATTGATTGCAACCCTAAAAGTAGACCCCATATTCAATCAATTGCAAACCCAACCTAAATGGGTGTTAAAACTACTATTTAGCCCTTGTGACCAAACAAAAAAACATAAAATCATTTTACTGTTCTGTCCTTCGTAAGTCTACACATAATAAACATAGTCTACATATCCGTAGACGTCGTATACAGTCTACACTGTTGACTTAATTTGTAGTCTACATTTTAATTTGATGTAGTTAATTACGTTTAAAAATATATAAAATTAAATTTTGTGAAATTATTAATTAATCATCAAAGTAAAGGTTAATATAAAGTTTATAAACTAAATTTGTATATAAGTGAACAATTAAAAAGAATATATGTTGATTTGGTAACCATGTGAGACAATGTTTATGGTTTAGTAACAAAAGGTCACATAACATGTTATATCTTTAAAGGTTAGATCTTTAGGGTTAGATTAATATTGAATTTTTTTTGTTTTATTAATTTAAATTAGCATATTATTACTAAGTAGTTTATATTTTTAAAATTTGATATTTGATACAATAATTTCCTATCAAACTAACATTTAGGATTTGAGTTTCGTGGTTTAGGGTTTGAATTTTGTGGTTTAGGGTTTTGTAGACTTACGATTCAGTCTACTTTAATGAGTGTACAAAAAAAAATTTATAAATTGAGTTTATGAATTAAAAATTGAAATCACACATTACAACTATTAATAAATAAAGAAAAAAAATTAGTATTTCATATATAAATTACTAAAGAGAGATTTGCTAAAACCAACATAAATATTGACTTTAGCAAATCTATACTATTAAAACACAAGACCCTTTTTTGAGGTGCCCTTGGTTTTTGAAAGTATTTACTTTGAAATGCCACTGCATTATGTTTTAATCTAAGCTTTTTATTTAAGTGATTTGTTTTTTTTTCTTTTTAATCGTTGCTAAACAACTCAATCATCAGCCGGATTTTCGTTTTAATCGTTGCTTAACAAATGATCTCAAATCTTTTATATCCATAGCATATTCCTAATTATTATCCAATTTTATATATGTTCGATTTACTTATTGGAACCATAACTAATTGCGACGTATATTCCAGATGCATTTTGATACACTATGTAATCATAACAACTAAAACAATTTGAAAACACCAATAGTAAATTTTGTTTTAACTTAAATTGTGTAAATATTCCTAAATATCAGCCTTTTTATATATACGCTATCTATTCATCTTCCCATCGTGTACGACTATATAAATATCACTCTTCATCACACGTTACCTAACCATTCAAAATATCAAAGCTTTTAATCCTCATATTCTCAAATGGATTCGATAATCAAATTGAGCACTTTAAGTGAGATCAAGCCTTACAAATCTGGCTGGAGAGTTGCTGTTAAAGTGATTCATAAATGGGTTTCATTCAGTCATCAGTTTGGTGCATGTCTTGAAATGGTGTTAGCCGATAAAAATGTAAGTTCGAACCTACTATTTCACGTTAGTTTAATGCTTTTTATATATGATCTAAGCCCGCAAATGTTGTCATTTTTAGGATGTCAAAATACATGCAATTTGCAAACAGAAGCTAATGCAACGATTTGAGAACCAATGTGGTGTCGGTGAATGGAAAATTATTACCAATTTTTTATTAAGTGCTGCATCCGGCATGAATCGACCCTCCAACCATGTTTACAAAATTGAGTTCATGATTCAGACATCAATAACGGACTATAACTTAACATGCGACGACAACATGTTCCTTGATCTCCATGATTTTTCCACCATTATAGATGGTTCGCGTGATAATCGTTTTCTTATTGGTATTGTTATTTTCTTACGAAAATAGACTGAGAAGAACGTCTACACATGTGTAGACGTCAGATGAAATCTACTCGTAAATCTGATGGGTTACTTTTGCATTTGACCAAAATAAAATAGTAAACTTCATATGCAGTCTACTTTTTTTTCATGAGAATATTAGACTGAATAGGAAGTCTACACTTTTTCTTCTATCTCGTCAACTTTTTGACATTTTAGTCAATTACAAAACTGACATATTCAACTGAGTCAAAGTTTGAGTCAAATGCAAAACTGACCTTTTGTAAACTTCCTACGCAGTCTACATTGTGTAGACTATCTAGGAAGTCTACTTTGAAAAGTTAAAAGTTCGGTCAAATGCAAAACTAACATCTTTTACGTAGACTTCTTAGTAAGTCTACTCACATTTTTGTTTTTGTTATCAAAGATAAAGACGTAGACTTCCAAGAAAGTCTTCCTAACAAAAATGTTTTTTTTTGGTCAATTGCAAAACTAACCTGTGCATTGACTTGTAGACCGCATCGTAAGTCTACACTTATGCGTAGACATACAAAACAGTCTACTTTCGCGACACAGATCTGAAAAAATGACGAAAACCATGTAAATATGTACATTTTTCCGGTGTAAAGCTCGTTTCCACTCTTTCCCACCGTCCAAGCTCTAAATATGAGCAAAAGGAAGCAACTTTGACAACTCACAACATAATACACTCGAAAATATGAAGTTCTACATATGAAAATGATAGTTATGAGAGTTTTTAAGATGAAAATGGAGAGGAAATGAGAAGAAATGAAGATTTGTTTGTTTAGAAACACAAAAAATTGGTTGAAAATTGAATTCTAGAAGTTTAAAGAGCTCAAAAATGGTTGTTAATGGTTGTTGAAAAATTGATGATGATGACATTTTTGTAAATAAGAAGAAATGTTTAGGGTGTAGTAAGGTTTTTAGCATTTTCGAAATAAATAAAAAATAAATTAATAATGGCAATTTTGTAAATAATTCAAAAATATAGGGAGATATTGGAATTTTCGAAGGTGAATAGTAATGACAAAAAAAAGAGGTTGGTTTTAGGGTTGAATTGAATTTGTAGGTTGTTTTTGAAAGAAGCCCATTTTTTAATGGTAAATAATATTATATTAATAGCTTATCTATTTTATTAATAGGGCAGGGTTAGTAAATATAAAGCATAAACTTAGATTTTAAATATTAGTAGTCATAATAGCTAGTAAGAATAAATGTGGATATTAGTAGTCATAATAGCTGTTGATTATTTTCAGAGATTTATGCAGTCACAACCGGACAGTATAGACTCAGTTGACTCGGGTGATTTGCAGGATCTGCTTCATTACAGATGCTCTGCGACTGATGCTACTATGCTGGTAGCTCCTTTCTCGGCAGGTGATATCTTTGAAACACTGAGGTCTCTTCCAAACGGGAAGGTACCAGGGCCATATGGCTTTACAAAGGAGTTTTTTGTAGCAACATGGTCTATATTGGGAAGGGATTTTGTCACGGCAGTCCAATCTTTTTTCCACTATGGTTTCTTGCCAAGGGGAGTGAACTCTACCATTCTAGCCTTGATTCCTAAGAAGACTCCTGCACAGACTATGAAAGACTTTAGACCAATTGCTTGTTGTAACCTGGTATACAAAGTATTGTCTAAGCTGCTGTCTAACAGGCTGAAGAAGATACTCCCAGAGGCTATTGAACCGAATCAGTGTGCTTTCATCAAGGGGCGTCTGCTGATGGAGAATGTATGTCTTGCAAATGAGATTGTTAAGGGCTATCATCTGGATTCATCCACGGATAGGTCTATAATTAAATTTGATATCTCTAAGGCTTTCGACACTGTAAAGTGGGGGTTCATCATATCGGTATTACAGGCCATGGGGCTGCCAGAGTTGTTTATTCACTGGATCCATCTTTGTATATCTACTGCCTCATTCTCAGTGGCAGTAAATGGTGAGCTCGAAGGTTTCTTCACCAGCGCTAGAGGCATTAGGCGGGGGTGCTCTCTGTCTCCTTATATCTATGTGATCTTAAACAATGTACTGTCGAAACTTCTGAATAAGGCGGCAGAGGAGGGGAGGTTTGGATATCATGCGATGTGTAACAGAGTGCGTCTCACACACTTAAGTTTTGCTGATGACATTTTGGTGTTTACTGATGGGAGTGTCACTTCACTTGACGGAGTCCTAAGTGTGATGGATCATTTTGCCAGTCTCTCGGGGTTACATATAAATGCTGCGAAGTCGTCCATTTATTCGGCAGGACAAAACAGGATTGGCCTGCATCAAAATGCAGAAATGAGGGGGCTATCTGTGGGGTCGCTGCCGTTTCGTTATCTGGGGCTTCCACTGACAACTAAAGCCTGGACCAGAGTGGACTATGAGCCACTAATAGACCAGATTCGCAATAGACTTCTTGCATGGTCTCATCGCTCGCTCTCCTTCGCGGGTCGACTTCAGCTTATAAAAACTGTTATCACCAGTGTGATAAATTTTTGGTGTACAGCTTTTATCCTGCCAATGTGATGTAGCGGAAGCTTCTAGGGATAGAACTAAATCCGTTACTCCAAGAATACACGAATCTAGGGTTTGTGAATACTCTTCACAGTGCTTAATTAAAAGCTCTTAGGGGTTGTGAATACTCTTCACAGTGGTTTATAAAAACCTCTTTAGGGTTTGAGAATACTCTTCTCAGTGGTTTATCAAAACCTCTTCTGGAAAACTCTTTTTATTAAATCATCATAAACTGAATACAATCTTAAGCCTAGACGGCTATATATAAGAAAACCATAAAACCCCTAAAACAATAATGATAATTATCAAAAATAATTAATAAATCAATAATAAGATATATGGAAATATTCCAAATATTTATCTGCATCATTCTCTCCGGGTTGGAGAAGATTCGTCCTCGAATCTTGATCATAGTCTTCGAATCCAGAACGTTTTCCAAGAAAAACTCTTCCTCGAATCTTCAATAGCTTGTTTTGCACGATTCTTGCACGGATCTGTTTGCAACTTAAATTTTCATAAATCCGTTTTTGCACAAGATTTGCACGCATCAGATTATCAAAAAATTTCACAAAATCTTCATAGCACTCGTCTTGTCCGAATTTCGCACGGATCTCGTCCTGTCCGAATTTTGCACAGAACTCGTCTCGCCCGAATTTTGCACGGACAACACAGACATCTTCTTCGATAAAGCTCTCCTCGTCTTCATCATCATTCAATTGCACATCTTGAGCTCGTGCTGCTTCTCTTTTCTTTAATGCCTCATCGAACTTATTTAATGCCTTACAGAAATCTTGTTCGATCTTCTTCAACTCCTTGCAGAGATCTTGTTTAATCTTGCTGATTTCTTGTTTAACCTCTTCCAAGATCTCAACTATTTGTGGTTGTAGATGCATCTGCGATCAAGATAATAGAACCGTTTGGCTCTGATACCAACTGATGTAGCGGAAGCTTCTAGGGATAGAACTAGATCCGTTTATTCCAAGAATACACAAATCTAGGGTTTGTGAATACTCTTCACAGTGCTTAATTAAAAGCTCTTAGGGTTTGTGAATACTCTTCACAGTGGTTTATAAAAACCTCTTTAGGGTTTGAGAATACTCTTCTTAGTGGTTTATCAAAACCTCTTCTGGAAAACTCCTTTTATTAAATCATCAAAAACTGAATACAAACTTAAGCCTAGACGGCTATATATAAGAAAACCATAAAAACCCTAAAACAATAATGATAATTATCAAAAATAATTAATAAATCAATAATAAGATATATGGAAATATTCCAAATATTTATCTGCATCACAATGGCTTGCCTAGATGAAATAGAGAGCTTGTGTAGTGCCTTTCTGTGGTCGGTTCGCCAAATACACATCACAAAGCTAAAGTAGCCTGGAGTGATCTTTGCTTACCTACGTCTGAAGGAGGATTAGGCATCCGCAAAATTAGAGAAAATTCTACTGTCTTTGCGATGGGCCTGGTTTGGAAGCTGTTTACCTTATCTGGCTCTCTCTGGGTGGCTTGGGTGCATAGTGAGCTTCTGAAAGGGAAATCTTTTTGGGAAGTAAAGGACACTAGTAAAGGTTCTTGGCTGTGGAGAAAACTACTTAATCTGCGAGACATGGTTTCTGAATTCTTGTGTTTTGATGTTCGGAATGGAGAGTCAATTTCTTTCTGGTATGATAACTGGCTAGGCACTGGATGCTTATTGATAAGACAGGGGACCTAGGACCTACATACTTAGGAATACCTCGGCAGGCAATGCTTTCTGAGGTTTTTACGGATGGGGTTTGGCGCATGAGAAGAAGGGGCAGAAGAGTGTTTGGAGAGGTCTATGATGCGATTGAGGGTGCAACAGCACCAGCAATAGATGCGGGGAGGGATTTTGTACTTTGGAGACATGGCGATGACGATTTTAAAAACCATTTCTCCACCCAGAAAACATGGGATCAGATCAGGGTTAGGAAGCCGGAAGTCCCTTGGCGCTCCCTTGGTTGGTTCACCCAAGGGGTACCGCGACAGTCCTTTATTGTTTGGTTGGCATTTAGAGACAGATTGTCTACTGGAGTCCGCATGAGGCAGTGGGGAATCACCCAAGGCTGTATGTTCTGTGGGGAGCCAAATGAGGATCGAGATCATCTCTTCTTTGCGTGTCCTTTTACCTACACTCTCTGGTTAAAGCTCACGTCTCAACTGTTGGGAAACTCAGTCTCTCCGGCTTGGTCTACCACGGTTACAGCTCTTCTGCGATCGCGACGGGATAAGTTGGATGGTATCTTGCTGAAACTTGTCTTCCAAACTGCCATATATTTTGTTTGGAGGGAGAGAAACTCTAGGCGTCATCAAGGAGTTCGGGTGGATGGGGGAACACTGGCTAGACGAATTGATAGGTTCATACGTCATAGAATTCTATCTTTGAAGTACACGGGCAGTCATAAGTTGGCAGGGCTTCTCCGACGTTGGTTCGAGGTCTACACAGGATGATGAGTTTGAGAATAGGACCACACTTTTTATTCACATTTTATTGAAGTAGTTTCCAGTTTTTGTGTTACTTTTCAATTCGTTGTAAATGTCTATTCATTCTTTGATTAATTAATATAAAATTTAATAAAAAAAAAAGAATAAATGTGGATATTAATTTGTTGGATTAACTAATGTAATGTATAAGTAATGTATTATTTTCTGATTAATAAAATACAGTCCGTAAAAGAATGTGTATATGTTTTCAAAAAAAAAAATTGATGTAGTTATTTATACATATTTTAATCGGCATATATCAACAATTTATTTGCACACTTTCATAAATGTTGTAGTTATAGATCCTAGAACATAGGAATTAAAGAAAACTGTTAAATGGTGGTTACAAAATAATTCTTAACACAAATTGTTTAGAACGGCATTATATTTTGATTCAGTTAGAAAATAATTATTAGACCAAACTTATATCAATTGGTCTTTTTTTTTTTTTTGAAATACAACTTATATCAATTGATCATGTTTCAGAATTAATAGAATAGATAAGAGACGTTGCAGTGTAAGAATACCAGATTTCCCAGTTAGAAATCGTGTGCTTACTTCTTTGATTAATATTTAATGTTTCCCCAATTCTTTTAAGAAGATGTGATCAATCTTTTGTGACACATGTGAGAGGTGCCTTTATTCCAGTAAAAGTAATACTAATAAACACATACAAGTGTACTTGGAACCCCTTCAGATATGTAACAAAAGTAAATGTGTGTACACATCCACCGCAGATATATCGATTTTATTAGTGTGTAATCATGGAGTCGCCGGAAGAAGATATGTTAAGAGGAAAGACCCTCACAAGAGAAAGATCAAAGCATACTTTATAAAACCTCTGGAAATGAAAAATACAATGCGACTATACATATTATGCAATCACTACTATTTGTTCAATAAGTGAATCAATAACATATGTTATTCCTTGCATTTGCACCGTACTAATCTGACTAAAACTCACACAAACAAAACAAAACAAAAATCAAAAGCATACTACATCAGACTGAAACTGAAGAAGCAGATAATTGTATTCAATCATTTGCTTGAGCACCATCACCTCATGAAGTATCCTGTACATCCAAAAGTTCCGTTGGTGCCAATGCAGAACGGGATTCATCCCATGGCACCTGGTAAGTCTATCTCCTTATATCACTCACAAACATCTTGGGATATGAAAAGCATCTTTATTACTTGTTATTTAACACTAGAAGGTTGTAGCGCAGTTAACAACATGCCAATGGGATATCGAGTACTACAACAAATATCCTCAAATGCATGCTCCAGGCCATCCTCATATTGATGCAATGAGAATGTCAAGCTGCCACGTGGTTAATGGAGTCCCTGCACCTGGGAACTTCCAACCAATGAGGATGAACTCAGGGAATGAGTAAGAACAAAGTTTCCAATTACACATTAACTTAGTCGCAGTAAGTCTTTTTTCTAATTCCTTATTGTTGTGTTTCTGGTGCTTGTTGTGTAGTATGGTGATAGATACAACTGCGGCTGATCCAACTCCAATGATTCCACCAAACAATGGTATGTCATGAGTGTCGGAGATGCCAGTGAGTCCAGCTTCCGTGGCGTCAAGTGGACACTTCCCTTTTGCTGCTTCAGACATGTCAGGCATGGGAATGGACACTTCAGCTCTTGATTCTGGTTTCACATCTGATGTGGGTACTTCAGTGGGGTTACAGATTGAACCAGATGGAGGAGCTGGAGATTCCAGAGACAATCTGAAGCCATTTGATTAGATTCCTTGGACCTTTGGCCTCTCTGATCTCACTGCTGATTTGTCAAATCTTGGAGGTATATGTTCTTTCTATATAGAATGTTTGCACAGCATTGATGTTTACTGTCTGATCAATGGAGATCTTGCAATTTTACAGATCTAGGAGCCTAAGGAAACTATCCTGGTTCCCCATTTCTTCCATCTGATTCAGAGATTTTACTTGATTCTCCGGAACAAGATGACATAGGTAAACACATCACTGCTTCTTTCCTTCTTCTTAAGGATCATCATCCTTGTAAGAGTGGTGAAAAGTTCCAAACTTGGATTGCTTATTAATGATTTGTTACAGCTTCATGTTCTGTGATCATTATATAGTCACTGACCAGTCTTTCTTCGCTTTCCAACTGTATTCTGTAGAGGAATTCTTTGTGGATAGTCGATCCCAGGGCCTTCATGTCCTCAGTCAGATGAAGACAAGCCTTAAATTTCCGTAGTCTCGAGTCTTAATCAAGCCATGATATCTGATCAACAGGAAGCAAGCAAGCAAAGGTGTTACTGGTTCATGATCTCTGTTAAAGGCTAATAAATTAGACTAAAAGATTAATTGGTTAGTAGTGGTCACTGACCACTGGTCAGCTGTGAAATTGTATTTGCACTTTTTTTTTTTGAGAATGTGTAAGCATTGTAGAGACCATTATCATTGTATAATATATGTCTCAGTAATCTATCTATTTCCCCCCATTTTCTGTGTTGGCCATTCATAGCATGCATGAGTAAGTATCTCATCTCTTTCCTCTTTACTAGTTTTCTTTCGTTTTTCTTTTGCAGGAGAAAATGACGTCTTACTTACCCCGGAAAGATTGAAAAGTCTCCTCAAGTCTACTAAATTATTTTTCAGCTTCCGTGGCGTCAAGTGGATCATATATTTTTTTATTATTTTTCACAGATTTGAGAATTTGTGGAAGAAGACAAGAGTTGATGGAGATGATAAATTTCCAAAGAAACAAGTTGGTAAAGTATGTATCAGTTGGATTTGTTGTTAGTCTTGTCAATTACGAGTTTATGTAGTAATATTGATTTGAAATATTTTTGTGACAGGATTACTAAAAATGAAGATTCCTTTAACCAGACCTAGTAGACCATCAGTAACTTCAGTTATAATAAAAAAAAAAAGTTAGACGTAGCTTATAGAGAAGGGCTCAAAGAAGATCAGATCCTTTTAAGCAGCAGCCATTAACGTTTCATTCTCCAAAGAAGAAATGGTCAATTGCTTGCAGAACTTGGATCGTTTAATGAGAGCGTTTTATTAAAACTCATAAGTTGTTTGAAAAATCAGGTAAAAGCTTAAACCAATACCAAAACTGCAGATGTTGTACCAAAACTAGCGAATCAAAAAGTGATCAACTTTGAGATATCTAATGCGTCGAAACAGCTAATTTCATATCATTTATCGTCATTACAACTGATGCACCTTCTTTTTTTATTAGCAAAAAGGATAACATAATACCAAAGCATAGTCAGAAGAAACATACATAATAGCAACCCTAATAATCTTAGACCATACGCTAATTATTCACCACATCTTCTTTTGGCTTCAACGTTTCCTCTTCATTCCCTAAGAACTGATATTTGAGCGTACAGATTCCAAGGACCCATCCACAGCTTGCTCCTGCAACAAAACGGGTTGCGTATCCAACCATACCAAGAAATCCCATTTTCTCTTGCCTGCATACAGTAGATTTTAAACATAAGAAACTCTAAGATCTTGCAGATCTATAATAACAATCAATCAGAGAGAAAGAAAGAGGCAGACTCACACGACAGACGACGGCGAGGCGTTAAGGGTGATCGAAAGAAAGAAAGAGACGACTCGGCGGTCAGAAATCTTAAACAAACTTTATACTAAGTTTAACAAAACCCTACATTACCGCAACGGGCCCAGCCCAATTAACTTTGCTACCACGGGCCCAGACAACATATTTGGGCTGTGCTTATCCCTTTCCATAGGTTCTTGGGTTATACCGATTTTATTTGAATTGATGTTTTAATTTCACAAATTTAGTATGTATTGGTAATCTATTTTAGTATTAATAATACTAGGAAATAACCCCGTGCGTAAACGCTCGGGAATAGTGAATTTTTTTTATTTTTATTAAAATTTATTTTATTTAACTTTGTAATAACTGTTAAAAAGTTAAACTGATGTGTAATATTATAATTATTTCAAAAATAAATAATTATGCGTCTAACTGAATACTTATATAATGTATGAATATTAAATAAATTGTGTGCATGAGAAATGATTTTTTTAAAATTATGAGTAACAAAATAAATTGTTATAAAAATAAACATTCTATATTTTATAAATGAGATTTTCTATAAAATATTTTTACTTTAATTTTCGAGAAAAACATACTAATTTTCCCTTTGATAAAATGGATTGTCTAAACTACAAGTCATTCCCTTTATCTAATAGTTTCATCAGTGATTAAATTAAATATATAAACTTACACAAGAAAATTTCATAACTAATGGATTGCTAGACAGTAGATTTAAAAAAAATATATGAATAACATAGATTGTAACTGTACGTTTTTCTGAAAAAGTGATTTTCACAGATTATTATAAAACAGATAGATCATTTTAACTAATTTTTATCATGGTTATTCATAGAAATATAAACCAGTATATATGCACAAAAAAACTGAATAAATTGTAGATTTTGATTAATGACAAGGTTATGAATAAACTATTCCTAGTCACTGACACACAGCTATAGTTAGGAACAAATTCTTATTAATTAAAATGATATATTATATTCCAAAATGTAGATGCCAAAAAAAAAATCCAAAATGTATAGTTATGTTAGTAAGATAGCATAAATCATATTTTAATAGACAAAGTGGTTGGTTTAAGTAATGTGAGTATTTCTATAGAATTTGTTATTTAAAAAGTATAAAGAATGAACAAATAATGAAAAGACACTTTTATAGATTAGTGTTGAAATCTTTTTGGATAAAATGACATACCCGTAAACATTTATTTAGATTCTTTAAAAGTAAATAAATAAAAATAATAATTAAATAACAGCATTCATCAAAAATGTAGTTTCGAAAATGAAAAAAAACATGCCACTATTTTTAGTAACTTTATTATTAGTAATTCTACCAAAAAAATCACTTATTTATCATAGCTTTTTTTAAATGATACATAATGATCGATATCAGAAACCATCTAAATGTTTTCATTGGTGTTTAAAGATGAATCACTCTCTTTTATACTTAGATTACCAATTGCTAACAAGTAAACACAATAGGATAAAATTTATTTGCATTAGATGTTTTGTCTTTAAGTGAAGGTTTAAATTTGACCGACCATGAAAAAAAAATGTGACACCTAAAAAAATACAATTATTAATATATTAAAATAATTGGAATAATTATTTTTGAAAATTTACGCAATTTTTAGGATGAAGAAACACATACAATTATTTATATTAAAACAATTAAATTACCTAAAAACTGAACTACTAAATAGTTTTAAATAAATTTTAAATAAATGAAAATACAATTTCCTAAGACAATATATAATTTTTAAAAATTTACGCAATTTTTAGGATGAACAGACACATAATTAGACAATGTGACCATTTCTTCAAACCAACGAACATTTTTTCCAGGTTATGTCTTTATCTAAAAATCTTTGGTAAATTTTTAACAATGTATCTTTTGATTTTCTAGGCTATTTATGATTTTGGAATCAAGTCACCGTGATTTGCCAAAAACATATATCCTATATTTATCATAAAAGAAATTTTTTATACTTAGTTTTAAATATAAAACGTGTATAAAATGAAATTATCATAAAAATCACATAAAATAAACAAAACTGAATGGACACTGATATAAAAAGAGATAACCTTTAATTAAAAAGCAGTTGTGCATAGAGACTCAGAGAGGTAAGATATACTATCAAATATAAACAACATAGACATTCACAACAGTTTTTTTGGTCAAAAAACATTCGCAACAATTCACAACATACAAATAACATATTTTTTTCAAAAAGCATACAAAGATATTTGAAAACTCATGAGTGCTAAAAGGTGTAACTTTTGATTTAAAGATTAGAAAGATGCACCCGGTTGAACGGACACAACCCTAGGAGAAAGGTTTTTGATAATATTTTTTTTAATCGTATGAGAAATTGATTTGTTCAATATTAGCACATGATGGCTTCGTGAAATTAGTATTAAACCGAGCGGTTTGGTATATATACTGATTAGATACCTTGATGCATGTGAATTATCTCTCTTACGTTGAAGGAGCCTAGTGTCACCGTCCGAGTAGAAAATAACATGACCGATGGAAGACGGGTTGCCTGGTGGGACTTTTAGGTAATTATCGAACCGGGTCTGCTGTTCAAAAAAAATAAAATCGAACCGGGTCTGCTGTTCAAAATAAAAAATCGAACCGGGTCTTTAACATGTGTTTAAGATTCCTCGGGTCACAGGTGACAGTCATGATGAGACCTTGCTTCCTTGCCAGTAAAGGAACTGCACAGATACAAGTCTGGTAAGTTTTACTGATATTAAAAACATATATAGAATAAGTAATTAAGAGGCCACAATGGCACAATTTACACAAATGTGTATGTATAGTCTAGTGATTAATTTTACATTTATAATTTCAAAAGATGTTTGGTTTGATTCTTTCAGTGTGCATTATATTTTTCAGCTTCTTTTTGTTTAGAGCTTGTAACCTTGACAAGTTTAGGACTCCATGATAAATATTTTTAAATATTATCTAAATGTATGAATATAAGATAAGAATCATGTATTCATGGAATCATGTGTTCATGGAGTAGACATATCAGGAATACAGTTTTGTAGAAAAGAAAAACTCACCTTTTCATTTTGTAGAAGAAAATTATGACTAATAAGGATCTTTTGCTACCCAAACACGAATGAACCCCTCTTTCTATAATCTGTTGTTGATAATTTTTCATTTTAATATCTTCTAAAAATTTGTAAAAAGATAACTGTACACAATTCTTTTTCTTCACAATTTTAATAACTTTATGAAAGTAACAATGAAAAAAACTTATAGACATAGCCTATTTATAGTTTCTTTAAAGAATTCTATGAATAGTACATTTATGATATATTTTGAATAGGCACATCATTACAAAAAGGCACATAATGAAAAGATATGTAATTACATAGAGACACTTATTGAGATATTTAAAAACTTTCTTATAATAATTTGTCTTTCATAATGAAAAGATACAACTCTTAAGTATATCTATTACAAAAGGGTTCAATGGTTAATCTTCTGAAAATATGCAAATTTTCAATTATGAAAAGATTTAATGAAAGAGTTTTAATGGTTTAGTTTGTGAAAATATGCAATCCTTCAGCGAATAAAAGGGTTTAATGGTGTCTATCTACTAATATTAACAATTTTTTAATGTTGAAAGGTTGTGAATCTCAATAAAGTTGAGAGGTGTTTTATATATGTAACTCTATAAAGTTTTAGTTTAAGAGTTGTGTCTTTAAAAAGTTGAGAAGTTGTGTTTTCTAACATGTAATTCTAAAAAGCTTTAGTTTAAGAATTGTGTCTTTACATCATAAAAAAAATAGTTTTCAAAAATTGTCAAATATTCCAATAGTCTATTTCTAAAAAGTGTATTTGTAAATTTATTTGTTTGAAAAGTTTTTTATTAATTAGTATATAAAGAGTCATGTCTTTCCATTGTAAAATAAAAATAAGTTTTTAAAAATAGTTTTTAAAATAGTATTTATACAATGGTTATAATTAATTTAACTAAAAGTGTAAAACATATTTATATATTCGTATTTAAATAAATATATATATATATATATATATAACAGTTATAATTAGTTTAACTTATTCAGAAGAGAATAATCAAATATAAATACATAAAATTAAATAAAAATTCATAAATTTCACAAATAATAATGTTTTGACAACCATCAACTTGACATTTTTATAGTTTAAAAATAGTGTAATACATGCACTATGCATATCATCATTGACAATGACGGTTGTCAAAATTTCGTTATTGACATATCTACAGTCATTTTCAAAGATGATCCAGGAACTATCGTTGGAAATATGTCAAAAGCATCGTCCCCATTATTAATGGTTATATGAGAAACTATCATCGTAATCACTTATATGTTTGAAACTATTATTGTCACTGATGATATTTTAGTTTTTTTTTTTCAAAAAAAATAATCCTGTAAGTTTATGAAATATATTTTTAAAATTTTATCTAGAACACTATTTTAATTTTTAATTTTATAATATTTTGTGAATTTTATTTAATATTATTTTTTAAAGAATAATCTTGAAATTTTTTGAAAATATATTTTATTTTTTGAAAAATATTTTTAATTTTTAATTGTCTAATTCATTTTGTTAATTTTATTTAATTTTATAAATTTTTATTTAATTTTTTGAATTTTATTTAATTTTATAAATTTTGATTTAATTGTCTGAATTTTGATTTAATTTTCTTTTATTTTACCTGTTCAATATGTCACTTTTTGATTTTGGAGGTTTTTTGTGATACAATTATCACTTCGAAAGTTAAAAATGTTACCGAAAAAACTTCAAAGTTTAAAGTATCATTAAGTGACATTTTCAAGGTTTGTTATACGATATTCCCCTAAATTTTCTTTTTCTCATCAGGGATCCCAGCCTGGATACTGGAGAAAATAGTGTATGCATTAAGGGATACTTAAACCTTCCTCTTAGCCAGAATGTTCACATTGCCTGCCACTCTCTGCATCATATTTGAGCTTTCATGACAAGTTTTATGCATGGCTGATCTAAAAGTAACATTATGAACATCTTAATGAACACATCGTTGGTGCTGTCCAAAACAAAACAAAAAAGCATACATCGTTGGTTTCTTCATATGTTTACATTAGTGGTCTTAGTGGTCTTAGTTTACAGAGGGACAGAGGGAAAGATATAACATTACGAATAGATTCGTATTTATTGTAATGCAATAATTTTTAGCATTACAAATATTGAAATCTGATCGAAACTTGACGATCTTTACACTTCTTCTTCAAGTACAAACTTCCCCACTTAAACGCATGCACATGCATATGAGTTCTTCTGGTGAACATCACGAATCAATTACTAAAGAAACAGAATTAGGAAACTAAATATGAAACAATGAAAACTGAGTAGACTGCAATGCAAAAGAGAAGAGAGAAAAGGAAAGTCACAAGCGGATTGGTCGTCCAAAAAATAAGATGCAATTCACCCCATCTCCTCTCCACATTACTAACCATTCAAAAAGAGAATGGATCACGGAGACATTCAAATACGAAACGGTGAAAAGAGAAGCAAACTTATAGATATGAAACTAAAAACAGTTAGCTAAAAGATTATGAGAGAGACATTAAGCGGAGTTACTTGTTGGCTTTGACTTGCCGGACTGAATAAGCAAATCTGTGTTGACTTGATTTTTCTGTACTTGCCGTGGTGATATATGTAATTCCCAATCGCTGCTTTTGGTAGCAACATTTATAAACGCACGGCTTATGTCGGAAGCAATTCTGAGATTCTGGGTGGAAAGATAGATTGGAGAAGATGAACGTAAAAACATATGACCGGATTTGGATGTTGACAGAAGCTGAGAGAAGTAAAATCTGGAGAGGGAGAAGGAGCGAATGAGAGCATCTGATGAATGAACTACTACAACAGACTGAAAACATGTACCATTAATTCTATTAATAAGTTTGTGAAAAGAGACGACTTTTGAAGGAGATGATAACGGTTATCCAATTTGTGTAAGCGAGGCTTTGAGGAGCTATGACTTGTGAATTAAAGACGGCGATTGAATCGATAAGGTCTGAAGACGCCGATTGAATCGATGACGTCAGACTCTCATCTTAAACAAAATAAAGGCCATTAGATTACCTACTCCGAACAAGCTCCACCTTTGGATTTGGATGCTTATTTTTTTTTTCCTATAAAAAACAATGATGTCATTGGTTAACAAAAATAGGTTTGCTATTATATATAGATATTTTCTTACATAAAACTTGATTCGTGTTTCTATTTTAATGATTACTAGCTTTTGATCCGCGCGCCCGCGCGGTTATATATTTTTATATAAAATTTATACTTTATATATATATTAAATAATATATTCATATTACATAGTTGCATTGTTTTGAAAACTGTACCGAACCAGCCCGTCAAACAGTCAGACCGTGACTCCGTGCGTCCGTTCTGGTGTTTGTTTATTATTCAGACCATATTTTTTAATTGCATTGTGATATATATTTTTTTTATTGGATGTGTGTTGCATCAGTTATATATTAATATTTTTTTTATTAAAAAATCTAACTGTGTATTAATATAAAGTGTAAATATAATTTGTTTTAAAAGAGACTGTATCAACTTAAAATTGTATATATATTATACACCAGTTAGATATATTTTTTTATTGAATGTGAGTTGCATCAGTTAGATATTTTTTTTTGTTGAGTGTGTGTTGCATCAAGTAGATAAGAAAAAAGTGAGCCCAAAAAACAGAACCATTCTTAAACCATATGATTTATTTGATAAGAGGTGTGTAATATTATAAAATACATGTTCGATAGTGTCATCGTCGTCCAACTAATATTCAAACTATAAAGCTTTTTAATTTATTTTAAATTATATGATATAATCGATTTGTATTTCAAATTAATTATACTTGATTATAAGAAAAAAAAATTAAAAACGTTATTTTAGGAGTAGATCACGTTTTATTACAACAAATCCCTAAGATTTGATTGATAGATCATATATATGGAAATCTTTTAAAAATCAGTTATAATAAATGTTCAATAACCATTAATCATTAATTATTAATTATTTGTTTTAATTGCAGTGGCATGAGATGGTAAATATTGTGGAAAAGTTTGGGTTAAGTACTATATGTACATCAGTTTTAATAGTTTAGATTGTGTTTTAAATAGTATAATAGTTTTTATTTTATTTTTAGTAGATACTTCAAATTTAATTTTTTTTTTCAAACCAATATATTAACTATTGCTCATTAAAAATTATAGAACTTTGAACTTTCTATATTGTGTAAGATAAATTAAAAATAACATAATTCAAAATAATCAATACATTTAATTCAACACTAATCAATACATATTATTGATAATCAGCTAAATATCAAATATATTATTAGATAAAATATTAAATTTGTCTACTCTATCATTCATAGTGTGATTTCTAAATGTCAAATATATTTCTAGGGACTGTTTTGCATTGTTTTTTATGAAATCTTGAGCGTCTGAATTCATGTTTATAAACTAAAGGCTGTTGTGGCAATTATTATTATTTTTTTTTGTTAATTTAAGTATGTGTATCATAAGTAGCATTTGAAATGTAGATTGGATATATGAAACTTGCACAATTAGATTTAGATGAGAATCGATTTCAATCTACAGTTTGTCAAACAAACTATAATGACCACAATAATGTATCAATTTGGTTTAAACCAAATCACCCAAGTAATTTTTCAATCAAACCGACAAATCTTAATCTCAATGTGAAGTAAAGGAGAATCTCAAATTTGTTTACCATTAATATATGAATTCATGTGTATAAACTAAAGGCTGTTGTGGCAAATTTTTTTTTGTTAATTCAAGTATGTGTATCATAAGTAGCATTTGAAATGTCGATTGGATGGGTGAAACTTGCACAACTAGATTTAGATGAGAATCGATTTCAATCTACAGTTTGTCAAACAAACTAATGTATCAATTTGGTTTAAACCAAAATCACCCAAATAAATTTTCAATCAAACCGACAATCTTAACTCAATGTGAAGTAAAGGAGAATCTCAAATTTGTCTATCGTTAATATATGAATTCATGTTCATTAACTAAAGGCTGTTGTGGCAATTATTGTTTTTTTTTTGTTAATTCAAGTATGTGTATCATAAGTAGCATTTGAAATATAGATTGGATAGGTGAAACTTGCACAATTAGATTTAGATGAGAGTCAATTTCAATCTACAGTTTGTCAAACAAACTAGAATGAGCACAATAATGTATCAATTTGGTTTAAACCAAAATCACCCAAGTAAATTTTCAATCAAACCGACAAATCTTAATCTCAATGTGAAGTAAAGGAGAATCTCAAATTTGTCTATCGTTAATATATGAATTCATGTTCATAAACTAAAGGCTGATGTGGCAATTATTGTTATTTTTTTTGTTAATTCAAGTATGTGTATCATAAGTAGCATTTGAAATATAGATTGGATAGGTAAAACTTGCACAATTAGATTTAGATGAGAGTCAATTTCAATCTACAGTTTGTCAAACAAACTAGAATGAGCACAATAATGTATCAATTTGGTTTAAAACCAAAATCACCCAAGTAAATTTTCAATCAAACCGACAAATCTTAATCTCAATGTGAAGTAAAGGAGAATCTCAAATTTGTTTACCGTTAATATATGAATTCATGTTTATAAAGTAAAGGCTGTTGTGGCCATTATTATAATTTTTTTGTTAATTCAAGTATGTATATCATAAGTAGCATTTGAAATGTAGATTGGATAGGTGAAACTTGCACAATTAGATTTAGATCATAATTGATTTCAATCTACAGTTTGTCAAGGATAAGCACAATAATGTATCAATTTGGTTTAAACCAAAATCACCCAAGTAATTTTTCAATCAAACCGACAAATCTTAATCTCAATGTGAAGTAAAGGAGATTTTCAAATTTGTTTACCGTTAATATATGAAATTTTAAAATCTGTATTCAAGACCAATCAATTAAAATAATTAAATATACCAATGTTTTGTTTTCAAACGCTTCCAATATTTTGTTAGCAAATTCAGCCAGATCTTCTGGATCGCATATCTTCATCCATCTCCTCGCCTTTGAATGTGCATACACAAATTCTATTACAACATAATTGTGTAAAGGTTTCAAAAGCAAAACAAATGAGAAAGCAAGTAGTTGCACACAAGAAAAGAAAAAGAAACTAACTTTTAACTGTCAAACTTGTCTCCGAATGTGCACAAAATGTGCACAGAAACTGGATACATTAGTCCACTCGCCAGTAAAGCTGTAAGAACAACGGACATCGACCTATGTATACATAAAAGAGTAGTGACCAAAGAAAACAAAACCACTGTAAAGAAAATCATCAAACATAAACAAACCAACCAAAATATAGTCAATAGAGATTACCAGTTAAAGCCGGTAAAGTCATGGATTGCATTAATCCACATACTGCACACACTACAGACCGCAATACACAGGGAGAAATAAGTATTCAATTGCTGCACTCGATCCATCTATAGTAGTGATCATTGTTTCCACATACTTCTCAGGGACAACATCTCCAAAAGGATCAATCTTTATGCTCCATTATTTTTCTATTGCTTCCACAAAGTTCTCAGGAAGAACATCTCCAAAAGCATCAATCTTTATGCTCAATTCTTCTATTGCTTCGACAGAGTTCTCTGGTTCGCTTGATGAAGAGTAGATGTGTCTACAAAGCAGTATTCCAGAAGAAGAACCTAATGGTGGTTGTTGAGAAAAAGACGTCTCCTTTTTTTCTTCAAAGAGGAACACTTGCCTGTGAAAGCTAAGAGCAAGAGGAAGAGTTGAATCGGATGAACTGGGTCGAGTAAGAACAAGAAGACAGCTTGAGGAAGGCTTTCAAAAGCATCGGGAAAGCTTTCTCCTTGAGAGGATATGAAGAAGAGCACTCACCATTCTCTCTCTCTCTCTCTCTCTCTCTCTCTCTCTCAAAGCAAAAAGGAGAAAGTTGAGTAAAGGTTGAAGGTTTGTATTCGTTGTGAAGGTTTTAGAGATTTACATGGGTTCTCTGTTATATATACTCTGAGCTTACATTGCACCATGAAAACGGGTAAACCCCCTCGTTTGCCACATGTTGACAACTGATTTGCTAGCTTATGCTTTAGAGAGAGACGAAAGGACTGCAAAGCGATTAAGGGAGGCTGATGCTGCTTTATCCGTACTCTATTAGAGGAAACACAAAATTAAAATGGTTCTTCCACAAACTCTCTATTTACTCTGTTTTTTCGCCATTGTTTGTAAATTAGTTGTCGTTTTTAGGTAGTGATGACTATTTCTTATGCATCACCCTAAGTTGAGCCTTTAAAACCCAATATTGTACTATTTTTGAATGCCCACTAATCGATGCTTCCTCATACGCTATTTTTTTTTCTCAGAAACCAGCTGATCCTGAGTTTCCTATGGATGAAACCCAATAATGTTGTGTATATATAGAAAGAAGGAATGTCTATCCTTTGAGCCAAGTACTGATTTTAAATAGTGATGCAACCATTTGCATATGGTCCATTTAATTTGTTAACAATATTTTCCTTGTGGAAGCCTCCTTGGTCCAGTGGTTTGACTAAAAATTCATTAATGCTTCTACACCCGAATGTATGAGTTCAAACCGCAAAAAAAATACCAAATTATGCAGATTATGGAGAAAACGGGTTACAAGAGATCTTCTGCTTGGTGCATGGTATACGACTCGGAGTGGTGCAGTCAGACGTATATTCTCATAAGGTGGTAGAATTGTCAGCTATAGAATCGTCTTTGTAATATTCTCATCGTTGTAATGACACAATTAATCGATCAAACTAATCGATCAGACATTGAAAAAAACAATACTTTCCTTTAAGCTTTTAGGGTTCCATTTTACAATAAACAAATATTGCAAAACAAGGCCTGAATTTATAGTGTGAGAAAAATATTGCAAAAGAAATATAAACAAATATTGCAAAACAAGAAGAAACATGCATGGAAAACTAGATAGATTGCTGTTTTAAAGCCAAGTCTTCACTAAGAGATAGGTTCAGAAACTAAAACACTGGTGCCATAAGTTGTACATGAATATATAGAGTATTCTTTTTTTTTTATCAAAACATAGAGTATTCAAGTAGCTTTTATTTGAAGACTGTAAGGCAGAAAGACGTGTGAGAACAAAAGAAGATTCACTTCTTGTCTTTCTTCTTCAACATGTCAATAAACTCCCCCATAATAATTATCATGCCCGCCATTATCCTCTCCTGATCAAAAGCCGTTGCTGGAACAAAACATAGAGTATTCAAGTAGCTTTTATTTGAAGACTGTAAGGCAGAAAGACGTGTGAGAATAAAAGAAGATTCACTTCTTGTCTTTCTTCTTCAACACGTCAATAAACTCCCCCATAATAGTTATCATGCCCGCCATTATCCTCTCATGATCAAAAGCCGTTACTGGAACATATGGCATCCCCAGTGACTTGCTTAACTTTGCTCTCTGCTTCGATCTATACACTATTTGAGAAAAGGGAAAAAGAGTTCTGTGTTTGAGATTGAACAAGAAAGACACTGTGAGAAAAAGACGAGAAGAGAAGATGGACTTACTCAGGTGAGGTGCGTATAGAGATATTTTACATGTGATCAAGAAAAAGTACACTGCCTGTACAGACAAAAAACAGAAGTTTTAGAAATTATTAAATAAAATAATTTAATTGTATACCTTTTAAATTTTATATATTAATATATTAACATATATTAGATATATATTCGTTAGAAATAAATATATTATATATTATTATACTAATTCTTATAATAATTTTAAATAGCATATTCATACTACACTACCGGTCATTCTATTAAACAGTTCAACAAAATCATACAACTTTTGTAACATATATTGTTTTTATAGCATCGTGCTACAGTAATAACGTCTTATCATCTGCTCTGCCAATCAAGAACTTAATATCAAGTGTTTGTGCTTGGTAGATATGTTAGCAATTTTATTAAATTGTTATATTTTACTAAAGGTGCCTTGATTTTTGTTTGTTGGACATGAAATATAATCTTCTTATAACACTCTCTTGTTCGTTTGAAATAAACACAATAATAACATTCTCTGAAATGATACTTCAACATTTTCGTGATTTTTGGAGTTGATTGATCCCACCTTACACTGCTATCATCTATTGTCCATGTTAGTGCTTTTAAATTTTCCCTTTTGACCATGTTCAAGCATCACGAGAAAGAAACATTGATCAAAGTTGAGGTATCATTTCCGAGAATGTTATTATTGTGTTCCGAGAATGTTATTATTGTGTTTATTTCTCGTGATGCTTGAACATGGTCAATAGGGAAAATTTAAAAGCACCAACATGGACAATAGATGATAGCAGTGTAAGGTAATATAGACAAAGACTTTACACCGCAAATTTCTGAGATCATCCTTATATACTCTCAGCATAACGTATTTTCAACTGTGACCTGGCTGAGATCTAGATTGTCAGTAGATGTGTTCTACTATAGTTTCAGATGTTTAAACTTTTAAAAGGTCTCTTCCACTTCTGATTGTCCCACAAGTTTCAAATTTGCACAACCCCTCAGAAAACACCATCTAAAAAATTACTTTTGGTTCTTGTATCCTGATTCTCATTGTGGGTTTCAGAACCCATGATAACTTTATTTGTTATCTCATGAAGAAATAGTTGTACAGCGCGTCTGTTGAAGATGATTCCACTTTTCTTTCAATAGCTTCATGAAGAACATCTTCACTCGGCCTCCTTGATATCATCGTCCAAGGTCTGGATGTCTTGAAAAAGCTTAAATGCATTTTTCTTCTTCTTGTTCTTTTTGTGCTTTTCTAGTGAAGACAAAATAAAATGAAATTAAGTAACAGATCAGATATCTCCTCTTCAGCAGACGATATAACTGATCCTCCTTCTCTGTCAAAGAAAAGAAGAGGCTACTTCTAGTAAAAATTCCCCACATTGTACTTTTCAGACTAGCAATACCTACATGTTGTTAGTTACGAGGGTTCGCCAAAAGACAAAATCGAACTTCCTTTGGGTATCTTGGGAGAAATGCTGGTGGGAGATTCCTCTGAGCTAAATCTGACTTACTGGAGTCACAATGGAATAGCAATCATGGTTAAATAAGCTAAAAACTGACAAGTTACCGCAAAATACTAACTTCGGGGTTCAAAGGTCAAGCTGGACTAAGCAATTTCATGACTACGAATAAAAGACTGAAAAAAGAAATGGAGAGTTGGAAACTACCCAGAGCCAAGCCCGAGCACACAGACAGAAAATGAAAGGAAAACTAAAGAAAAAAACAACACATTATAAGCACTATTATGGTCAGTAGTACACAGTGTTTCAATGCAAGGAAATGCTACATCCTTAGTAGTAGTATAAATAAACAAGATACACAAACTAAAAAGCTTATCAAACTGGTATATCACCAAGCTTACAAGGAACATCACCCACTCGTCCAGACCACATATTGAAGGTTATATTACTCGCCACATCGGCTCTTTCCATACCACGTATCCACACTCACCATATCATAACCATAGTATATATAGAAAAAAGAAAGAAAAAAACAATCATCAGAATTAGGGCTGGGACTTTTAACCGAACCGTTTACCCTAACCAATCCGACCGGAACGGTCCAGGTCAAGTTAAGAAGATGCAAGTCTAACTTTTTTCTTTTGAAAATCTCATGTAAAAGTTTTTCAATAATTTGCATAATTTGATGTAAATAAAAAAAATTTAGATTCAAATGTATAAACATTTATTCAAATCAATGTGCGAAATTTTATTGATTATATTTTTTATAACTCTTTCGGCTTACGAGCATGCAACAGAAGCCTATCAGCACTCCATGCTGAGATGGAAGGATTGCTATGGGCGACATCATGTCTGAGGGACATGAGGATTATGTCGGCTCGACTAGAGACGGACTGCTCGGACTTGGTGGACATGACCGTAAACCCGTCGGAATGGCCAATCTTCGCGACAGAGATCGAGATCTTTCAGCGGCTTCAAGAGGATCTCGAGGATGTGAGTCTTTCCCATATTCCTCGGAACCGGAACACTCGAGCGGATGCGTTAGCAAAGGAAGCACGGGAAAAGGGCCACATTTTCTCCCATATAGATCAGACCAGGCCAGACAGAGATGCTCTACGGCGGATCGACCGACTGATCACCACTTAATCTAGCGTAGATGGGTAGCCGACAAAAAAAAAAAATCCATTGATTTTCAGAATAAATTAACTCTATATAAATTATTTTTCCACCACTAATCCCTCTTAAAAGTTATTTATAAATTTAGTCACTTTACATTTGTAATCTTTTGTATTTTCGAAAAACAAAAAAAAATAATCAAAACATTTAAACGTCTCTTTCTTGAGCTCAAGACGAATATGAGAAAGCCCATATAGAAAAAAGCCCAACAAAGTATGATCATCACAAGAACGATAAGAAGCTACGATGCTGGTCGTCGGCGAAGCAAACGGATATTTCTCCGGCGACTCACACAACGGATCTCTTAGGGATTTTCATCTGTTGGCGATCTAGACCTGTCTCCGAACCCCCACACTGTATTCATTTCTCGTACCTGGAGTTAGCGAATAACTTAGCCGAGAGCTAATGGCTCTGATGATCGATGTCGCCGTATCTTGCCTCAATTCGATCCGCGAAGTAAGTCTAGAATTCTCTTTAGGATTCCTGATCTGCTGAGTTTCCTAGGAAATGATGAGTGAATTTGATCATGATAGTAATTGGAGATTTCTACTTTTCAACAGTTTGTTGTGTGTGTTTTGTGTTTTTGGCAGATAAAAGAGGATGTGAAAGATGCAATTGTGTATATTGATGCTGGTTGCACTGAAAGTTTCCAGCTTGCAGGAACCTTTCCTTTGTTCTTGGAACTAGGTGCCCGTGCCGTCTGTAGCCTTGAGAACATGACTTCCCTCGACGCGGTAAGCTTGTGTAGATTCTAGTTTCACCATGCATGCTGGTTAAGGAAGAGTGGATCAAACATTTATTGTTCATAGTTGAGGATGTAGACAGAGAGAATGGGCTTGATATGTTATCAAAGTCAGATTGTTTTTTTCATTCTTATCAAACCTCAAAACCAAGACTGAATTGTATCTTTCCATTGATTTTACTTTTGGCATTGGAGTTGCTTTGAATAGCTTAGTCACCATCACTTAGATTGTCTTTCTCTCAAGTTATTTTTCTTGTAGTTGGTTCTGTTTCTGACTTTGATAATGTTATCAAAGTCAGATTGTTTTTCATTGTTATCAAATGTCAATAGCGAGACTGAACTCTATTTTCCATTGATTTTACTATTCGCATTGGAGTTGCTTTGAATGGCTTAGGCGCAATTTAGATTCTCTTTCTCAAGTTATTTCTCTCTCTATCTGTTTCTTGTATACTCGTCTCTTTGATTGTCTAGATTCCATATTCTCATCTATGGCAAAGGATGTGACTGTTGACACCTTTTGCTATATATATAGGTGGCTGATTGGAATTCGAAGTTTGATTGTTCAAACAGAATTGTGATTATGACTTGTCGGCTTCTCAATGATGCTCATCGGTATATGCTGCGGTGTTTAAGCACCCATGAAGGTGTTCACCGCTGCACTGTATTCACCTCTATTTCAGAGGTGCAACTCTATCCTTGTTCTCAAATTTTCTTTTCCTGGAACATTTATACTGGGTACTTTTAGAGAAACCATACGCTATTTGGCTTATACAACGTGTTGTATCTGACTTGCTATCTCTAGTGATTATTATAATCATATAAACGAAGAGCGCAATGAAGTCACTTATCTAATCACTTTGCTAATTTTAACTGTTAGGGATCTCATTCAGCCTGCCCTGATTCACCACTTGGTCCAGACGCGTATAGAGAGTAAACCTTGCTTGCTCAGGACTACAATGAACATACCAAGACGAGCAACAAAATATCCTAAGTTCTCTTCCGCACTTGAATCCCTTACGATGGAGCCTATCACAAGTGACAATGTAGGCGATTCATCAGGTGATGCAGATGGTTTGGTAGTCTCGGTGCACCACTTCCCCTTGATTATTTGTCCTTTTACTCCTAGAACGTTTGTCTTACCTTCCCAAGGATCAGTTGCCGAAGCCTCCTTGTCTCGTCAACATGAGGATTCTCTTAGTTTTGGACTGCCTCCAATAAGCACTGGATCTATGTCTGATACTGATGATGTTCCTCCTGGTGCAACTCTTACCGCACATTTTCTCTACCAGCTGGCTCTTAAGGTAAGTTAATAGTGTAGAAATCAATTTGAACTTATTCATGATGTAGATGAAGTTTGTGACCATGTCATTCGTTCTGAAAACAAATGTAGATGGAGTTGAAGTTGGAGATATTTTCACTTGGTGATGTATCAAAGAACGTTGGGAAGATAATGACAGACATGTCAAGTCTTTACGATGTAGGGCGTCGAAAGAGAACTGCAGGCTTGTTACTTGTTGACCGTACACTTGATCTTATCACTCCCTGCTGCCACGGGGATTCACTTTTCGATCGGATCTTTTCATCATTGCCTCGGGGAGAAAGATTTTCTACACAAGCACAGCTTAAGCAAGGGATTCCAAGCATCGATCGTCCTTCTCTTGATGTTCAAGTACCGCTTGGGGAACTGTTAAATGAAGAGCCAAGCAAGATTAAGGAGTCTGGTCTTCCTGAAGGAGTTGAAGCTTTTTTGCGTGGCTGGGATTCATACACTTCCGATCCACAAAACGAATCTGACAAGAAATCTACAACCAACTGGTCTGAGCTTCTAAATGGATCACTTGTAGCCACTGAATGTTTTAGAGGGACACCTTACTTAGAGGCCATGATTGAAAGGAGAACGAAGGATGGAAGTGTACTTGTGAAGAAATGGCTTCAAGAGGCTCTGCGTCGTGAAAATATCTCTGTTAACGTGAGGGCTCGTCCTGGTTATGCCACGAAACCTGAGCTCCTGGCCATGGTCAAGGCGTTGTCCCAAAGCCAGTCGTCTTTGTTGAAAAACAAAGGGATTATACAGTTAACGGCAACTACAGCCGCTGCGCTTGATGAATCCCAGAGTGCCAAATGGGATGCTTTTAGCAGTGCGGAGATGATGTTAAATGTAAGTGCTGGTGACACGAGCCAGGGATTGGCTGCTCAGATCAGTGACCTGATAAACAAAAGCGCTCTGGCAGAACTTCAAGCTAAGAAGAATGAGAAGCATGATTCATCGTCGTCACGAGGGCTTCTGTCTTTCCGAGACGCCTTACTTCTTACAATAGTTGGTTACATTCTTGCTGGAGAGAATTTTCCTACAGCTGGCTCAGGCGGACCGTTCTCTTGGCAAGAAGAGCATTTTCTCAAAGAAGCGATTGTCGATGCTGTTCTCGAGAATCCTTCTGCAGGGGATCTCAAGTTTCTAAATGGGTTGACAGAAGAGCTCGAGAGAAGATTGAACCGCCTAAAGTCAGAGGAAACCAAAGACACTCCCTCTGATGATCAGCTAGACATTGATGCGCTTGATGAGGATCCATGGGGGAAATGGGGAGATGAGGAAGATGAAGACAATGACAATGCTAAAGCAGACGAGTCCTATGACGATATGCAGCTAAAACTGGATTTGCATGATAGAGTAGACAGCTTGTTTAAGTTTCTCCACAAGTTATCGAGTCTAAGAACAAGGAATGTACCATTAAGAGAAGGCTCATTAGCTTCAGAGAGCAGCTTCCCGGGAGATCCATCTGGAAATAAAGGGCTACTCTACAGGCTTATAACAAAAGTGTTGAGCAAAGAGGAGATACCCGGTTTAGAATACCATTCCTCAACTGTAGGAAGGCTTTTCAAAAGCGGTTTTGGTAGGTTTGGTCTTGGTCAGGTTAGCTACCTTTCTCTCTGATCACTTCCTTTTTCTCACACTTCGCACGAGATACACATTTTATGTTTGGTAATACTTGCCTTTGTCTCCCTATCACTGCAGGCAAAATCGAGCCTTGCAGACCAGAGTGTCATTCTTGTCTTTGTCATTGGAGTTGGAGGAATCAATGGTCGAGAGATTTGTCTCTTCACCACAAAACTTACCCATTTTTTATTTTAGACTTTGTCTTTGCAGTAACCGTCTCTGTTTACTCCATTGTCAAGGTTATGGAAGCTCAAGAGGCTGTGGCGGAAAGTGGAGGACCAGACATTGGCTTGGTTACTGGAGGAACCACTCTCCTAACTCCTGACGACATGTTCGAGCTATTATTAGGACAGTTCAGCCACTTTTGATCTTTTTAAGAAAAAAAACAACTCACTCTATCTCCGGTTGTCTATCTTGTGAAGCAATGTATTAGAAAGCACATAATGAATCCTTTTTTTTCTGTCAACAACACGTAATGAATCTGATAAGCGAATGTGTAGCTTACAGAATTACAGTTCTATTTTCGGAAGAAAACAAGAGTGTCGGGTCTTAACTGCGAATAAGAGTATTTACATCTTTTGTCCCTCAGGTTTAATAATTTTAAAGAAACAGCCTTGATTAAGAATGAAAATCTCAAAACCCCTTAAACCTATCTCGGGTGAAGAAGCTGGAACGATGGCAGCAATGAAGATTTCCCTATAAATGTAAAAGCTTGGTATGGAGTTATTACTCTTTTTCAATCCGGCAGGCTTAGCCACTTTTGATCTTTTTTCTAAAATTCACAAAACTACAGTTCCATTTTCAAAAGAAAACAAGAGATCCGGGTGTTAACTGTGTGAATAAGCAAGCGTATTTACATTCTTTGGTCCCTCGGGTTTTGTAATTTCAGAGAAAAAGCTTTAATTATGATAAAAAAAAATCTCAATTCCCCTTTAAACCTCGAGAAGAATCGCATTTCACCCGAAAAACCTCTCTTGAGTGAAGAACAATGGCATCAATGAAGCTCCTAGTCTCTGAAGCTCGCCGCCAAGGTCTCACCAGACCCTTCTCCTCTCCATTCCCACAAATCAACAGACTCTTCTCATCCTCTCCTCCATCATCAGATCCAAATCCAAACCCTCCGCCGCCTAATGAATCCCCCAAAAAGCTCGAGCCGGTGTCCGAGCCCTCTTCTCCAGAAGAGATCCGATACACGAAGGACTCTCCTTCACTCACTCCCGTCTCCTACGCGCAGCGCGTGGCTCCGCTTCCAGAGGATCGCGTCGTGAGCGAGGAAGACAGAGAGAGAACGCCGGAGGAGGTGGAGATTGAGAGGAAGAGGATCGAATCTGAGAATCGAGCTAGAAGGAGGTTCTTGAGAGCTACAGCTGTGGAAGAGGATACTTCTTCGCTTCCTCTGCCGACGCTGCTTAAACCAGAGCTGAAGCATGGAAAGAAACCTATTTTCGATCTCATGGAGGCTACTAGAGAGATAAAGGTCAGAACTTGTGGTATCAAAAGGCTTAAACTTTTACTTGTTTTGTAGCTAATATAATGTGAATATAGCAGTAGTAGCTTCTTAGGAAGCTGTGGTTGTGTTTATAGAAGTTGCTAAACTCTTACTTGTTCACGTAGGGAACTTCAAACGAATGAGTAATAATAGATCATGAAAGTTTTGTTTGATGGTACTACTGTGAGAGTTGTGGATTCGTTCTATGAGCTTGTAATTGTTTTTGTTGTGTTTGACTTTCAAGTAGAGTGAGTGAGGAGAGAATGAAACTGGACGCATCAATTTCTGCTCATATATTTTTGATGTGTTCAGGGCAATGCAAAGGCCAAGTTTGATGAAACTCTTGAGGCTCATGTGAGGTTGGGCATCGAAAAAGGCCGATCTGAGCTGGTAATATTCTCATTCTTGTCCTGTTTTTTTTTTTTTTTGGAATCATTTTACCTGTTTTTATGTTTGTACTGACTGCGATTACTGTTTAAACTGCAGATTGTTCGTGGTACTTTGGCTCTACCACACTCTGTTAAAAAGGTACAAGAAATGTCTATTTAATCCTTCATGTGACGTTTTATGTATCAGCCGTTTTAGTAAATAGAAAGAAATGATCTTCGTTGTTCAGGATGTGAGAGTGGCTTTCTTTGCCGAGGGTTCGGATGCAGAGGATGCAAAGGCTGCAGGAGCTGATGTCGTCGGTGGTCTTGAGCTATTTGAGGAAATCTTGAGTAATGCATTCTACTTCATTCTCTTTCCATAAATCACTTCTGACATTTGATTGGTATATGATTATTTGTACTTAAATCTGTCTGCAGAAAGTGGCAAGATCGACTTTGATAGATGTCTCGCAACTCCGAAAATGATGCCCCGTGTGTACAAGGTTCTTAGATCTAAGCACTTATTCGAAATTGATATATAACACTTATTCAAAAACCATTTCTCACTAAACATACAAATGGTTTGTTGGTTGCAGATATCAAGGATTCTTAACAATCATGGTCTGATGCCTAACCCCAAAGTAAGTTGGATTGTTCACTCACTCAAACATCTTACTCTAATGTATCACTCAGTATACTTACCTCTTGCCTTTAAGTTAATTCAGCTCACATTATATTTATTGTAGCAAGGAAGTGTGACCAAGGATGCATGAAAGCAGTGAAAGATGCAAAAGCAGGACATACCAAATTCAGAATGGATAAAACTTCCATTCTTCATGTGCCACTTGGAAAGGTTACATCTCTTCCAAAGACTATTATAAAATTTTAACCGAATTTTTCATTTTCTATATATTCATGACAAGAACACTTTCCTAACCAGATGAGCTTTCCTGAGGATGCTTTGAGGGAGAACGTTGGTGCATTCATGAACGCCCTTTTGCTGGCTAAGCCTGCCGGATTGAAAAAGAGTAATAACTCCATACCCCCAAGCTTATAGTATGTATTTGTAGACATTTGTTTTGGAGGATTTGATTGGTTACTCTTTTTGCTTTCTATGCAGCTTCAAAATATGCTGGTTATGTGAATGCATTCCACTTATGCAGCACGGTAAGCTTGTGAATCAATTCGAATGTAGAAACATGTTTTAGACACTAAGTAAGCTTTAACTGAAATTGATTTTATTGGTGCTTGGTTATGTATGCAGATGGGAAAGGGTTATCCGGTATCGATACAGTCGTTATCTAGAGCAGCAGATCACTACACCAAATTGCAGCTCAAGTGATTGAGCAATAGACTCCAAAAGATAAAAGTTTGTTTGTTGCAGGCATTTTGGTTTTCCCCCGGGGGAAGTGCTGAATCTCTGAGAAATGATTTTGTTGTTTACTAGGGGGTTAGTATTGTCGTAGCTCAATGGATTGGATTACTTGATACAATCAAATTCAAATCATGTCTTAATAATCGATATGACAATATGTTTAAATTGCTACTCATCACATCACTTGCATCAAACATAACTTGAATCTTTGCATTTTTATGAAATTCTTGGAAACATCATAGCGAGTTATCACAGTGGTTCACTAGTTCAAGACAAGCTAACTTCTTCACGACTCTGTGTTCGGTTCTGAAACAACTCTTGTTCTCAGTTTTCTTTACTTGTCTGAATCTTATCTTACCTACAGTTACGTAATGAAAATATATCTGATTTCGTCTCAATGCAAACCGATTGAAAGAAAAAAAAAACTTGGCGGGTAGTTGAAGCGTGAAGAGACACCTCACTCCACTAGCTTACACGTGCCACCATCGGTTAAGCACGCTTTCGCCGGTCGCTGTTAGATTCATTCTCAGATTCCAAACTAGCTTCTATGGTTCTTATCCTGACACGTCAGCAACGTCACCCTCGTACTCCTTTTAACTTCTTTCTTCTCTTCACAAAAAACGATTTTTAAATAATAATTCAAAAAATATCGACAATTCTCCTCTTGGTTTATTATAAGATCCCATGTTGTTGAAGATTCATCCTGTAATCTTGGCTCAAATCAATCTCATCCAAAGCCTAAACGAATCTAATCAAGAGTGAATCAAGTATAAAGAGATAACACATGAGACTTTGTTTACCCGGTGCTCACCGCACTTCTCCGATGTGGAGAAGCCGCTATACATCACCGGGGAGAGAAACGGTCTCTCAACCAATCCACTATAAACGGTATGATTACAGTGTACATCACCGGAGGTTTCTCTCCTCTTCTTCCCCTCTCTCGATTACATCTAATCAGAGTTACAACAAGTATATTAGAGGAAGAAGATCAAGCTCTGAGCTTAGACAAATCGAGAATCATATCTCACTCACTCTCATCTCTCGAGCTCTCTCTCTCTCATCTCGAGCTCTCTCGCTCTCTGTGTCAGTTACCACTCTCGTCGACAAAGACGATGAAGATAATAACCAAAAGATAACGATTCCTTTTTGCCCCAACTCATGTGCTCCTCACGTGTACGTTAATGGCTTTAGTGATACCTTCTCTTTCACCGAGAGACTTTCCTTAGCTCAGCATATTCAAACCTTCTGTCTGACTTAGAAGCTTAGAAGATTGATGACATAATCTCACAATCTCCACCTTGGCATTGATCTTCTACAGCCCAAACTCCTCTTGAGCTTCCCTC
Organism: Raphanus sativus; assembly: GCF_000801105.2. Lineage (NCBI taxonomy): Eukaryota > Viridiplantae > Streptophyta > Magnoliopsida > Brassicales > Brassicaceae > Raphanus > Raphanus sativus. The sequence goes on along the minus strand of NC_079514.1, from coordinate 28,582,190 downwards.
CGGTGATTGAGCAAACCTGCTCATATCCTGCAACCTCTTGCAGCTTCCTGCACCTCCTTGCAGCTTCCTGCATCTCCTTGCAGCATCCTGAGAAATCACCTTCTCAGCTTTGTAATCCTCTGTATAAAACCCATTCAGCTTCATCCTCACTTTGAGCTTTACCGCTCAGCTTCAATCCTTCATGAAACTTGTTTCCTTCCAACATCTTATCCTGTATCTATCTCGATACATCTGAAGACTTCCTTACCGCTGCTCCTTAGAACCTTTTAAACCCAGCTCTAGCCTTAACAACTCCCAGTCTTCAATCACTTAAGCAGCATCAATGAACCAGACATGTAACTTTGTTGTGATGTGAATCACAATGCCATTCATGTGCCAACAACACACACACACCTTCTTAAGTTGTTTTTCCCAGCACTCCACAAACTTGTGTCACGCCAAACTTCTTCATTGATCTTCCTTAGCACTTTCCATAACCTGGAAACTTGAGAAAACCACTAGTAACTCAACATACACTCCATAAGCTTCTCCTTTGACTAGTATAGATCAGCCTATGATGCTTGACTTGTCACTGCAATTAAGGTCTTCAAATAATCTGCCAAAATCTTTGTAGACAACCTCAACAGCTAGTAGATACCGACTGCTCATCCTGAAGTTTTCCTCTACACCAATCTGTATGAACTTTTAACCTGAACATCACTCTGCACCGCTGCTTTAACCAGCAGAACACGCCGCCTAACTCAACTCGGTTAAGAAGACTTTCGATGTAGAGATCTCTGCTCAAACAAATCTGAACTCAACAGAACTTCAGACCATAAATCTGACCACCTGCTGACTTCTTTATTCCTGCCTCAAACTCACAAAACCTGTGACAATCCCTGAGACACCTTCCGTAGTAGAAACCTGCAATTCTCTGACCTGCATAACTCCACCACATCCTGGTATACAAACGCCCCTGTCTGTTCCAGACTTTACCGAGAACTCTGATTTCTAGTAGCTCAATCCTTCTTGTACTCTCTTGTGACAGTACCAGCAACACTTGCTCTTTATCTTCTTGTAGCTACTCTTAGAGAACTCCCTGAGCTTGTTCAGTTTGGTTGTTGACTCAAACAACTCCACCTTGAACTGTTTTCCTGGTCCCTGTGAATACCTGCAAAAAATCACACCTCACAAGTATTTTATATATTGATTTTTCATACCTGTATTGACTCTGCCTTGATGTCCTTGAACTCCATGATTTCTGTGGAGAACCCATACTGTCACTGCCGACATCCTCTTCACATCTCTGACCACAAGCTGAACCCCTTTTACTCCATCTGATCATAACATGTTGAGCTTGAACCTGCTGACACTGACTTGGCTCTCTTTTACTCTTCTTGCTGCACAAAACTCAAACTGAATCTCTGTTGCTCTTGAAAACTCAACCGCAAGATCTCTGAAACCTTTTCACACTGAGATAGACGTGAGAAAACTGTCTGAAACATAACACTGCTCCACCTGAAGTCAAAAAACATCTAGAGATGTGCACTACAACACTTGTAGAGGCAAGACTCCACCTGAAACAATAACCTTTCAAAACCACGACGTGTTCCTTCACACATAGCTTCACTTCTCAGACTTATAACCATCCTGCGCTTTCTTCTTTGATTCACTTAACCGCTTTGTGTACCTGACTGCGCATCCTGCTTCTGAAATGTAATCCAGACCTCATGAAAACTATCTTCACTTTGTAGCCATTCAACCTTAATCACTTAATACCAGAACCACCAAGTGTCGTATACTCCACAATCTGATTACAATACCACCAAACTGACTGTGCTCCAACCTGTTAGTCTCTGCCCACAACACATCTTCACAGAAGACTTTAAACCCTGTGAAACCCTTCTGAATTTAACCATCAGAACCTGTAGCAGATAAACCAGAAACCAGATTTTCTCCAACTGATTTCTTTCCACTGATTTTACTATCAGTCTAACATCATGCTTCTTACCTTTATCTCTTGGCATACATCATCTTCTTATAGCCTCTGAAAACTACAACCTTGAGTAACTGCCACTTGCTGTGCTTCCAAACTTTATCTCCAGTTCCTGACACTTCTCATAATAGCAAAACATGAGCGCCAGTAACCTGCAAATAACCTGAGACATCCAGCACAGACTTGAACTTGTAGCCTCCATGTCCAAAGAAACTACAACCAGCAAAACAAACTCTTGCTTTCCTTTCCTTGAGCCATAAACCAGAAATTTGTTTCTTCTCCTTGGCTCCTTATCACTGATATTCTATCAGCCTTCTTTCTCTTTAAGAAATCATCACTTCTAACCTTCTGCAGAAACTCCTTGAGTGAGACATTAAAGCCTCTACCACGAGCTACCTCTTACACTCACAATACTTCTCCAAAGCTATCAACTTTATTCCCACAAAGAAACTCTGTTCCATCATATACTCATATTGCTACAAAACTCCGTCTTTTCTCTTGGCTTCTTCTTCCTGGAGATATAACATGTTACCGCTTCTGCTTCTTTCTTGATGACTCCACGCATTCTTCTAATAAGCCGTGACGTTTGCTTATGAGAAGAAAAACGAATGTGACGCTCCAACATAACCGAAATTGCTTCATCACATTACTGCCACTCAACATCATGTATAACAGCCTTAGTCCCTTTGCGCAGAAATAACCCTTGCTGCTACAAGCTCCTTATGATCTCTTTTCTGACCTTGATCACTACCACCTGAGCTTCTTAAGTTCACCAGAACCTGACCTTTAATCTCTGTGACTGAACCTGCAACTCAAACTTTCTGAACCCACTGAACCAGCCATGAATCTCCAAAGTACCAAAACTGTCTTGTTCCATTACTTCCCTGCAACTTCCCTTAACTTGAATCCTGAAAGCATTAACAGTATCTGAACAGCCTTTGACACACATACAAACTCACTTTTAAAGCGTCCCTTAAACCTGAAATTTATAAGTGCCACCAATTGCCATTCTTCCAAACATCCTGAAACCACAGCTGCATCTTCCTTCCACAAACAAGCTGACCAATACACAATTTGACACCAAACATGAATCTTGATCACTCTTTGCAAAGATAGCATACACCTCTTGTGATTTAGAGAGCTTCCATTCTTTATACACTGCAGTAGATGAGTATCCAGCCATCACAATAAAGCTCTATGACTGTAGCAGAATGAAATCATTTAACTCCATGTCTTGAACCTGAGGAAACTATGAACTGACTTTGATTCTGTAGCCTTAAGTCTGACCTTGACTTAATATGAATCAAAGTTTAACCTGAGATCCTCCACCTCAAACAGCCAGTATCAAACCAGTTCCAGAACTGCAGAACAACATCACATATCCGACTCTTTACACTTCAGTCAAAGATCCTTCATACGCTTGTGAACACAGCAACGTCTCTTGCGAGTCTCTAATTCCAGAACTCACACCAGCTTATAACTCTAGAGATGAGAGAGCTTAACTTACGGAACCATCTGATTTCACAAACCAGAAACTATCTGAACTGGTAGCATCTTCCTCCGTGCGATTCCTTTCCTCCGTCTCCGACGTCGTCGTCTACCACGAGCCAACGTCTTCATGTTCTTTCTTTGCTCTTGACATTGCAAATCTTGCAACATCTACTAATTCTTCACTCTTGCAACAATGATGCGATCGAAACTTCAACTCCTCCGATCCGATCTTGATCCGTTTCCGATGAATCCTTGAATTGCCTAAACCGAGGCTCTGATACCACTTGTTGAGGATTCATCCTGTAATCTTGGCTCAAATCAATCTCATCCAAAGCCTAAACGAATCTAATCAAGAGTGAATCAAGCATAAAGAGATAACACATGAGACTTTGTTTACCCGGTGCTCACCGCACTTCTCCGATGTGGAGAAGCCGCTATACATCACCGGGGAGAGAAACGGTCTCTCAACCAATCCACTATAAACGGTATGATTACAGTGTACATCACCGGAGGTTTCTCTCCTCTTCTTCCCCTCTCTCGATTACATCTAATCGGAGTTACAACAAGTATATTAGAGGAAGAAGATCAAGCTCTGAGCTTAGACAAATCGAGAATCACATCTCACTCACTCTCATCTCTCTCGCTCTCTCTCTCATCTCGAGCTCTCTCGCTCTCTGTGTCAGTTACCACTCTCGTCGACGAAGACGATGAAGATAATAACCAAAAGATAACGATTCCTTTTTGCCCCAACTCATGTGCTCCTCACGTGTACGTTAATGGCTTTAGTGATACCTTCTCTTTCACCAAGAGACTTTCCTTAGCTCAGCATATTCAAACCTTCTGTCTGACTTAGAAGCTTAGAAGATTGATGACATAATCTCACAATCTCACACATGTACTAGTGCTCTCTGCTTTTTGTTTCATTACAGCCTTGTGTTGCAGATTCTTAGTGACCCTGTACAGAGAATGGTTTACGATGAGATCCATGGCTATGCAGTGACTGCTACCAATCCTTTTCTTGATGACTCTAGCCCTAAGGATCATGTTTTTGTTGATGAGTTTGCTTGTATAGGTATGTATTTTGTCTTGAGTTTCTTAAGGTGCATTTTCAAATGAGGCAGGGCAAAGGCTGATGATCTGTGTTTATTGTTTTGATAGGCTGCAAAAACTGTGCCAATGTGGCTCCAGATATATTTAAGATTGAGGAAGACTTTGGACGAGCAAGGGCCTGTAACCAGCGTGGCAACCCTGATTTACTCCAACAAGCAGTTGAAACATGGTTAGCCTTTTGTGTTCTGCTGTAACATGCTTTAAGTGATTGTGGAGAATTGATTGGGAGATGCCTTATTTTTCTTTATGTTTCAGTCCAGTTGATTGTATCTATCAGACTTCTGCGGCACAGTTGTCATTGCTCGAAGATGAAATGCGTAGGGTTGAAAGAGTGAATGTAAGCCTGAGCATTATCTCTTTGTGTTTCTCTTATTGTTTGGCATTTCTAAGTGTTTTTGATTATGTTGGTTGCTAAACTGCTACATAGGTTGCTCTGATGCTTTCTGGAATGGGGTCAGGAGCCGTTGATGTTTTCAGAATGGTAAGAAGCTTGGTAGTTTACTTTGGCTTCATCCATAGTGAAGCAGAGGTAGCTAGCTTATTGTTCTTCAGCTTTCATCTTAACTGATCAATCTTTGAATCCAATTACAGGCGAGATCTCGATGGGAAAAGAGGCAAGCAAAAGTTTTGGTATGAACTATCATCCCTCACATGCAGAAACTATTCAACAACATTCAAAATCCCTTCTCTTAGATATGACATAACAACACTTCGTGTTTTGCCTATGTTTTCAGAACCAAGCTAGAAGTAGAATGATGAAGCGGAAAAGCACAGATGAAACACCTTCCTATTGGGATAACCTCTGGGGCAAAGATACTCAGTACCAGAAAAGCGGCAAAGATTGATAGTAAACTCTCATAACCTTTGGCCTGTAATCATATATTAACACATTTACTCTGTTTTGTGACAGAGGAAGAAGTACAAGAACGAGCACAGCGAGCGGCCGCAGCAGCCAGGAGATGGAGGGAGTACTCACGAAAAGGCGTGGATAAGCGCCCCACGTTCAAACTCCCTGACTCATCCTCCAGGGGAGACAACTGAAACCACCTCCAGACATGAATCTTAAATGGTAGTAAAGTATATATGTAATAATTTCACTATTTTAGACTTGTATTGCTCTCTTCCCATATCGATTTGTAGAAGAACGAAAAAGAAAGTGTATAAACGTTTTCTTTTTTATGTATTACTAGGAGATTTCATGCGCTATGCGCAAAAATAATGATTTTAGATACAATGGTTTTTTATTTTTCAAAAAAAAAATTGTTTACACTAAAATATGATTATTTTCTATTTTAGTTTTATCTATTTGTAATAACTAAAATCATAAATGTATTTTTATATTTTTGTTCCTTTTAATTGGGTTAAACTATTAAAAATATTTGATTAGTGTTAATTTAGTTTTGTATTTGTTGATGCACATTTACAACTAATTTTGATTACATATGTATATATATACATATATAAATATACAAAATAAGAAATATAAATTGATTTAAAAATATATTTATAATTTTATATAGTTTTTAATGTGACATATACATTACTTTAATGTAAATATTTGAGTTATTAATTATTACTATATTTAAACAATCTGTCAAATTCAGTTCAAAAAAAAAAAAAAAACAATCTGTCAAATTAAATACATATAAAATTTTATATTTATGGTGATATATGAGTTAATAGTTATTACCATATTAAAATAAAATTGCTTTAAAATAAAGTTTTATAAGGAAAATAATACATGTCACCATTTTTGAGATGTTATGTCATCATTTTTGAGAGGTCATGTCATCATTTTTTTCTGAAATTGAATGTTATGATGACACCTATACAAATCACTTCACAAATAATAGTTACTAGGTGACCGGTCCGCACCCTGTGCGGACATTGTACAGTTTTAAATTATAGATAAAATAGTGCTTAGGTTTAGAAGTAACGGATTTTAAATCATAAGACCACCGTCTTTGGGATAAAGCATCAAGCACAGGAAAAATGCTGGTATTCAATATGTTAAAAAGACGAGATGGAACAAAGTAACTTCGGTATCAAGAGTTAGTTATTGTGTATATGTATAATTACAACGTCCCAAAATAATTTTTGTGTTTAAGAAAATATTTTATTTTCCAAATCTGGAATTAATATTGTATAGTTTGAGAAGTAACATATTTTACATTATCACTAATTAGAATTGTATTGTATTTGTAATTCTTTATTTTAGGTGAAAAAATTTTTATGCATAATTTTACTCGTAAAATTTATGTAGACATATTAAAAGAAAATATAATAAAATTGAAAATATTATCCATAAATTATATAAAGTATGAAGTATAATTCTCGATAAAGAAAACAACTTCCATTAGAAACCCGGCAAAAATAAATTTAATTTTGTAAGCAAGTGGACGGGTTAACATAATTTGAAAGATTTATAAATTTGTAAATTTTATTGAACATAAAAGAATATTAAATTGACATACCATGATCGGAATAGTCAGAAAACTGATTGGCAATGAAATACTATCGATCTTCATACTCATCACTACTCATCTGGCAAATACAAAAAAAAAATTGTAATAATTTATATACTTTTAAAAAAATATTGTTAAAAAGTAGATAACAATTACGTACCCTCCCTACAGAATTTCTGAAAAACTTGTTTGTATACAACATTCAATGTTTTTGTCTCTGGCTTCCTTTCTTTACCAGTTATTAGAATTTTTAATCCAGCTCTCGACTTAACTCTTGAAAGTGCAACGTAGAGCTGACCATGAGAGAACACTGGCCTAGGCAGAAACAAATCAACACTTTCTAGTGTTTGACCTTGGATTTTGTTGATGGCCATCGCGAAAGCCAATGTAACGGAAAACTGTCTTCGACGCATTCTGAAGGGAAACATTGTGTCAGGTGGGATGACATACATTGTAGGAATCCAGACTTTGTCTCCAGCAATAGTGTTTCCAGTTATAATTCTACCTTTTATCACATGGGGCAGTAACTGAGTAACAATTAGCCTATTACCATTGCATAAGTCATCTGCAAGATCCATGTTACAGAGACACATAATATGAGCACCAACCTTCAGCTTCAAATAATGTCTAGGCAGTCCAACCACTTTAACACTGTTCAAAAACTCTTGAGGATATACTACATTTTCTTCTACGTTAACATCGGATGGGATAATACTGTCAGAGCTAAGGTAAACCTTCTCTTCACCTGAAAGCATATGTAAATCCTTGACTTTAGTGACATGTAAAAAGTCACTGAAACATAAGAGTAAACACAAAAATATGTTACCTGGCAAGTGGCAACTGCGAAAGCATGTAATCATTTATTTTATCCACTTCATCATTTGTAGGAGTGAGAATGGCTCGATGTCTATACAAATCCTTATATGTTGAGGTTTGAAAAGGTTGTCCATAAACCTCTTTTGCCATAGTCTCAATAGAATCTTCTCTACTATTTTTTATCAGCAAATCAGAAGGGATGTCAATCTCAACTTGACCGTCGTTAGGCAAATTTATTTTTCCATCTCCAATATCCAAAATCCATTTTGAGAAGGATTGAAGCTCTTTTGCTGCATCATCAGTAAGACCAGCGAGCAATCTCATGTGCGGGCATTTATACGGTTCTTATGTTTTATGTATAAATATTATTAATATATAATCAAATGTTTTATGTATTATTAAAACTAAATTTGTTCTTCATATGTTTTATGTATTATTCATATAAATATGTATTATTCAAATACGATTCATATGTTTTATGTATTATTAAAACTAAATTTGTTCTTCATTCAGTCTTTGTGATTCAAAACTATAAGACTTTTAGACATTACTTAATTCAATCTACTTTGATGTTTAAATTATTATCATATACTTTGAAATTTGAAATAAATAAATCATGCATGTGCAGGCATCAATATGATTTATATATTGCTTGTATAGCTATTATTATTAGTGCATAAGTGGATCGTAATTATATTTCACTCTTGTTGTATCTTTGAATCTTACTCATTTAGGTTTCTCCACATATTAGTCTCTCTCTCTCTCTCTCTCTCTCTCTCTCTCTCTCTCTCTCTCTCTCTCTCTCTCTCTCTCTCTCTCTCTCTCTCTCTCTCTCTCTCTCTCTCTCTCTCTCTCTCTCTCTCTCTCTCTCTCTCTCTCTCTCTCTCTCTCTCTCTCTCTCTCTCTCTCTCTCTCTCTCTCTCTCTCTCTCTCATAAGCCTTTTAATTTTTTGAAAAAGATAAAAAGGTAATTACGATCATTATCGTGCGTGCGAGCATTCATATGATCCATATATTACCCGTCTAGCTATTAGTATAAATATATAAGTAGCTTATAATTCTTTCTCAATCTTTACGTATCATTATGTCTAATTCATATACTACATGTTATGTTATTATAAGTGCATAAGTGGATCGTAGTTACACACTCTCTCTCTCTCTCTCTCTCTCTCTCTCTCTCTCCTCTCTCTCTCTTCTCTCTCTCTCTCTCTCTCTCTCTCTCTCTCTCTCTCTCTCTCTCTCTCCTCTCTCTCTCTCTCTCTCTCTCTCTCTCTCTCTCTCTCTCTCTCTCTCTCTCTCTCTCTCTCTCTCTCTCTCTCTCTCTCTCTCTCTCTCTCTCTCTCTCTCTCTCTCTCTCTCTCTCATCGTAAACCTTTTTTTTTGAAAAATATAAAAATGTAAACATTCTTTTAATTCATCAATTATCTTTAACTACCACAATTTTGATTTATATGGGAATGTTTCCTAGTTTAATATTTTATCATGACTTTTTCTTGGGTGAATTACCAACTAATCATAGTTTGCCATTAATGTACAGTTTTCTTTAAAGATAATAAATAAAATAATAATAATTTGTGTTAAGTTTTAAAAATAAATGAAAAATATTAGTAGTTGCCAAAAGATGAATTTTTTAACAATTTTTAAACAGTCACAAAAGAGTAAATCATAAACACTAAACATTATACCCTAAACCCTTGGACAAAGCTTAAACCCTTGGATAAAAATCCAAACACTAAACCCTAAATTCTTGGATATACCTTAAACCCTTAGGTAAATCCTAACACTAAACTGTAAACCCTTGGGTATACCCTAAACACTAAATCTCTCTCTCTCTCTCTCTCTCTCTCTCTCTCTCTCTCTCTCTCTCTCCTCTCTCTCTCTCTCTCTCTCTCTCTCTCTCTCTCTCTCTCTCTCTCTCTCTCTCTCTCTCTCTCTCTCTCTCTCTCTCTCTCTCTCTCTCTCTCTCTCTCTCTCTCTCTCTCTCTCTCACTTGTTTCATCTATTTTATATCTCTTTGGGTCTCTCTCTCAGCCTCCCTCTATCTCTCTCTATCATAATCTTTAATTTTTCTCTATTTCACCTATATATATATATATATATATATATATATATCTCAGTCTCGCTCTCTATCTCTCTATTTCTAAGGCTCGGAATGGTAACGTGCAGGACAACTGCGGGACGAGTACGGTGAGGTTGTAATAGTAACAAAAACATAGAGATATTTAGGTATATGGAGAGATTTTGTTACTATTGACAGCGGTGCATGGCGGTTCGTCACCATTTGAAGCCTAAATACTTCTTTCTCTCTCTCCCTTAAAAAATAACATAAAATCATTAAAATAATATTTTTCTTCTTTATTGTGAACATACATAAAGTAAATTTATTAATTTTATTTACACTACACATTTTAATTGAACCATTATAAATATTTTATGTAAGTTTTTTACAACAAATAGTACTTTCAAGATCATGAATAAACATTTAAAAAAATTCTAATGAATCATGGCACAAAGTTGTGGTTTATGTAGTTTTTCGTTTTAAAGTATAAAGAAAAATCTTTTAAAAAAATGTAAATTAGGGTTCAAATTCACGTTCAAAGATATTATCATAAGATCCAAGACTACTTTAGTAAAAGAAAAAAGATCCAAGACCAAAAAAACCTGTGATTCGGCTTGAATAGGTGGAGCACTATGGAGATATTGTTCTTGTCAGCGAGCATTGGAACCATCTCAGACAACTCTTCAAAAGTTTGTTTTTTAAGATAACTATAAAACCAAACGACCATCTTCTCTAATGTCTTTGTTTTTTTAAACATAAGTTCCATGAAAGAAGCCACGTGTCTCGACTCTACATTCCAATGACTCAGTTTCTCAAAGATCCTCGCTTCCAAGCTCCAACGCTGATCCCGATTCAAGCTTTGCAAATCCAACTACGTGTCAATATACTCCTCCTGTACAAAAGAAAAGGTTTTCCGTTATGCACACTGATAGTCAATATTTCAGGTTCTACAAACCCAAAGTGAAAGGACATGCATGGTTCTACGACTATATTTAAACTCGCTAATAGTTAGAATGGTCGAGGAAACTAAGAAAATAAAATAGGCTTATGGAAAAATACTGGTATGGTGCCAAACTCCATTTTGTGTATTGTTGATAGCTTCTTCAATTGAGGTGAGTTTTGTAGCACTCTAACTATACCAGGAATTGAATATTGAGAAATCATTGTCTCAAGTGTCAAATCTTTGACCTTGAAGCTCGGAATGGGAACACGGCGGAGCTCGGCAAGAGTTAGAACCTAACAAGAAGCATAGGTAGATAGTAAATACAGAAACCCAAACCTCTAAAAAAAAAGAGCTAAATAACTAAAGCATTTCAAGACAAGAAAATCAATGATGATTGTCACATTTTACAAACATCTATAACTGACTTATCAAAAAGTGATATAACATAGACCTAATGGAAACCAGAGATCAAGCTCTATAAAAATGAAACAAACAAAGTGGGTTTGGTTAATAAGTACCTCGTTGACACCAGAGTTTCTTTGTGTGAAAACAAAGTGTCTTCTTCAAGATTGCTCATTCATCAATGTATTTTTTTCATCTTTTTGAAACAGTGTAACCGTACTTGGAACTGTATATTGATTTCTGTCGACAGACAAATCTTATTTTCAGGAGCCTATTGTAATATCTCGGTCTCTTGTTATTATTTTTGGGACTTTCCGGATTCTAGCTAACCAGAGTTATTAGGAAATACATAGTTCATTGAAGCCACACCAACATGTTTAACCAAAACATAGTAAAAACAAAACAAAGAATACATAAGTGGGAAGATATAAACAGAGGTACAGTAACAGAGAGCTTATCAAGAGAAAGCAATCAGTTTCGCAAAACCTATTTTAATATTCAATCTACGCCTTGAATTACGAAATGTCCAACTACTTTTATAACTTTGGACATCAGATACATCTAGGCATTTATTCATTCAACCAAACATTAATTAATGAAAACGAAAGAAAAAATAAAAAATATTTTACTAAATCTATATATATAAAGTACAGTGTGTTCTCTCCTGCTGACACATAGGATGACAAGCTGTAAACTCAAGCTTTTTCGCGCTGACATGTGTCATCGATTAATGAAACTTCGCTCTGTTAATGACAGACATGTTATCTTCATTAACGAGTTCATCCGTTGAAGTCTCATGGGCTCCTCGATCTCGAATGCTGCTTCTCACGCCATCTAGGACATGTCTTCATGCCGCTGCGTCTCTGTCTCCGTCACTGCGCCTCCGACTACTCCGCGCTGTGTCTCCTCCTTCGTGAGTGGCTCTATAGCTTCTCCTTTTGCCCCATTATCCTATGCAACTCCTGATTTATTTTGCTTCTCTTTCTGTCGCCGAAAATAGTGGTTAAGCCTCTTGAATCTGATATGAGGTATTTTATCCAGATTTCCATCTTTTTGTTTCGTAATCGAGCGATTATAATTTTTATTTACTTCTCTGTCGCTTTTTTGTTTGTTTAGATTGAATCTGATTATATTTGATTATCTATAGTGTGTTTAGGGATCTGTTAGATTCTGATTTGATTTAACTGATATTCTTATTAACATATCGTGTTTAATTGTCATTCCGTTTTTTGCTACTCTTGATTGTCCATATATTGTCTACGGAATCAGTAGGACTAACCGAAACAATGTCATGGTAAATCCCATTTCTTTCTTCTTTTGCAGGATGTGTATGGCGGAACAGTACCAATGGCTTTTCAACGGAGTAGAAACTTGATTACAACAACAACAATGGCTATTACGGTGGCTACTATCCTCAAGCGTATCAGTGTTACCACAGATATAGTTATGACATGATGAACTATGCTTCTGGAAAGACCACCAAAACCACTCTTCAGTATCCCTACCTGGTAAGTATCGGATCATCTTTCTCCATAATAACAACTTATATATTTTTTTTTAAATTGGGTTCATGATTTGGAGTTTCTTATCTTATGGCATCAGGGACGATCTGGCAGTAGCATGTACTCAATGTATGGACCTTACATGACCGGCTATGGGTATTACGACACTTATACTCCAAACTGGTACTTATTTAACAACGGGTACAAGACAAAGAGTTACGGCTTTTACGGGTACGGAAAAGAGAACGCTGAGTGGTTAAACGAGCGGAACAGAGGGCCAAGAGCCAAAGGCTTCAAGATTTGGCAGCCTGAAACTATCAAAGCAACTGAAGATGTTTCTCTTCTTCTTCCGGATTCAAAGGAATGCATCAAGAAAGAGTTTTTCTCTAATACCTACACCAACGCGAAGCTCTTCCTGATCAAATCGTACAGTGAAGATGATATTCACAAAACCATCAAATATAATGTGTGGTCAAGCACCCCTAATGGCAACAAGAAGCTTGACGCTGCGTATAACGAAGCAGCTGGAGACAAGTCCTCCTGCCCTGTTTTTCTCATCTTCTCTGTAAGTGAAATATGGCAAATGACTTTGGTTGTTTTGATTTAGTTTTGATTTGATTATAAATGAAATGATTTTTCTTTTCTTAACAGGTGAACACAAGTGGGCAGTTTGTTGGTTTAGCGGAGATGGTAGGACCAGTTGATCTCAACCAGACGGTGGAGTACTGGCAGCAGGACAAGTGGGTTTGTTGCTTCCCTGCTGTGGCACATCATTATTTTTTTTTGTGGCACATCGTTAAAGATATCCCGAATAGTTCCTTGAGGCATATTACTCTTGATAACAATGAGAACAAGCCTGTTACTAATAGTCGTGATACACAGGAGGTCAGAGAGTCTTCTGGTTTACTTTCTTAGATTCTCCCTCTATCATGTGAAAAAAAAAAAAATTTTAGTTCCTGTGGATTTTGAAATGTGCAGGTAGAGATAGAGCAAGGAGTCAAAGTAATCAAGATTTCAAGGAACATGTGAGCAAGACATGCATACTCGATGATTTTGTCTTCTATGAGAGCCGTGAAAAGATAATCAGAGGGGGGGGGGAAGAAACACCAGCTGTATAGAACACAGGTAAAAAACAACAGAACTCATAGTGTGGTGCTCTTATCTAGATAAACATCTGATGGAGATTGTTTATCTTTCAGCAATCTTTTACTGCCAGTGACAAAAAGGGAACACCAAAAGATGAATTTAAGGAAACCAGTGTGATAGCAGAAGTGGCTGAAGAGATATCACAAAACGGTGTTGCAGAAGTTGCCAGCGCATGGTGAATCGCATGCTGAGTGCAGCAGCAAGCTGCTTACTTTATCTTGGGTGGTTTTTTTTGTCCGTTTTCACCACCTAATTTGCTCACTCTTTCTTAGGAGTTTGGTTTTCTTTTGGTAGTTGGGTTTTGAAGATGTAGAAGATATATAAGTAAAAATGATTTTGAAGGCTATATATATATATATTCTTATAAATTCAATGCAAATATATCTTCTGTATGTTTTTTTAATCATTTTTATTTTGTTATAAATATTTAAAATTCTTCAATCACAAAATTACAATCAGAATTTTAACAGTTTATTAGTTTATAATCATTTTTACAGTTCAAAACATAACATATAAGAATCATAAGGTGAGAAGGATATTTAGCAAGGCTGGCATAAGAAAATAAAAAATGAGCTTTATTATTCATCTCCGCAGAAAATGAGTTGGTTTTTGCGGTATCTATAGAATGTAAGAATTATTTTACGCCAGGAATTCTTTGTTGGTGGTAAGTTAGCGGTGAATGGGACTCTAATGAGCTAGGGATAGTTGCTTACCAACCTAATATCCTGGCCCAATTTTTTTTTTAATAAAAACCTAAAAAAAAAATTCTAACAATTTACTCCTACATCTCGATCACAACTTACACAATACTAATAACTTCTCATTTAAATATATAAATAATCAATTATAGTAAATATTAGATGCACCACATAAGTTATTATATGATAATAACAGCATAAATACTCATTAGATAGTAAATTATAAGCATATAATATATATAGTTTTAACCCAACAAAGCATTTGATTATTTGTCACTGATATATCAAATTTAATGTCGATATATGATACTTTAATGTTATTGTTTCTGGTTTACATGATTAATAATTACCCGTTCTAATAAGAAAATTACAAAAAATGATGTAATGCCAAATCTAATTCTAATGTATAATTAGAGCATATATTATTTAACAAAAGAAAATTATCTTAAAACTTTTACAATGAAAAAATAACTAATTTTCAAGATAACATGGTTTATTTATTCTTCAAGTAAAATAACATGCACAAAATTTAACAAATATGTTTTTTAAATAATAAAAGATTTATATTAAATATTATTCTAGATTATTTAAATTGTTTTTTAATATTCATCCTGCCCGTAGGGCGGGCCGACCCTAGTTAATTTAGATAACGAAGAGGTCAGATGGTAGTGCATGTCATTGTTTCAACACTATTGTTCAGACTTAATAGACGTTGGATAAATTATCCTCATTCCTCTTCTTCTAAATTTTAAAAGATCAAATAAACCAAAATAAAATATTGAAATATTGAAACTATTGGATCAAGAAAACCATTTGATGAAATCAGATAATGAAAAGTCAATCACCATGTTACATCCATCGTAATGAATGCAAATAAGACTGGGGCGACAATTACGTATCATCACATTCCACCACTACCACCATCAAGAACAACAAAAGATAACATAGCAACAGAACAACAGAACAACAAAACAGAAGAAGATCATAAAGCAATTAACTTCAGAGAATAGAGCTGACGACGCATGTTATTTTGTTTCGAAGCCAAGTCTGGCCGTTGTATATATAGTCAAGTCACACAAAGCTACTCGAGTCTAGGGTTTTACTATGAAGCATAAACGGTGTCGTTCCAATATGGGCATGTGTCGAAAGATATTAAATTTTTATTGTCATAAAAGATATGTATATGATATGATTTTAACTTGCACAAGTAATCAATATTAATAAGGTAAGTTAATAAAAATAAGTTTCCTAATTAGATACAAATCGTTAAATGTCATTAAGCAATGTAATAAATGGTCGACATCAAGAGTGAATGATTTAACATATTTGCAATAAGGAAACTCATTAATACATATATTTATTAACATTCTTGCGCAAGTTATAATTAATGTCATAATATTTGTATAAATTTATTTTCTAAAATATTTCAGATATATGACTTTTTTTAATATTCCAACACAATAATAAATGTATATATTTTTGTGAACACTTTTTCATACATAAAATTTTAATGTTTAATTTATTTTTAATAACATAAATAATAACTTATTATTATTTTGAATTAATAAATATTTAAAATAAAATAAAATAAATAAATATGTATTATATATCTATATTTGTATTTATAATATAAATTATTAAAGTTGTTTATATAGTTTTTTAAATGATGTTTCATTTTAGTTTTAAATATAAAAATAAATTAATCGTAAATTTAAATCATTTTAAATTTTCAAATATTTTAAATTTCACCTAAATTTTTAAATAATATTGTTGGTGGCTAAACATATATTATTTAGTAATACTTAGATCTCTGAAATAGCCTTTATTTAGTACTTAGTGAACATTTTGATTTATTACTAATTTTAACATATTTTAGTATAATATAAATTATAAAATAAAATAAAATCTATGTGTGTGCTATTCTTACCAGGATAAGAAATCACATTTTTATATATTTATGAAAATATGAAAAGAAAAAGACACCAATGTTTAATCAATATGTATATATGTGTATGTTTTCTCGATTCACATTTTTAACATATTTTAGACTAAACTTGTATTGTCATACATTTTCATATAATAAACTCGGATGATAAATTGTATTATCGATTCATGAGATTTCTTAACATATATAAAAGAACTCGGATGAGAGTGTTAGGAAGCATAGATTAATTGGTTCTAGGTTAATAACTCTTACCAGCCCGATTAAAAATAAATAAAAAAAGAAATTAGAAAAAATGAACCAATAGAATTATAAGAATTAATCTTAGAAGCTCTCTATGAGTGACACCTAAGTAAAAATCACTAAAGTGACTTCTCTTTTAATGTATAGGGGGATGGAATATTCTTTTATGTATACAAAGCCTAGAATAAATAGTGGACACTAATACAATTATTTTCATTAAACTATACTTAACCAGATGATGAATGAGTAAAGTAGAATCCATCATTAAACTATAATTTTCTATATTCAAAATCGATTAATTCAAAATCGATTAATATATTTAGATTATCTATTTATATAAAATAGAGTTTAATCTCTCCTCCTTGCGCCACATAGGATGCCAGCTTGGAAACTCAGTTTCTGTCTGCGTGACACGTCAGCGCTCTCTTTCATTAACGGTTGAGCGATGTGGGCTTCTGTTGGGTATTAATCTTAACGGCACTTTGTATGGGTTTAGGCCCAGAAAAGCATAAACAGTCTCTGACCTAATGTTCATCTGCAAGAGAACGAGAGACGCGTCCCCCATCCTTCGACGGCGAAGTTATGTCGTTTCCGCTTTCCCTCGCCAAATGAAACGCTCTGAATTAATATTTCGTGATTAATCCACTCAGATCGCTCCCCACGAAGTGTATTCAAAGCAATCTTAAAGCTAGAGTCTTTTTCTTCTTTTATCTCTGCAAGGGCGGTGTATATATTCCTCTGAAATGGCTAAGTCATCAATCATTTTTCAGTATAGAAGTCAGTCGTATGTTTTTCAACCGTGGTGGTGAGATTGCCAGAAACATCAAACGCGGTGGAAAGATTTTCCGTTACTGGCTGATCCGGAAATCAAGTGATTGAATCACGAGCAGGGAAATATGGGTTTTGGGTTTGTTCTTCGACTCGACGAAGGATGATGAACAAGATCTATATACTCACGGATATGGTGGTTACTGGTTACTTACTACTTAGTCTCGGACCCGATATGCTTCTTTTTTAAAGATCACTTTTGCCTGACTTTTATTTGTTTATGTCCTCAACTTCTCCATCTTTAATGTTGTGTTTCATGGACTCTTCAGTCTCTTCGTTAAATAGCTAAGTGCTGGTCTTCTCTTTACATCTTTTTGCTTTTAGGAAGTGAATAGATAAATCACTTGATGAATGGTTCATAAAGGTATTGTTTTTGTTATTGCAGTTGCTTTGTCGATGACAAAGAAGAAAAGAAGGGAGAGGGAGCAGAAGGAGAGTATTGTTAATGGTATCAGAGACTGTCGATAAATATAACTCTGTCCATGTTTCTCATTTGAAAACATGAAAAATATCAAATTCAAGGAGTTAAGACAACAGTTTAGACACAATGGTAGGTCGGTAACTCAATGACTCTCCAAAGCTTATTGTTTTGACCTACTCTGTTTTCATCTCTGTGATTGCTCTGTTCCCAGGTGAGGAACAAGGTTAAACTCTGTATTCAAAACTACATGAGCTTGGAAGCAACCGCTAAGTACCTTGAGAAGAATCACCGGATTAGTAAAAGTGTCACCCGCATAGGTTAAAAACTTACCAAAGTTGATTACTTTTCTTGATTCCATAAGTGGGTTCTCTATAAAGTTTTGATTTTTATTCTCTGTTTAGTTTTGGGGCAGCTTCGAGAAAAGAACCCAGATTTCTTCAACCACTTCGAATTGAGATGCTAGATGGCTTTTCGGATGTGGATGTTCAATGATATGCTGACTAAGCAAGCTGTTGGGATGTTCGAACATGGACTTATTGATATCTGTGATGCATCAATTACGTATGGGCACAGAACAAGCACCACATTCTTTACAATTGGATCACTATTTACAAAAGATTTGGCTATGCTTTCTGTTTGTGCTGCTTCTGTTAGGACTCTTCTTCGTCGACAATACCCTGGAAGAGTTCATCTTCTAGAGACATTAGATAAAGAAACAACATGTAAAAGCTCTCTCTAATCATGATAGTCACTAAATTTAAAATATCTTTGCATTGTGTAGCTTCCAAGAGAAAGCGGAGTTCTGCAAGGTTAGTAGCATTGCCATATGCAAATGGTCCATGAGGTGAAAGCTTTACAAACTCTGGTAACTATACTACTCAGTGATTCACAAAGTTAATTTCTTTTCTTGATTCATTATGTAGGTACAACCTGATGTTGATCATGTTAAAGTCAGATGGATCCCAACCAATTATAAGTTCGCAATAACGGTTAGCATTATTGATCAAGACCTTGCTCAGAAAAAAAAATGTGTACCAAAATCAAGGTGTTTCCTTTCCGGATTTGTGCTGAACTGAACATGAAGCTATGCAGAGAAAGCTTGAAGCCTGGCAGAATGTAAGCTTTTTCTTTCTCAGATAATCAATATGTGGCAAGAAATAATGATTGCTGGATCGATTTTTACAGGAGGAGAAGTTGCACAATCTGCGGAATTAACAGTCAAAAGGACAGTTTCAGAGACCATACAGCTTATGCACTCAAGAAGGCACGCAAGGTATTGCTGCTCAAGTTAGTCAAAATCACAGACCCTCCTCTCTCTATCAAGCTTGGTTTTTTTTTCTCTTTTTAGAAAAGCAACCTTTGGTTCAGTTTTCCATGTTGACCAAGGAAGAAGGGATATTCTTAATATCTCAGACGTTAATTCTGCTCAAGTCCACCTTTAATTCGAACCGGCTTCCAACCTTCAGGCTTCACAAAACAGATAATAAATTAAGATGTTCTTAATATCTCAGACGTTATTGGTGAGCTCACTGCTGTGAGAAGTGATGATGTTGATCAATAGAGACCATAAGAGGCGTTGTTGCGGGAGGAAGTGAGGGCTTTTTCAGAGATGGAGGATGATGACTTGAAGGCAGCGATTGAAGCGAGCTGAGTTTGCTAGATGCTTCTGCGACTGGTGTTAATCTTGGAGCTGTTCGGACTTCTCAAAAGAAAACTGAGAAACAAAAGTGGCAGAGCAAATAGAGAACGAAGCAGCTTTTAATTGATGTGTGTGAAGGAATATTCAATTGTTTTTTTTTGTTTTTGTATTTGATAATTACTTACAGAACATAGAAGCTTATATCGACAGAAACCAAAGGGTTTGTGATATGGTGTTTTGTGTTTGAGTTCTTTATTGATAAATCAAACCATCTCTACTTCTGGCTATTTTTATTTTGATATCCAAACACCAAGCCACATTTGATGCTGGCATCAGCAGTTGCAGTCTTGCAGATTTGATGCTGTGGAGGAAGAAGAACGCGAGTGTTGGTTCTGTTAACAGTGATATTAGAGTTGCGTGGATTGTGTTTGAGTTTTGCTTACAACCATCTTTATTCTTTCAAAGATTTGTTTAGATGATCATTTACGAAAATTAAAATTAAATAGATAGCTACTTTTTTAACTGAAAAATAATATCAGTTTTCCGTTCATGACTATCCATAAATTGTAAATATCTTAATAAATTTTTGTTTTTTTTCCTACAGAAAAATTAATAGTAGTACAAAACAAATAATTTTGACAATAAAACAAAACCGCAACAAAGCTAAAACATCTTTGCATATTAGCAAACAACAACTGTGGTAGATGTAACTAACTTGGTAAGTATCTTTATGCCAGAATTTCGCTATACATGGAAAAACATAAAGAATGTATGAAATTTATAGATCGTCGTGAACGGCAGACCAACATGTCTGGAACAGACAAATGATGGAGTAGATTAAATGTTCCTTATGCAATGTCTCTATCGAAAAATAAGTGTTATAGAATTAATAAGATCTTTATAATGCCACTAAAAAAGCGCCACATCAATAATCTAAAAATCGATGCATTGATTGTTAATACTATAAACAAATGGTGAAGTTCTTGGAGTTGATTTTATGGTGACTAACAAGTGGCTACACTCATCGAGCGCTACTTAGTTTTCACACTTTTCATTTGCAGTGTTTTCTATATTTTGATTAGGTTTACTCTACCTTCTTCACATTAAATATAACATTTTACTTTCAACAAGAAATGTAGCTTCAAATAATCACCAATTCCACTCCAATTACATGTCGAAAGACAATGATCTACACGTAGAAGCTACTCACAACCCAATCATTCTGAACCCAAAATATTGCAAACCATCTGAATATGGGATCAGATTATTGTTAAAGAAAACGACATGAAGATCATTTGAAGCCTTCACATCATATCAATGCCACACCTTTTTAATATAGGAACAACTATTTATTTTAAATATATCTTATCATATATAATCTCTCCATACTTAATATTTTTGGAAGAAAAAAATTATTATCACACATTTCTCTTGCAAACACAAACCTAAAACACAAATTACAAAATTATTCAAAAATAATAACATAGATCACAAATAAAGAATATCCCGCCCGTAGGGCGGGCCGATCCTAGTCTCAAATAAACGATTTTTAAATATAGTGTTATTAGTTATTGGATTTATAATTTATTTATTAAAAGAATGAATACAACTATTAAAATCTATTGTTATTCAAGTCTGATAGATTCTTACAATCGTTTGATTTGAAAGTTGTTAGAATGAATTTGAATCCAGTGTCATGTGTAAATTGTACTAATCAAAATCTAATCTTTTGCATCAAGATTTTAGAATCATTTCTTATTAATAAGAAAATCAACAAGCACTATTTTAAAAGTTTATAGCTATCTTCACTTTTTCAGAACAAGTCATTGTTACCGATCCCATCTTTTCATTAACCAAGCAATTCTTTTGGTTTACCAAAATTATCAAATTTTAACATTGTACAATATGGTAGATACATACTACTGGGTATCGAAACACAAATCTAAATTTGACCAACGCTATATCGAAACACAAATCTAAATTAGATTAATCCTTTTCAGGTCAAATTTAGTGTACCAGAACACAAATCTAAAAAGATTAATCTAATTTAGTTTTGTGTTTCAGTACTACGTTACTGAGTTAGTGTAGAAATCAAATGATATATGTTGAATTTATAAATACTACTATGCAGATTAAGAAATTAGATTCAAATGACTAGTGAATCAATTTGAAATGAACAAAAAAAAATTAAAATCTGATATGTTTTTAATCTGATAGAGTTGACTTCAATTCATAGAACCAGTAACATCCTTAATTAGTGTTTAAATTGATTTGATATATATTGAATTTTCAGATGATTTTATATAAATTAAAAGGTTTAATATGACTTGTGTTCACACTGTAGAATCTCACATAACTTAAATGTATTTTTAAAGTTTGAATAATAATGGATTCGTCATTTTAAAACAAATCAACTCAAATTTTTATTTGAATATATCTATTAAAAAATTAATCAAATCAAGAATAATGGATCGATAATGATAGTGTTGATCATAATATATCTGTTTGCAAAATTAAGAGATGATTTCATTAAAGAACTTAGTAAACCAAGTTTCATATGTCAGTGAAACAAAGTCGTCAACCTAAACTCTGTTCAAAAATTCCTCCAGTGAAAATAGCCTTCTAGATAAACATTTCTTTATGATTCTTTTGATTATATATATTTGTGTGTTTCTTTGATTTGTTGTGTCTATTTTTACTCTTGATTCTTTGTTGGGTTGAGAATGATTAATGATAAGTTCTATGTATCTGGATTTGGTTCGATGTATCTTTATTTGCGCTTTTATAAGTTTGTTGTGATTTCGATTCTTGTTTTCTTGTTGAGAATCTTGTGGTGATTAAACGTTCGATGCTTGTTTCTTATTGAGAAGCTTGTTTTTTTCTTTTGTAGGTCCCATTTGCCGTTTTGAGAAGGAGAAGAAGGGCGTTATACACTACTTAACTTCCCTTGCCGTGCTTCAATCCCTCATGGTCGCAGTGGTGAGTTTGGCCATTGAGATGAAGAGGGTTGGTAATGAGGTTGCTGGAGATATTACCCGGCTTATGGATCCTAAGCTGATTTAGTTAGGTCTGATGAGATATAAAATGAAATACTCCACTCCCTGTCCTTTTATCTCCGTGGTGTAGTATTTTGGAATCTCTAAAGTATTTTTTTTCATTTTGTTTGTGGCATGTAAACACTCGAGCCAACTTCTCATTTACATCGCAAATATTCTCATTTTGTGACTATCTTTTTCATCGCAACTATCTTTTAACAAGTCTCCCTTGAACAGGGAACAAGAGAAAGCATTATTTGCATCACTTTATTCGAACTGCATTGAGTCAAGTTATGAAGATGCAAGTCTAAAGTTTTGCTTTTGCAAGTCTCATGTAATTTTTTTTCAATAATTTGCATAATTTGATGATAAATATATATGTAATAAAGTATATATGTAATAACTTCACTGTTCTAGACTTGTACAGTTTTCTTCCCATATCGATTTGTAGAAGAAAGAAAAAGAAAGTGTATAAATGTTTTCACTAATATACACCAAGGACTAGACACCAGAACCCTACTGATAAGACCCGAGTCAAACTGGACGTTCACAGCTTCAGGTAGAGGCTTCCGAGGATCAATGATAGTGAACACTTTGGCCACCTCCAAGTTGGATTTATTGGCAGTCATAGGATGGAGGAATTTTGGGTTCCCAACCAGGCCCGCAATGCGTTCTAGGCCGTCTTCATTGAAGAACTGGAGGGGAACATTGCGTAATTCCAGCCAGATAGGGGCAGATGTGAGCTCCGGCTTGGAGGGAACAATTCCCGGTTCCCAGTTGTCAACAAACATCGTTTGGCCTTCAATCTGTCAGAGCTTCTGCTTAATCACTCTGCTCCGGGTTGCGGCATTTGGAATCCTGAATAAAAAAGAGAAACCCTCCATTTTAGACACTGCAGTATCTCTGTAATGCTTGCTCCAGATTCCGTTGACAATTTTATGTAGCGTTCCTTGCGAGGGTGGATCCGAGTAGAATTGTCCCAGCACAAACGGTTCCCACGCTTTGCGATTCTTTTCTATCACCGAGTTCGGAATCTTTACACACGCTTCACCCGAAGGTAATGTGTACGTTTCCCCCTTCTTGGACAGATGCTTAACACCTTTAGCCCGATCACACCATGTGTCGTTAGAAGCATTTGTAGTTTGACTCTGTTTTCCAAGGAGCGCGGAGGAGCAGAGCCATCCACTGAAGAGCTACCAGTTCCCTTCTCAGCGTTCAGTTGTGGTGGAATCTTCACACCTTCGACTGGTTGTGTGCTTCTGTTGAGATTTGTCCCACCACCAGACTGTATAGGCTCAGCACTACCACTGGCAGCAGTGATGTCGATGACATCAGAGACCTCTGGAATCCCTCCGAGGAGCTCACTGGCATCGCAGCTACACTCAGCTCAAGTTGGGGTTTCAAAGCTTCGATTTCCAAGGAAGAAGGATCCGTCGGTGGCTCGACGATCACTAACTCCAAAGACGGAGATTCGAGAAGAGGCGCTTCATCAATCTCCTTAGTCAATAATTCGGAGTCGGAGGAGCTCAGAGGCGGCGCTACAGAGCTCAACTCAGGCAGGGGTTTAGATACTTCCTCCACCGTAGAAGCTGGATCTGTCGGTTGAGCAACGATCACTGACTTCAGAGGAGGGGATAATTCAGGGAGAGATCCCAGATCTGCAGTGACAAGAGATGGTTGAGCATCCATATTGGCGGCTAGGCCAGATCGGGCATTGGAAACCTTCTTATCGACATGAGTTGGGAGCTCTCCTGCATCGGAGATTGACGGGGGGGAGGGGAGGACGGCGGCGGGTCGGGAGCGGCAGATTTGGTGGAAGCAGGAAACGCCGACGAAGCAGGAGATTTTGACGGCGAGGGTATCTTGGGTTTCTTCTTCCCCATCCCCTTCGACGGACGGAGTTGAAAGGAGGGCAAGCTGCCGACGCCGGATGAGACGTCGGTGAGAAGCGGCAGCGCTCAGCACTGTGGAGATTGGGGTCGCGGGGATCGCCTTTTGGAGAGAGCACTTTTGACCGAAGGCATTGTCATGAGTAAACTAATTATAGTTAAATAACTTTTTTTAACTAAGTTAAATGACTCCAACTACAATCTACAATCTACATTCTAGGCCTACATGACTCGAACGACAATCTAGACCCACATGGTCAGCTATGATATACTGTGTCTGTGTACCAACATATGAATAGTTATCAAATACATGAGAATTGATTCTCTAATGTTTCTTTATTAACTTGTATGGAGAGTGATAGGTCTCTAATAAATGAAATGTTAAAAGCGACATGTCGTATATAGTTTCACTGGTACCTAAATTAGGAATTCTGAGTTCACCCCACGTGAGGCTCTGAATATATGAGAGGGATAGATATTTCTGTGTTATACTAAACGTCTCCTTTTGTCTTGCTAACACATTATGAATCAAAACTCATGAATTATTATTTCTAATTAAAAGGTAAGTTGCACGAGTGATTACTATGATATTTTTCCATGCATGACTCTAAGTTTGTTACACGTCTAGGAAATTATTGAAATCGTATTTATTTTACAATAGCACATTTTACATCAAGAAAAGCTATGTAGTAATTGAAATATATATATATATATATATATATATATATATATTACTAATATACTATTGTTGAAAAAGGTTTTTCATATTATTGGAATTTCACCATAAACAACAATAAAAAGGAGAAATGTGTGAAAGAGGTAAAGGAAAGGCTATTTTGCAGGAAGAAAGAAAGCATGCGAGTGCACAAAAAAAAAAAAAAGCATGCGAATGAGAGAGTAGTTGGATTTAGACAGATGACTGACGAAATATTATTATTTTCTAGTTTTTCTTATTTATAGTGTTTTCAGTTATTATCATATAAATGATTAAATATAGAAACGTTAATATATTTAACCTCTCATTAGTCACATCACATCCACAGGATAAGAAGATGATTATCTACTAGGATTTGTTTACTCGATCATTTGAGGGTGTCATCACGTCAAGAGAACGTAGTATACTAGTATGACAGCATGACGCAAACTTGCATATTGATCTAAACCATGCACTGTCGTTTTGATTCTTTGACAATTACGCAAAAAAAAAAAATCTCATATACAAACATTTATCTAAATACCAAAACATATATGTATACATATCAGGATATAATTTACCTTTTATTTTCCTGAAATTTTACATTTTTTTCCATAAATCAATACTACTATCTTGTAACTCTTCAATATTTTTGTATGGTCAGAGACTCAATCAGGTTGTGTCGTTATGTTCTTTACACTCTATCTATTAATTTTTTTATATATTATCTAAAACAAAATTCTTGAAATTTTAAACTATTATCCAATAAGAAAACAAAAAACGTCGTTTCATCTGTTATTTTCCTTTTCTATACACACACATTTATATACACACGCCACGAACTCGTTCAGGACCCATATATAAACGAGTTATTCTTGGGTTCACTCCCTAGGGTGAACCTTTAGGTTCACCAACCAATAAAAACTTGTCATTTTAGATTCAATATCTTTTAATTAAGGAAACAAATAATTTGTCAAATTATATTATTTTTTCAAAATAAAATTTAAAAATAAATAAAAATAGTATATAAAAACGAATTAAAAATTAATGTTGTCATCAAAACACTAAACCCTAAACTCTAATACTAAACCCTAAACTCTAATCCTAAACCCTAAACCCTTGGGTAAACCATAAATCCTTGGAAAACATTAAATATGTTGTCAACAAAACACTAAACCCTAAACTCTAATCCTAAACCCTAAACCCTTGGATAAACCCTAAACTATTGGGTAAACCCTAACCTTTGGGAAAACACTAAACATTTGGATAAATTCTAAACTATAAATCTTAAACACTAAACTTCAAATTTTATAAATAAATATTTTTTAAATAATCTTTATTGAGAACTATTGTTATTTTTATTTATTTAATCTTTTTTATTTATTTTAAAAGCACAATATAATTTGGCAACTTATTTTTGTTTCCTTAATTAAAAGATACTAGATTTAAAATAACATCTTTCTATTGGTTGGTGAATTTAAAGGTTCACCATAGGAGGTGAACCCAAGAAAAAGTCTATATAAACCTTTTTTTTTCCATCTAATTGTAATATTATTGAAGGGACTAAAGCCCAAACAAAGACAAAAAGCCCAAAGAAAGGGTTTCAAACATAACACCGATTTCACCTCTAAGGCCCAAATACTGGCCCAATTACAACGACCCAAGACTGGTCCAAACTACAAACCCGATACACCACTTCGAAACATGTTTCGCCGAAAGAGAGAAGAAGACACGTGTTGATTCCTCAACACCGAGGCCAGACACGCGTCACAAAGGCGCAAACACCACCACCGCCCAGAGAACCACGCCTGAGACTGATCGGCGTTTCACCGAAACTCGCCGGGAACAAACGCTTATCCCACGAACCGCTTCATCATCGGTAGTACGTCATCGCCGGATGTCTTGCCGGAAATCCACCGGACACACCGGAAACAGGATTCCATCGAAAGAAACCGCCGAGAACTTTAAAGGAAATTGAAGACCTTGAACCCTAGCACTTAAGTCTTCGACACTGAAGTTCCGTCCACTGGACAAATATTAATCAACCCAAACCAAGAGCAAATCCAATGAACCTAACCATCAGAAATCGAAGCCAAAGCCCCAACTTGAAAATTTCATTATAACCCGGAAGAAACCAGCGACGCCACCACGGAAGCACCGCCAGAGTCAAAGCTGGATAGCTCCGCCGAGATGAACGCGAGCCACCAGAGTCAAAAGCCGACTACACAGCTTCAAGAGAACCGCTGTATACCGGAGTCGGAATGTCGGAACACACTTATGGAGAAACCAACCCATTCTCTCTTTTTTCTCTATTCCTTGTGAAAGATTTTTTGATTGATAACAAGGACGATAGAGAGCTTCCTCTCTCTAAAAGAGAGGAGAGAGAGGTTAGACCCATATATAAACCTAAACCCATAAAATGACTGAAAATTTTATTTAATAATCTGAAAATATTTAAACTAAAAACAACATTAACTACATTGAAACCATCGTCTACTTTGGGACCAAACACAAATCTACACTCTTTTTCAGGGTCTAATATTTAATTGTCTTTATTCTGTTTTTTTATTACCGATGATGACGTAAACCAAGAAACAGAGCCACCTGAAACAGAGAATTAGCCAACAAGCAAGATCCGTAACAACACAGAGAAGGAGACGCTCGAGATTTCTTCTTCTTCGACGGATGATTAATAAACGGACCACTAGTACTAACATTCTTCCCGCACACATCAACTCCTGTCTTAACGACACTGAACTCATCCTCTGGATTCAGACACAACCCTCTGTTCCCGCTCAAATCCAAATTCTTACCCAACCGTCTCAAGAAACTCGAATCAAACGGAACCACACCTATCAGCGAGTTCCTGCTCAGATTCAGATGGAATACGTGAGGCAGAGAATCAAACCCTGGCGGAATCTCCCCCGTTAACTTGTTGTTGGCGAGAGACAACGAGCTGAGATTCATCAGCCTCGTGTAGCTCTCAGGGATCACGCCGGAGTATCCAGAGTTCTCGAGCTGGAGCTCTTGAAGCTTAGGGAGGAACCCTAGCTCCACGGGGAGGGGCACGTGCATCGGATTGTTATCCATTATGAAGTACTGCAAGCTCTGAAGCTTGGAGATTCCTTTCGGGAAAGATCCTCTGAGTCTGTTGTTGCTCAGCGCCACGAACGATAAAGATCGAAGCTTTTCGAGGCCTTGTGGGATGGCTCCGAAGAGAGAGTTCGAGCTCAAGTCGAGTTTTTGAAGCATACCCAGTTGCGAGATGGTCGGAGGGATGAGGCCCGTTAGCGAGTTGTAGCTTAAGTCTAACCCCACGAGGCTGTTGAGGTTCCCTAGTGTCAGAGGGATTGTGCCTGTGAGCTTGTTGTAGCTGAGGTCGAGGTGGAGGAGGCTTTTTAGGGTGAAGATGGCTTGAGGGATGGGTCCGGTGAGTCGGTTTTGGGAGAGGGTGAGGATCTGTAAGGAGGTGAGAGATGAGATGCGAGGAGGGATTTGACCTGAGAGAGAAGGGTTTGATCGGAGGCTAAGCTGTTGGAGAGAGGAGTTAGGGAGGAGTTTGATGGGGAAGATATGATCGTGGTTGGGGAGTGAGTGAAGCAGTTGAAGAAGAAGACTGATTGTAGAAAGGGTAGAGAGAAGATTAGGTGAGGGAATGAAGCAGAGGATTTACAAGAAGGGTTTGGAGCAGATCCGAAATCGAGTCGTGAGACGTGAGGTAAGTGGTCTGGACCGGTTTTGCATTCGATGCCTGGCCAGGACGAGCCAGGTGCGCAAGGATTTGGGTGAGACTGACGCCATTATTGATCGGATGACATTGACTCCATGATTGTGAAGAGAGTCTCTGACTCGGAAGGAGGCATTGACAACACTATGTTAGCTTCGCAGAGAAAGAGAGGTGTTATCAGAAGATGGAAGAGCAGTGAGGTAGCAGAGGAGGGTAAAGCTTTCTTAGTCTTCATGGTGTAAGAGAGACAGAGAGAAGGAGTTTTTGATGATATTATTATACTGAGAATTCATAAAAGTTCATCTTTCTCCAAAGCAAAAAAAAGGGGGAGATGTGATGTTAATTAGAATCTTTTAAGTGTGTTTTGAGTGAAGGGTTTAAGGATTATGGGACAAGACAAGACAGAGACACGTGAACAAATCAGAATCTTAAACAAGGTATGATAAAAGAGTGAAGAAGACTTATTAGAAGAAAGCTAGTAAAGAATACAAAATAGGTTTTGAGTGTGAGTGTGTTGTGAGATGCTGCAATTATAAATGGAAGTGACTGAAAGTGACACGTGTGGGGTCGTGAGAGACAAAGAGGTAGGGACTCTCAGGAACATGAGATTAGAAAAAGAGTACTTGATGGGTTCTGTAAGGCCATACACACATGTTTCTTCTTTATTCAAGTACTTTTTGTTTGAACTAGTTTTGAGGGACTTGTCTTTGTTGGTGTGGGAACCGAAATTCGCACTGTCGATTTTAAGTAAGTAAATCGGAGGAAAGTTAAGTAAACCTAACTTTCCCTGAAGGTCCGGATTCTCTGCGACAACCAACGACAAGTGATCAAATAAATGCGGAAAGGTTTTATTAAGATTTGAGACTGGATCTTAAGGAAAGCTGCTTACGTACCCCTTTCGAGGATCAAGTCGGACGTAGTTCAGTTGGAGTTGTTTGAACAAGAGATCGAACTGCCTGGCGGAGTTCGTCTAGTACGAGCGTTAGTCATAGAAACGGGCATGTCGAGAATAATGCCTAGGGTTTCTATGTGCGGAACTCTAAGTACAACAAGGGTTTTGTTAAGAGTTGGGACTGGACCTTGAGAAAGGCTGCCTACGTACCCCTTTCGAGGATCAAGTCGGACGTAGTTCAGTTGGAAAGATTTGAACAAGAGATCGAACTGCCTGGCGGAGTTCGTCTAGTACGAGCGTTTGTCATAGAAACGGGCATGTCGAGAATAACGCCTAGGGTTTCTATGAGCGGAACTCTAAGTAAAAGGATTGTTAGATCCTTCCGAGAGAGACAGGAGCCTGCGGACAAGATGAGAATAGAACAAGAGGCGGCCGGACGTTCTAGGTCCTACCTTGCTAGTCTACCGCCTAAATTCTAAGTTCTTAACCTAACAGGAGCTTTCTAGGTCTCCAATCTCGGATTTCTCTCTCTCTTAATGATTTTCGCTCTGCCTTTCTTCCTCTCCCAAAGCTCCTTTATATACTCCTTCTTATGACGGTCTACTCTCCTCCTGGGCCGCAAGGCGGGCTTCTTTCCATTTTCGTCGGCTTTCATCGGGAAACTTGAC
The DNA here is from genome assembly GCF_000801105.2 of Raphanus sativus. Lineage (NCBI taxonomy): Eukaryota > Viridiplantae > Streptophyta > Magnoliopsida > Brassicales > Brassicaceae > Raphanus > Raphanus sativus. The sequence continues at coordinate 28,551,605 of NC_079514.1, read as the reverse complement.
ATTTATCTTCGGGAAACTTGACATTTATCCTTCCGGAAATTTAGCATTTATCTCGCTATGCAAAGATAAACGTAAATCGTCGTATCTATCTCAGATAATCGTAAACGGACTGTCCGATCGCGTTTGGTCCCTTCCGGGCCGTCTCTAGGACTTCCGTTGTTTTCTACAATCTCTTGGGAAGTTCCTCGTTCATTCGTAGAGTTGAGACGAGTGGTGTTTTAAGATGACCATTGCTGTTTCGTACGAAGAATCTAAGATCTTCCTTCCCGTCGATATCTTACGAGTTTCCGAAATGTTTCCGACGGTCTTTGATTGGAGTAAGGACCAGAGTTTCGTACACGGAATCTCGATGATTCGTCCTGCGAGGACTTGAGAAAAACTCAAAGTACAAACTTCAGACTGCCGGAGACTGGGATTCGTGTACCGAAGATCGTTATCCGAAGACCCAAGCCAGCACGGGGCTAGCCGCCCGGCGGCCATGGCCAGCACGGGCGCTAGCCGCCGGCGGCCACGGCCAGCACGGGGCTAGCCGCCCGGCGGCCACGGCCAGCACGGGCGCTAGCCGCCGGCGGCCACGGCCAGCACGGGGCTAGCCGCCCGGCGGCCACGGCCAGGACGGGCGCTAGCCGCCGGCGGCCACGGCCAGCACGGGGCTAGCCGCCCGGCGGCCACGGCCAGCACGGGCGCTAGCCGCCGGCGGCCACGGCCAGCACGGGGCTAGCCGCCCGGCGGCCACGGCCAGCACGGGCGCTAGCCGCCGGCGGCCACGGCCAGCACGGGGGTTAGCCGCCCGGCGGCTACGACCAGCACGTGCGTCTCGACGAGGGCTTCGATTTGATATCTTGATCGTTCTCTGGGTCCTCACGGTTTGAGAGAACGGGTTCTTTGAAGTTTCCCGGCGGCCGAACCAGCACGGGGGCTTAGCCGCCCGGCGGCCAGGACCAGCACGGGGGCTAGCCGCCGCCGGCCAGGACCAGCACGTGCGTCTCGACGAGGGCTTCGATTTGATATCTTGATCGTTCTCTGGGTCCTCACGGTTTAAGAGAACGGGCTCTTTGAAGTTTCAAGGCGGATTCCTTGTCGTTCGGCCTATTCAAACTTAGATCACTTCCCGTTTCTTCCTTATACTTTCGTATGACAAATAGACTTAGCCGTTGATTTCGAGATAACCGTTTTTGACCCCAACAGTTAGCCCCCAGCATGCAAGATGCATGAGCGATCTTGCGGGCGGAAGATTATGAGTTGAAAATCGAAATTTTTGGCTAAGAGTATTTCATTGCGGAAATCCACATCACCTTTGATTGGCGATCTTGAACGTGACGTCGGGAAGACCGTGAGTTCGTTGCTCAACTTCGACTCGATTCTTGCTGGTCTGAAATCCGTGTGCACCCTTGTCCTGGATTCGGAGGGTTCGGAGGACCAGGACCACGCAGTCAAGGATTGCGAAGCCGGCGCATATAAGACATGCAGCGGTGGTGCGACCAATAGAGGCGACGGTGAGACCGTTCCTACTTTGGGTGAGTCGGAGGACGAAGGCGGTGTCCCGGAGGACGCCTAGGTTGATCAATCCCTGAAGGGATTTTTATTTTGATTGTATTTCGGCCGTTGGTTGGCCATCATGTATGATTTCGGGACTGGCCGTTGGTGGCTTTGAATCCCTGCCCTTTTTAGGGCGCTGTATTGAATTCGCGGTACGCGTTTATAAAATATTTTACGTTTTAGAACTTCTGTTTGTCGTCTCATTCCTGCCTCCCTGACGATCACCGTATCCGTAGTTTGTACAAAGCGAGATTTTCCTGCAGTTTACGATTTACGCGAAAATTCGTGGAAACGTACAGACTTAAGTGAAGAGACAAGTTTTGGGATCTCGCGTCGTTGACGCTTTGCCTATGAGATGTTAAGATACCAGCAAGGCTGGGTTTAGGGCACGACCTAGGTTTACTCTCAGACTGAGGCTGTGCGATGACAAATCGGCTTTCGTTTTGCATGTTCGTGATTTTAACCTGATTCGTACCGTTTTAAAATCCGCGAAGTGGTATCGGCTTATATGATTTGTATGGGCACGAATCGAGCTACTTCCTTTACGAAGTGCTGAACCAAATTTGGATTTTTTGTATAGCGCGCTATGGGATCCTTGTCGGATGTAAAAGAGCCTACCCTTAGGTGGCTTGTCTGTTTAGGACGTTAGAGTTCGTTTGTTGTGATCAGCAACAACGAAATGATGCCGTTTTGAAGGTGTATGAATTTGTTATCGAAAAATGTTTATCCGAGCACGAAGCGACGTCTCGCAGTGCTGCGATTTTATTTTTCTCATGCCATAAGAAGATTATGGGCTTTCGCTTATGATTTGATTTATACTTTCGTCAAGTGTTAAGGATAGAATCCGAGTAGTCACTTCGGATTGTGATTTTGTCGCTTGGTCCGTATGCTACTTTTTAGCGAGCGATTTTAGGTGTAAGCGATGAGAGACATGTGTCTCGATGTGATAATCGTTTCATGGATACTGGATCCGTTGTCGCAGCCGTTTAGTAGTTGGCGAATTGTGTTGAGGATTTAGGACCGAAGGGTCGCGTAAATTTTACCAGGGGGAAGCGTCTAACTTCACTATGTTTCGTGAAGTGTTGGCCTTCTGAGATTTGTTTTTGTAAGAATGACTCGTATAGCTCTAGGAGCTTTGCTACGAGAGTTTCTTTTCGTGCCGCGTTTTATGGGGCGTATAGAACTTAATCGATTTGATGATAAGTTTAAGATTTTCCGTTTAACCATTTGGTTGTTAGGATCGAGTTTCGTTATCGTATGATTTCCGATTTTGGGTTATACGACAAACTGCTTGCATAATATCCGTTTGACGTTTTACGACAAATCGTGGATTGTCTCTTTTTTTTTTTTTTTTTTTTGGCGAAAGTTGCTTCGGATTACTCATGAAGTTTTACCGAAGGTTATTTCGTTAATTTTGTAGCTCACCGTCGAGCCATTAGTCTCACGGAAGCGGAATGAGTATGCCAGGGATGCGCGGCGATCGTTTCTCGGATTTTCGAGAGATTAGATCGGTTTGCGTGTTCTGCCTAGGTAGTCAAGAAACAATAGAACAAAACTGGAAGAAAATGCCTAAGACTTAGCTTGCTAGACTTTCCACCTAGGTCCTAAGTTCCCTAAATTTTACGGCGGTTTACAAGACGTTCCCATTCCTTTCCTATGATAAAATTTTCTAAGTCGGACATACCTTAGTCTCATTGATTACTCGAGATTGCCTCATGTCCGTTCCTCTTTGTCTTCTAACGTTTTATTGTCAAAGGTCTTCGCCTAAGTTCATATCCTCGTTTCCTCGTACTGCTGGTTAAATCGACCATGTACCCGAAGGAATAGTGCAGAATCGTTGAAGCAAAGGGAGGAGAAGTAGGCGAAACTCGAAGAAGGCTAAGGTGGGCGGACAAGCGAAAATGATTGGCAAGACGTCACTTGAGTGAGGCTTGATATTTCGTCAAGCTATGAGTGAACTGGTCAGGTCAAGAAACTTATGATATTGTTTTTCTTTACGAATGATATTTCGTAAAATATTGCCGAGCTTTTACTTTACGAGAGTTTTTCAACAAAATGTTGTCGAGTTAATTTTACAGAAACTGTTTCGTAAAATGTTGTCGAGTTTAGTCGCGCAGAAGCTGTCTCGTGAAGTATTGTCTAGGATTATTTTACGAAAGGTGCAAAGTATTGGATTGGACTATCGTCGGAATAGTTTTGCGAGGATTTGCCGTGCTTGACGAATGTTGTGTCGCCCGATAACCAGCGCAGTATGGGTGCGCTAGTCGTCCGGCGCCTAGAGGCAGCACGGGGGCTAGACAACACTTGGATGTCGAGTCTTTCGGAAGATCTTCGATCCATTGCCGAGGGAAATGGTGTTTTAAGATAACCATCACCGTTTTATACGAAGTCTTCCTGTCCGTTGACGTCTTATGGATTCTTCGAAATCTTGGAGCAAGAAAAGGAGTTTTGTTTGCGGGATCTCGGAAAGTCGCAAAACACGGATTTCTGACGACCCGGGGCCTAGAACTTACGCACGAAGACTAGCCGTCCGACGACCCGAGCCAGCACGAAGACTAGCCGTCCGACGACCCGAGCCAGCACGGGGCTAGCCGCCCGGCGACCACGGCCAGCACGGGCGCTAGCCGCCGGCGGCCACGGCCAGTGCGGGGCTAGCCGCCAGGCGGCCATGGCCAGCACGGGGCTAGCCGCCCGGCGGCCACGGCCAGCACGGGCGCTAGCCGCCGGCGGCCACGGCCAGCACGGGGCTAGCCGCCCGGCGGCCACGGCCAGCACGGGGCTAGCCGCCCGGCGGCCACGGCCAGCACGGGCGCTAGCCGCCGGCGGCCACGGCCAGCACGTGGCTAGCCGCCCGGCGGCCACGGCCACGACCGGAGTCGGCTGCTCGGTTCCTTCGACTTGTGCGTGTTTTTGCGTTCTTGTTTGTTTTGCGTAGGTTTTTCCTTGTGTAGAAAATGTTTCTTAGAACGTTGTTGACCTTTTATTTTACGAGAGTTATTTCACAAAATGTTGTCGAGTTAATTTTACGGAAACTGTTTTGTAAAATGTTGTCGAGTTTAATCATGCAAAAGCTGTCTCGTGAAATATTTTCGAGAATTTATTTTACGAAAGGTGTTCCGTAAAATGTTATTGAATTTTATCATTAGAAACGCTGATTGGTAACCCGATCAGTCGTGCTTTCTGTTTCATGAGTAGTTTGGGGTTTCTCCGTGATTTCCAGGAGAAATTCTAAAAAGCATTTTCAGTCGAAACTCTACTTGGTAATCAGACCGTCATATCAGCTTTGGGCTCGATCCTTCCTAAAATCGTATGTGGGTCGTTTAGCCGTGATTCGGGCCCCTTTTGGGCTGTCTTGGGCCTTAGACGTTTTTACGATTTTTCTTTAGAAAAAGCCGTCGATGTGACGCTGGTTTTTCCGAAAGGTTTCAATTCCCCGTATAGTTAAGGCAACTGGTGTTCAAGCTAACCATAGCCGTTTTATACGACAGGCAGGAATCCGTCTCCACTACCAAGTATTTTTATGAATTTTACCGAAGTCTTTCTTCGATAATCCCAAACGAGGGGGGTTGTGTCCATGGACGATAGGAGTTTGTTTCCTGCGGTTGCCTCGACAAGACGGTCGATGTGCGGAAGCGGAAAACAATCCTTCGGGCATGCTTTGTTGAGATCAGTAAAGTCGACGCACACTCGCCATTTCCCGTTTTTCTTCTTGACGACGACGGGATTGGCGAGCCAGTCGGAATATCTTACTTCTGTTATTGATCCAACTTTGAGGAGTCTTTCGACTTCCTCATTAACCGCAGTTGCCCGTTCGGGGCCTAGCTTTCGCCTCTTTTGTTTTACGGGTTTATGAGTTGGATCGATGTTGAGTTCGTGACATGTTACGTTGATGTCGATTCCCGGCATATCTCCCGGAGCCCAAGCAAACGTGTTAAGGTTCTTCTTGAGACATGCGGTGAGTTCTGCTTTCAATAGATTGCGGAGATTGGCTCCAATCTCCACGCACCGCTCTGGGTTAGTCTCGTCGAGGCAGACCGAAATTACTGGTTCGCAAGTGGGCTCACGTTTTCCTTCCAGGACCTCAGCTCTTTGCGACTGCCAGAAGATTTCTGGAGGGTCCTGCGATGCTGGTTCGTGAGTTGCTTGCTTTTTTGGGTTAGTTTCGGACTCAGAGTTTTTTCGTTTTAACCCAGCGGCCAAGCAGACTTGCGGCGCTTTACGATCTCCTTGTATTGTTTCAACTCTGAGGAGGGTCGGAAATTTGAGGCACAGATGGAAAGTCGAGGGATTGCTCGCAAGGAATTTAACCACGGAGTCCCGACGATCGCGTTATATGCTGCTGGACCGTCGACTACCAAAAACTCCACCATCTTCGTGACGCTCCCGGCTCTGACCGAGAGATCGACTGAGCTGAGGGTCATTGTGATGTTTCCTGAGAGTCCGATTATTGGGTTGGGATCGTCCGTGATAGCGCTTAGGTTGATTCCCATCCTCTCGAGAGTGTTCTTATATATAATATTTGTCGAGCATCCGGTGTCGACCAATATTCTTGCTACGTCGATGTCCTGGATCGTTAGTCTGATAACGAGGAGTTCGCCGTGAGGTTTGGCTTGACCAGCCGTTGCTCTGTCCCCGAATGACACGATGTTACGGACAGGTGATGTGGCCATGCTGTTGTTACCAATCGTAGGTTTTTGAGTAAGAGAATCCGACCTCCCCTCCTTCTAGCGCCAAACTGTGGGAACCGAAATTCGCACTGTCGATTTTAAGTAAGTAAATCGGAGGAAAGCTAAGTAAACCTAACTTTCCCTGAAGGTCCGGATTCTCTGCGACAACCAACGACAAGTGATCAAATAAATGCGGAAAGGTTTTATTAAGATTTGAGACTGGACCTTAAGGAAGGCTGCCTACGTACCCTTTCGAGGATCAAGTCGGACGTAGTTCAGTTGGAGTTGTTTGAACAAGAGATCGAACTGCCTGGCGGAGTTCGTCTAGTACGAGCGTTAGTCATAGAAACGGGCATGTCGAGAATAATGCCTAGGGTTTCTATGTGCGGAACTCTAAGTACAACAAGGGTTTTGTTAAGAGTTGGGACTGGACCTTGAGAAAGGCTGCCTACGTACCCCTTTCGAGGATCAAGTCGGACGTAGTTCAGTTGGAAAGATTTGAACAAGAGATCGAACTGCCTGGCGGAGTTCGTCTAGTACGAGCGTTTGTCATAGAAACGGGCATGTCGAGAATAACGCCTAGGGTTTCTATGAGCGGAACTCTAAGTAAAAGGATTGTTAGATCCTTCCGAGAGAGACAGGAGCCTGCGGACAAGATGAGAATAGAACAAGAGGCGGCCGGACGTTCTAGGTCCTACCTTGCTAGTCTACCGCCTAAATTCTAAGTTCTTAACCTAACAGGAGCTTTCTAGGTCTCCAATCTCGGATTTCTCTCTCTCTTAATGAATTTCGCTCTGCCTTTCTTCATCTCCCAAAGCTCCTTTATATACTCCTTCTTATGACGGTCTACTCTCCTCCTGGGCCGCAAGGCGGGCTTCTTTCCATTTTCGTCGGCTTTCATCGGGAAACTTGACATTTATCTTCGGGAAACTTGACATTTATCCTTCCGGAAATTTAGCATTTATCTCGCTATGCAAAGATAAACGTAAATCGTCGTATCTATCTCAGATAATCGTAAACGGACTGTCCGATCGCGTTTGGTCCCTTCCGGGCCGTCTCTAGGACTTCCGTTGTTTTCTACAATCTCTTGGGAAGTTCCTCGTTCATTCGTAGAGTTGAGACGAGTGGTGTTTTAAGATGACCATTGCTGTTTCGTACGAAGAATCTAAGATCTTCCTTCCCGTCGATATCTTACGAGTTTCCGAAATGTTTCCGACGGTCTTTGATTGGAGTAAGGACCAGAGTTTCGTACACGGAATCTCGATGATTCGTCCTGCGAGGACTTGAGAAAAACTCAAAGTACAAACTTCAGACTGCCGGAGACTGGGATTCGTGTACCGAAGATCGTTATCCGAAGACCCAAGCCAGCACGGGGCTAGCCGCCCGGCGGCCATGGCCAGCACGGGCGCTAGCCGCCGGCGGCCACGGCCAGCACGGGGCTAGCCGCCCGGCGGCCACGGCCAGCACGGGCGCTAGCCGCCGGCGGCCACGGCCAGCACGGGGCTAGCCGCCCGGCGGCCACGGCCAGGACGGGCGCTAGCCGCCGGCGGCCACGGCCAGCACGGGGCTAGCCGCCCGGCGGCCACGGCCAGCACGGGCGCTAGCCGCCGGCGGCCACGGCCAGCACGGGGCTAGCCGCCCGGCGGCCACGGCCAGCACGGGCGCTAGCCGCCGGCGGCCACGGCCAGCACGGGGGTTAGCCGCCCAGCGGCTACGACCAGCACGTGCGTCTCGACGAGGGCTTCGATTTGATATCTTGATCGTTCTCTGGGTCCTCACGGTTTGAGAGAACGGGTTCTTTGAAGTTTCCCGGCGGCCGAACCAGCACGGGGGCTTAGCCGCCCGGCGGCCAGGACCAGCACGGGGGCTAGCCGCCGGCGGCCAGGACCAGCACGTGCGTCTCGACGAGGGCTTCGATTTGATATCTTGATCGTTCTCTGGGTCCTCACGGTTTAAGAGAACGGGCTCTTTGAAGTTTCAAGGCGGATTCCTTGTCGTTCGGCCTATTCAAACTTAGATCACTTCCCGTTTCTTCCTTATACTTTCGTATGACAAATAGATTTAGCCGTTGATTTCGAGATAACCGTTTTTGACCCCAACAGTTGGTGTTAATCTCGTGAATGCATTAGCTCCTTGAATCTCTCAGGTTATGTGGAGTTGCTTTCTTGTGCCGTATCTCTCTCTATTTCTAACTATGTGATAATCATGAATGGTCTCTATATACAAACAAACAAAAACTGGCACTGTATTTACCAACACATGTATTCATACAAAAATATGTTAAAAATCAGGTTTAAGAAAATATGTACAGAACATTAACCATGAAGCTTTAATAAACACATTGTCCGTTCCAACTAAACGGATACAAGCATCAACTTTGAAGAAAACAACACATGCTAATAATTTGATGTAAGAGGTCAAAAGACAGCACACCAGATAACATTCACAATCTGTAGTTAGTCCAGGCTGTCTCGACTATAACTCACAATAGTTCTTGACTGTTCACTCAATAGTTCATTAATTTTTACCTATCAAGTACTTGAAATCATTTTCCTCTTTAGATATCTTGTTTAATTAAAAAATGCTAATAAGGAAAATACTCTTCAAAAGTAGTGGGCATAGTATGTCTCACTATTCATTGTTTTGAATTATTCATGTCTCCTTTTCTTTCTAAATTTCTCTAAGATTCCATGATCCATTGTTCGAAGTGTAACCCAAACAAAATCATCTGTATATTACTTATGGCTTAATGCAGCATAATGACAACAACAATTAGCAACAACATATACACTCTTTTTAATTATAAACAAAATTAATTCAAGGGTTGTTAAAAGATATACGCTCTTTTTAATTGTATATCAATACAAAAGATATTTTTAAATTATTGTAAGTTACTATTTAAAATGTCAGAAACATGCTAATTAGAAGAAGAAAAACGTAGAGAAGAAAAGAAAAAAGGTCAAAAATTCAAACGTTAAGTGATTGTACTCACTTGGCAATAATGTAGCAAATAATGTAGGTACATGTGTTGTATATGCAGTGAATGATCTAATCTCTCTCTTTGCAACGGATCGGCCTCCAGATCCTTTGTAGGTTCAGCGCTAATCGCCGAGGCTCTAGCTCTCCGCCAGGCGTTGCGATCGGCGGCTTCTTTGGGACTCTCGAGTCTCCATGTGTTCTCGGACTCTTCAGTCCTAATTTCGACCCTATTATGAGGGTCTGATCTGAATGAGATCGCGGGTATTCTGAGTGATATCAGAGACCTTGCCTCTCTCTTCGATCATCTATCGTTTTCTCACGTTTCTTGTTCCTGTAATTTTGTGGCAGACTCTCTTGCGAAATCAGCCCTTGCAAAGCTGATTTTAGACATTTCTCTATTTGGAGACCACTAGTGTTTTATGAATGAAAGAGTATTTCTGATCAAAAAAAAGATCTAATCTCTAGCCTGGACTCACTTGAGTGGTAAAATCATATATGGCCTACAACGAATTGATCAAATAAACGGTCATAAAAGTACCTGAATTAGTAGTACAAGACTCTTAAAACTTACCGTTACCAACATCATCATATTAATCTAATACTTCTTTCACATTTCTTCCTCCCTTAAACTGTTACGTTCTTTATGTATCAAGAACGCAAAAATAAAAACTCTCTCTATGTCATTTTTGTTATTTCTTTAGTAATGCTTTTCTGGATCTCTATTCATCTTCTTTTCAGTGCTTTTCGATTTGACACCACTTCCAATTCTATTATCTTCATTTGCTTTGTCTACAGTTTCCTACGTATCTCTATGCATCATCAAGATATATTCTATTCTATAAACCATAGTTACAGTCTGAACACTGGATAATGATTCCTCGGATCATCAAATGCTATATGCTTATCTATATGCAAAAGAGGGTTTATAATTCTGTTATTCAGTATCAGTTGGTTGATAAACATCGAGGAATTATATGAGAATCTGCAGGTATCTTCTTACATAGATATATCTAGTCTGAAGCAGCTCATGTGGGTGAGGGTAAATCAATAGTGCTAATAGTGTTCATAGCTTTCTCTTTAGACCATGTGCATTAAACAGGTTACCTTTGGTAGAAAATGCAAACAAGAAAACTATACATGAGTAAAACTGTTGGAAGAAAATATACACTGTTGTTACATCTGTCTTTATTTGTTGTTTTTGTCTGAATATGTGAATCAAATCCTACTTCAAAAAGAATCTAAAGGCCATATAAGAAGCAATCAAGAAGCCTAATGAAACCACTCTCTCTGACATGTGTTTGTACATAGTTTTGGGGGGTCACTTGGTCACTCTTTTGTTGTGTAATCACAAGACTTTTGTCTAAAAATAAGAATGAATCCATTTAACCCTCTAAGAACACGAGACAAAAGTTACTGTAGAAGCTTTAGAGGAAGAGGGAACATCTTTTTCAAAAGGAAGAAAACCGATTAAATCTGGATACTGTACCTTTTAATTATATCATGGGCTCCTTTTTCTGAAACAACATGAAAAAAAAAACTGAAGAAGACGATAGAAAAGCAAAAGAAAAAAAAACTTATATGATTATGTTTCTGAAACACTTTTGGTCTTGAGTCTGCTTAGCATTTCCGTTGAAGAAGCTTTCTGCTTAGTTAGTTAAACATCCTCATAAAATTGCTTGCATATGCCATTGGCTTCACACCCGGGTGAAGCTGTGAAATCACACAAAAAAAATCAGAATAATGTGGAAGATTTGGTGGAAAATTATAAAAGCTAAAACAAGAACAATGATGCAAAAGCTAATACTAGACTCACCACTGCTGTGAATGTAACAATGTTTGGCTTCATATCTGGAGCTTCAAAACGAATGAAGGCTCCGTTGTTTCCCATTTGCAACAATGTAGGTTCATGTTTGAGTAAGAATCTAGTAAGTTGTTACAAAACTGAAAAGAGTTGTATCTGATGTTTACCTGATCACAGTAGTTAGGTGCAGAGAAGACGGTGATGAGTTTACCATCATGATCAACCTCGTACCCTTCATCTTTCACTTCATGTGACCGCACCACCAAATCTTCCACATTATAAAAAAATACTAGTCAATATGAGAATCAATTGGTGAACACCATATATATATATATATATATATATAACACAGGGAAACTACACTGACCTAGGTTGTTGTCTTCCAAAAACCTTTTAGTTACATCTCCACCAAATGAGAGACCAACTCCTCGCTTGCTTGGGCCTCTCCCAGGGATAGGTTGAGGATCACTCCACAACAGCTCACACATTAATCCTATAAAAACATTTAAACACCATTAGATGCATTCACATAAGCAAACCTACAAAAGATGTGTATGATGATGAAACATACCTTCCTCGGGAGGCTCACAGAATCGATCGATGGCTCTGATGTCTGAAAGCTTTACACCGTCGACACAGAAGAGGCCTCCATGCACCACAAATACCTTCTCATTGATGACGTGAGCCAACGGAAGATAACAGAACACTTCGGCAAAGAGTTCAACGAACTTCTCACTCAACTTGGACCGAACTTCACCCTCAAAGCCGTATATCTTGTTCATGCTCTTGCTTTCGTGGTTCCCTCTAGCAAGATATATGGCTGCAATTTCACAAATAACAATATGGTTAAGTAAGAGAAGTAATAAAACAAATATTCAAGAGTACTTAGAAGAACTTACATGATGGACTCATGCACTTAAAAGCAAACAGCGTCAGGATTATCTCAACAGAAAAGGATCCTCTGTCCACAAAGTCGCCATTGAACAAGTATGGATTCTCCTCGGAAGGGAGGCCATTAAGTTCAAAAATATTAAGGAGATCATAAAACTGCAAAAATAAAACAATGTGTCAAAAGCAGAACCAATACAAGTATACAAACACACTGCACAGCCCTTGATAGGAGAAGGTTATTGCAATTTCAAACATGTAAAGTCAAACAGAACTGAAGGTTGTTGGGATTCCCAAATGCATTTGAAAGAAAAAAAAACTATGTAAGGAGGGTGGTGTGAGGGGTAAAACTCACACCTAGATTTTAGATCAGGTTTTATGTTTAGAAAAGGTTAGGGAAAGATTATCGCGGGCTGAATCCCGTAAGAACTTGATGAATGAACTTTGATTTGTATTGATATAATAGAAATGAGATGGTTACAAAAGATGATCTTTGATGAATATAAAGATCACGAAAGAATTACAAGTAAGAATGTTTCAATGAATGTTGAGTAAAAATATGAGTAGGTTCGGATCCTTTTCTTGGTCTTCGACCTTCTCCTTTTATAGCTTTGGACTCCTTTAGGTTATCTACAACTGGTTTCCGAGATCCTCTCCGCTTGAGGTGGAACCCGCAACAGCTTCCCTTTGACCGGGTCCTGCGCTTCTTCTGGTTATGACATGAGCTTCCTCTTTGTCGTGACCTCCTTAACGATCACCTTAGCTCTCAGCCTTCGGCTTCAACTTAGCTCTTCTTAGGTACCGAATTCGTAATGGGCCAGTCGCGGCCTGTTTCCATCCTTCACTGTTCAGCAATCAGCTATCGGGCCATATTTGGGCCCAACAGTTGCCCCCAGCTCTCGAGATGAAGCTTCGTTATCCTCGGGAGCTAAACCTAGCCGCCCAAGCTAGATTCTCTTGTTGAGATCATGATTACCAGCTATCTCAACCACATTTATTTTCATCTGATCGAACGGCTGCGAATTTTCTTTGATTATATCGACGGTTTGGATTAATAAGAGTTTGAAATATAGTTTCCGATTTTCGAGACGTGACAAGATATAAAGCAGCTGGCATTAACTGCCACTGTCCATATTCTCCACGCCTCCACTCGGTTTCCAAGGTAACTTCTCTTCCACTACTTTATCTTACTACGCTTTTTTCTTTTTTTTTTTTACTTTCACCCTTCGATCCACCATTGATCCTCTGCGAATTTCTTAGAACCCTTAGTTCCTAAGAGATTAGCTTATTCCATCCTTTCCCTTTCCAATCCTTTCGATTCTCCTTACCTCTTTCTTTAATGGATCCTCCGAGAGAAGGTTCCGGCGAGACCGGAATCTCTGCCTCCGGGAAGCGCTTAATGAAGGTTAAGCAGGAGATCGGTGAGAAAATGAAAAGAGACAAGAAGGAAATCAAGGACTCAATCGCGGGGAGGGTCTCCAAGCGGGTGAAGAAGAAGGAAGTTTCTGGCGGGAGCACCACTCTGAGCCCTCACTCGCCTTCCTTACTAAAGATTCAAGAGGTTGTTAACCTCATGGTTCAAGCTCATGGCCAAAAGGAGTTGGCCAAGGTTTGTTCCCCCGACGACACTCCTGAAACCGCCCCGGAAGGTTGGTTTTGCATTCACGAGAAGTATATCTCTAAATCCCACCTCCGGTTTCCGCTTCCAGATCTTCTGTTAGATCTTCTTGATCATTATCAACTAGCCCTCTCTCAACTCTGTCCCTCGGTTATCCGAGTGATAAATGGTTTCATTACCAGAGCTAAAGAGGAAGGAGTCGTCGTTGGTCTGACCGAACTGATGAGCCTTTACACGATCAAGGAGAGCTCTAGTAAGGATGGTGGCAGTGGCACCTACTATCTTCCTTGCCGTCCTAGGCTCGGACTTTTTAAATCCTCTGGTAGTGACGATGATTGGAGGAAAAAATATTTTTATGTCAAGATTGATCCCTCTACGGTCCCATTGGGTCGTGCTCTCTCGGTTGTTTGGTCCGATATATCTGGTTAGGATTTTTTTAGGAATGTATCTTGCTTGTTTATGATTATCATTATTTGCTGAACCCTTGATTTCATATGCAGATATCGAGGATCCTCCTAAGCTTACCGATAAGCTGTCTAGAGCTCTTTTTCGGAAATTGTATCAGAGTCCCAATACTTGGGCGTCTTTCACTGTTTCCCGTATTGGATCAGCTAGGTTCCCGGATCGATACAACGCCAAGTTCCTTGACCCGATCCCTGCTGAAGATTTAGAAGGTGATTTTTCGGATTTCGCTTATTATTTTTATTTCTGGATTTGCTTTCAGAGATAGCTAACTAGCTTTCCATTGTTTAGTCTCTGAAGGTCCTTTCGTGGTAGATCTTTCGACTGGAGCTAGTACTTCCGAAACTGAAAAGACTCAAGCTCCCAAGATGAGGCCTTCTTTCCGTTCCAGGAACAAACCTGCTGCAGCTGCCAGTGCTTCGCGAGGTAGCGATAAGACCCAAGGAGGAGCCTTTCTCAGCTCACTGAAGGAGGTCCTTGATGACGGGACCTCTGTCCCTGCTAAGGATGTTAACCCAGTTGAGCCCAGAGCTCAAGATGTTGTTCCCCATCCTGAGGTTCCGACGGTTGAAGCTAACCCTCAGGCTGCTAGAGATCCTCTCGAGGTCGAACCTCCGAGAAACAAGAGGTCTCGGACTGATTTGGGAGATAGGCCCACCAGGTCTTCCTCCTCGTCTTCTCGGGGAGGGGCCGTGGGTTGGAACTTCTCCCATTCTAAGCCGGGATCGATATTGGATGATCCTTGGGGTTTGGCAACCATCATGAGGCATATGAAGACGGTGGGATGCTCCATGCCTTCAATCAATGGTCTGTCCAACAAGGAAGAGTACATTGAGATAGCTCACCACATGGGTCAAGTACGTAATCTCATTTTTTGGTTCGCTATTAATCCAATGTTTCATCTGAACATATATATTTTTTTTTGTTTTAGCTGGCCGGAGCCATTAACAGGGCTCAGCTGAGGTTTGAAGAGACCGTGCATGATGCTCCTAGCGCTAGAGACTTAGCTCAGGCCACTGAGTTGTTCAAGACTACCAAGATGGAGCTCGACCTGGCTCGTGCTCGAGTTTCCGAGCTTGAAGCTGAGGTCGGGAGGCTCGGTTTGAAGGCTGATACTCAACAAGGGAAGATCGAGAGTCAGGCCATCGATATTCGGGTGAAGAATAGGAAGATCAATGAGTTAGATGCTGCTCGCAGGATAGCTGAGCACCAGGTCCAAGAGTTGATCGCTTCGTCTCGGGTTAGTCAACAGAACAAAGAGGCTGAGGTTAAGCTAGCTGTCAGGAAAGGCAAGAAGGAGGTGGCCGAAGCCTACAACAAGATCCTGACCTCTGTGAAGGAGAAGTTTGTCAAGAAAAAGGAAGAGACTGATGCTCTGATTTACGCTCAGGAGCTTCAGGCAAACACCGAGCTTCTGAAGGAGTTATTATCTAAGGAGATTGAGAGTGCTGAGGATGAGTATCATCGTTTGATGGTTTTGATCCCGGATGCTGGTGCTGCGTACGAGAAGGCTCAAGTTTCTGATTTCTCAGTCAGCAAGCTCCCCATTCCCCAATTCTCCGAGAGCTCAGGTACTTTCGAGATTAATATGTTTAATCCGATGTTTTCTGGAGAATATGGTTCTAACTTGGGTTCGGTCTCTCCTGACTTAGTCCCCGTTGAGGCGACCCCGGGAGGTGATGACCAAGATGTTGAAGAAGAGGTTCCTGCCCAGGAGGATGATCCTATCGAGGAGGATAAGGATGGTGAAGCTGATCCTGGATCCAAGGAAGGTTAAGAGCCGATGCTCTCTATGTTTTTTAAAACTTCTGCCCAATGGGCTTCTTTATCTTTTGCTTTCAAGACTTATAGCCTGAGGAGGCTTTTAAACCTTTATCTGTTTGCACCTCGAATCTTTGTTAGCCTGGGGAGGCTTTTAAACCCTTGTTTAATTTCGAAATAGGTTTTCTTGTTTCGTTTTTGGCTTTAGTCGTGAAATATGACAACTTGATTATAATCGAATCTTGTGATAAGTCTGGAAGACTTTAGTCGTTTTTAGTTCCTTAAGAGGAATTCTTGGAGTATCGGGACTAGCTTAGGATTTTTAGAGACCCAAGTTTAATCTGGACACCTTAGGTGGGGGTTCTTGGGAACCTGAACTTGTTTGTGGGATTTCAAGACCCGTTGAGACTTGCTTAGGATTTTAAGACCTTTTTGATTTGATGAGGATTTTAAGACCTCGAGGATTTATAAGGATTTTAAGACCTTGGAGAATTGACAAGGATTTTAAGACCTTGGAGATTTGGTAAGGATTTTAAGACCTTAGGTCCAGGTTCGTCGAGACCTGATATTGTCTGAAGGATTTTAAGACCTTAGGTTCAGGTTCGTCGAGACCTGACCTTGTTTTGAAGGATTTTAAGACCTTTAGGTCCAGGTTCGTCGAGACCTGATATTGTCTGAAGGATTTTAAGACCTTAGGTTCAGGTTCGTCGAGACCTGACATTGTTTTGAAGGATTTTAAGACCTTTAGGATTGTTAAGGATTTTAAGACCTTAGGTTCAGGTTTGCAGGGACCTGTTTTGTTAAAGAATTGAGATATCGAAAATGATTTCTTTATTGATAGTTGGATACATGGTATCATAGTAATCATACACTTGCTGTATTATAACGATCATACGTTTGCTGCGTGGGCTATGTGACTTTAGTCAGACATATGCCCCCTTTGATTGTAGTGAATGAAGTGTTGAAATGAGGTTGGGGCTGCACTCATGACGGAGTTGCCTACGTACCCAGTCAAGGGATCAAGCCTAACGTAGTTCAGGAATTTTAGGTACCTAATGATAATATCTCTTAAGATTCGTGGCGTTCCACGATCTGATTTCAGGTACCCCGGTTCGCACCTTTCGGAGTTTGTAAACGCCAGGTCGTACTACATGGATGATCTGATAGGGACCTTCCCAGTTAGTTCCTAACTTCCCAGCATTTGGTTCTTTGGTTCCTTCGAAAACTTTCCTAAGTACTAGGTCACCTACAGCGAACTGCCGGAGCCTGACTTTGGAATTGTACTGTCGTGCCATTGCTTGCTGATAGTTCTGAATGCGAATCAAAGCTCGGTCCCGTCTTTCCTCGATTAGATCGAGGCTGTCAGTTAGGAGCTGATCATTAGCTGCGGGATTGGATGTACAGAGTTCCCGGCGGAGGCTACCAGCAATGGTTTCAGCTGGAACGACAGCTTCCATCCCATATGCTAAGGAGAAAGGAGTTTCTTCTGTAGCTTTTCGTGGGGTGGTCCGACATGCCCAAAGTACTTCAAGTAACTTTTCTGACCAGAGTTCCTTCTGGGTTCCGAGGCGTTTCTTGAGGTTTGCTAATACTGATTTATTAGCAGCCTCCGCCTGTCCGTTACCTTGAGGTCGGCGAGGTGATGAGAAGGTCAGGCGGATATTCCACTTGTCACAAAATATTTTGAAATCGTGGGATATGAATTGTCCTCCATTATCGGTTACGATTTCGTACGGGACGCCGTGTCTACATATGATATCTTTCCATACAAATTGCTCGACCTCGAACCTGGTTACTTGCTGGAAAGCTTCGGCCTCTATCCATTTCGTGAAGTAGTCCGTTAAGACTAAGAGGAAGCGTAGCTTCTTCTTTCCACTTCCTGATGGTACTAGTGGCCCACGATATCCATGGACCATCTCATAAATGGGTAAGGGGCGGATATGTTAGACAGCTTCTCCGCAGGTTGGTGTATAATCGGTGCATGCCTCTGGCATTTGTCGCATGAAGAGGAATAGGCCTCACAATCTGCAATAATGGTAGGCCAGAAATATCCTTGTCTTTTGATTCTGATGGCTAAAGCTCTTCCTCCAGAGTGGTTCCCGCAGGAGCCGTCGTGCATTTCCTTCATGAGTCTCATAGCAACGAGGCCATGGACGCATTTTAGGTAAGGTCCGGAAATGCTTCGTTTGAGGAGGACAGATTCAGTTACGCAATATCTCGCGCTTAATGCTTTGAGCTTTCGAGCCTCCCATTTATTGGGTGGAGTCTTTCCCTCCAGGATGTATTGCGTGATTGGAATTCTCCAATCCTCTCTTCCTACAACTTTGTTATGAAGAGACGAGGGAGGTTCCTGTTCGGGACCTGGTGTCGTGGTGCCCCCGGAGGTATTGGTAGGATTGGGCTCCAGGGAGTCTGAATTCCGAGGAATACCTCCAGATGAATTTTGGAGAGCTGTACGGCTTCTGGTTTTAACTCTGCAGATGACTGGGTCTGAGTTGGTGCCCCCGGGGGTATTCTCGAGATCAGGCTCTAAGGAGTCTGAATTTCGAGGAATATCTTCCGTGACTTGGATTATGTTCCCGGAGGTATGCTTTTTTGCGCTGCATATTCTGGTTTTTGGAAACCAAAATGTTGTGAGAACCTGGGTAGCTACCGCTTCAGGGCAGGTACCTTCGGGTTGCGCTTTTAGTTTGCTCTCTTTTTCAGCTTTAGTAGCTATGTCGATGCTTGGTTTCTCGATTCCTTCTACGGGTATGATTCGTTTTACGAGGGGGTCTGATGTGGAAGCTAAAGCAGCCAATGCATCTGCTGAGGAGTTCTCACCTCGTGGGATTCTCGTTAGCTCGAATTTGTCGAACTGCCTAGTGAGGTTCTGGACGACTTCGAGATATGCCCCCATTCTTTCGTCCCTCGTTTCATATTCTCCGTGAAACTGGCTAGCTACTAGCTGTGAATCACTATAAGCGTTTAGCTCTCGGATTCCGAGGCTTAGGGCGAGCTTCAACCCTGCGATTAGTGCTTCATATTCAGCTTCGTTGTTTGAGGCGCTGAATCCGAGCCTATATGACTGCTCGATGGTTTCTCCTGCTGAAGAAGTTAGCCTTAGACCGATACCGGAGCCCTGTTTTGATGAGGCTCCGTCGACGTATAGGCTCCACTTCGGAGATTCCATTTCGGAGTCTAACTGCTCGGATGTCAATTCGATGATAAAGTCAGCGAGGACCTGAGCTTTCGCTGCTGCTCGAGGTCTATACTCAATATCATATTCGCTGAGTTCTATGGCCCATTTAGCCAATCGCCCTGACTGGCTGGGGCTGTGCAAGATCATTCGTAATGGTTGTGAGGTCATTACAACGATCGAATGCGATTGGAAGTAAGGTCGCAATTTTCTGGCAGCTGTTACGACTGCTAGAGCTAGTTTTTCCATCGCAGGGTACCTGGTTTCGGCATCTATCAAACTTTTACTGGTGTAATAGACAGGTCTTTGTTCGTTTTGTTCCTCTCGTACTAGAACGCCGCTGACTGCAGCAGTTGATACAGCGAGATATAGGTACAATGGCTCTCCTACTACTGGTTTAGATAGGATCGGAGGTTCGGAGAGGTAAGCTTTCAATTGCTTGAAGGCTTCCTCACATTTCTCGTCCCATAAGAACTTCTTATTATTTCTTAGAAGCTTGTAAAATGGGAGACATTTATCGGTAGACTTGGATATGAATCGATTCAACGCCGCGATTCGTCCAGTCAGTCTCTGCACCTCCCTGGTCGTCTTAGGTGACGGCATTTCTAGGAAGGTTGCTATCTGCTGCGGGTTGGCTTCAATGCCTCTTTCGGTTACGAGATAGCCTAGGAACTCGCCTGAGGGTACCCCGAAAGTACATTTAGTGGGATTGAGCTTCATATCGTACTTGTTCAGGATATCGAAGCATTCCCTTAAATGGGAGATATGATCTTCCCCAGCTGAGGATTTGACTAGCATGTCGTCGATATAGACCTCCATGGTTTTTCCAAGTTGTCCAGCAAACATCTTATTTACTAGCCTTTGATAGGTAGCTCCTGCGTTCTTTAATCCGAATGGCATAACCTTATAACAATAGGTTCCTCGTTCGGTTATGAATGCAGTTTTCTCCTGGTCCTCAGGATCCATCATGATTTGGTTATATCCTGAGAAGGCATCCATGAAGGATAGGAGTCGATGGCCAGCTGTTGCTTCAACTAGGCGGTCGATGTGAGGTAACGGGAAGCTGTCTTTAGGGCAAGCTTTGTTTAGGTCTGTGAAATCTACACAGATTCTCCACTTCCCGTTTTTCTTCTTTACCACTACTGGGTTAGCTAACCAGTCGGGGTAATGTACCTCTCGAATGGACCCAGCTTTCGTAAGTCGGTCAACTTCGTCGTTAACAGCTTGAGCCTTTTCGAGACCTAGCTTACGACGCTTCTGTTTGATCGGTTTGAAAGTAGGGTCAACTTTTAGCTTATGGGTGGTGACGTTCGGATCTATTCCTTTCATGTCGTTGGTGGACCACGCAAAGGTTTTGACATTGCTTTTCAAAAAATCGATGAGCTCCTTTTTTGTCTCAAGAGGTAGCTCGGACCCGATGCTCACCTGTCTTTCAGGATTTGAGTCGTCGATGCAAACTTTTTCGGTTAGGTTCCTGGGGGGACCTCGAATATTTTGTTGCATTTCGCGACTTTCCTGGATCTGTAATTGCTATTGGGGGGATTTTTTGAGGATTTCGAATCCTCCCAAATAGCAGATCCTGGATATCTTCTGGCTACCGTGTATGGTAGCTATCCCTTCGGGTGTTGGAAATTTTACGCACTGATGGTACGTTGAGGCTACTGCCTTCATTTTGTGGATCCAAGGTCTTCCCAAAATCGCGTGGAACGGGGAAGGTCTATCGATGACTACTAAGTTGGTCATTTTCATTATTCCGCCAGCTATGACTGGGAGCTTGATTGTTCCCAATGAGGTAGCTGTTTCTCCGGAGAAGCCTACGAGATTAGCTTTTTGGCCAATAATTTCGTAGTCGTCTATTTCCATCCCTTTTAGGGTGTTATAGAAAATGAGGTCGACAGAGCTTCCTGTGTCTATCATGAGCTTAGGAACCTCGTATCCTGCGATGTTCAGGGTGACGATCAACGCATCATCGTGAGGTCTGTCAAGGTTTGAGGTCTCGCTTTCCCAGAAAGAAATCTTAGTTTGGATTCAGGATTAGGAGGCTTAGGTCCAGTGTTAGACACAGCCTTCCGCACGTGATTCTTAATGGAATTGACGGAGTCTTGACATATGTCTGATCCTCCAAGGATACAGTCCACCCTCGAGTCGGGGCTCGATTGAGGGGGGTTTGCTCAAGAGAGCTTCGACTTGTAAACTTTTTCCTTTGGGGAATTTCCCAAGAATCATGTCGACTCTTTTTTTGGGACTGGAGGTGGCGAATCGGTTTCCTTCTCAGGTGACCTCTCGCGTTTCGGGGAAGTGTCCCTGGAACCTCTTTTCTGATAAGGTGTGGCTTTTTAAGGTCCACGCCCTTTATTTCTCCGGCTGCGAATTTAGCTGCCAGCTGGCGTTGGAGGTCCCAACACTCTTCGGTTGAGTGTCCTTCGCGATCGTGATAAGAGCAATGTTTGCCTTTATCGAAGCCTTTTGACCAGGGAGTTTTGTTTGCTGCTGCAACAGGTTTCTCTTCCTTGTCTTCCTCGATTGCGTAGGAATGTTCTCCCTGAGTTTGATTATTTCGAGGGTTACCCTTTTTATGAGGTCCCTTAGTCTCGGAGGAGTCACCTTTCGAATGATTCTGTGGTTTCTTGTGGAGTTTATCCAGTGCAGCTGTCTCCTCCTCCAAAGTAATATATTTGGTGGCTCTATGAAGAGCGTCATCGATAGTTGGAGAGCGTTGAGTGTTAACTCTGACCAGAATTTCGATCTATAGAACACCTCTCCTAAGGGCCTCGATGGCGACTAGGTCGTTAGGATTCGAGAGCTTAGTTCTTATTGCCCTGAATTTCTCAATGTAGACTCGTAATGAATCTCCCATTCCTTGACTGACCTTCCAAAGGTCGGCCTCGGAGGCTTGCTTCCGGATATGGGTTGAGTATTGCTTCATAAAGGCGTTGGTTAATTGATCAAAGTTGTCTATCGAGGCTGGCTCGAGGCCGGAGAACCACTCAAGGGCTGTTCCGACCAAATTTTCGGCGAATGTTCTACAGTAACCTGCTTCACATTCTTCCTGAGTGAAATGGGCTTTAACTTGCCAATCGGAAAGCTCTCAAATAGGCCTTGGGTCGGAGGTCCCATCATACTCAGGAATTCTGATTTTTCGGGTATCTCTTATGTGAGAGCTGGCAATTCTGTCCGTGAATGGAGTTCCACGGGTTTCTTCGATTAAGCTATCGATTTCGGGAGCTGAACTCGTAGCTTTATGGACTTGAGCTCCCAATTTCTGGAGAGCCGCGTGAGTTCGCTCCATATATCTACGGATAGCTTCAGGTCCTTCAAACGGAAGGATATTTGGATCGTTCGCAGGTACCCGATGGGTAGGTTCCTGACGGAATCGAGTTGGCTCATCTTCCCATGCGGTTAGTGGGCTAAGTCGCTCGCATTTCTTGGGTTATCGGAGTCTATCCTTTGATAACCGTCCTCATTCGGGATCGAGCTTCTAGTTTGATAAACCGAAGCTGACGCTCTGCCCCAGATGGGAAGGATATTCCTGCTCCGGACCTAGGATCAGGTGGCGGAGGAGGTAAACGATTACTCTGTCAGTGACCTGACCGGGTGTGGAACTGGTTGTCGCTACGTTACTTCCCATAGCACTGGCATTAGGTGGATTGAACACGGGAACTGTTCCAGTATGAGGTGTCTGGAAAGCAGATCCGCGCGTCCTTCAGGGCAGTGCTATCAGGGGAAAGTTTAAACGTGCTCGGGGAAAAGAGGGATCGGTTAATCGATCATGGAAGATGACCCCCGGAGCTTGACGTTGCGGTGGTGGGTTGTTGCGTTTAGAGATCTAGTTATCTCTTCGAATCGTTGTTGACGTACAGCCAGCTGATGCATCGTGCGCTCACTTTCCTGAGCTCGGTCTACTAATTGTATCATCATCTGGCGGATCTCAGAGAGCTGAGCCTCCGTTTGATTCGGAATGGCTTGCTGCTGAGGATTCTCGGTAACCGGGAGCTCGGAGGTGTTTCCACCTATGACCTCGGGTTAGTAACTCCGGTTGTAGTTTGGCTCGTTCGAGCATCAACCGGAAGCTGTTGCCCAGATCGGTGGTCGCCACGTTGAGGCTCTGTGATTACGAGACTAGAGCCTCCGTCATTCGGTGAGCCATCGCTCTGATCGGGAGGTTAAGGTCAGACGGGGTTGTTGTCTGATCGGTAGGGTTCATCCTCGAGTTAGAGTAAGGGATTCGATTGTTTCTTCCCCACAGACGGCGCCAATTGTGAGGGGTAAAACTCACACCTAGATTTTAGATCAGGTTTTATGTTTAGAAAGGTTAGGGAAAGATTATCGCGGGCTGAATCCCGTAAGAACTTGATGAATGAACTTTGATTTGTATTGATATAATAGAATGAGATGGTTACAAAAGATGATCTTTGATGAATA
Source organism: Raphanus sativus (assembly GCF_000801105.2). Lineage (NCBI taxonomy): Eukaryota > Viridiplantae > Streptophyta > Magnoliopsida > Brassicales > Brassicaceae > Raphanus > Raphanus sativus. The sequence goes on along the minus strand of NC_079514.1, from coordinate 28,528,290 downwards.
TAAAGATCACGAAAGGAATTACAAGTAAGAATGTTTCAATGAATGTTGAGTAAAAATATGAGTAGGTTCGGATCCTTTTCTTGGTCTTCGACTTCTCCTTTTATAGCCTTGGACTCCTTTAGGTTATCTGCAACTGATTTCCGAGATCCTCTCCGCTTGAGGTGGAAACCCGCAACAGCTTCCCTTTGACCGGGTCCTGCGCTTTTCTGGTTATGACATGAGCTTCCTCTTTGTCGTGACCTCCTTAACGATCACCTTAGCTCTCAGCCTTCGGCTTCAACTTAGCTCTTCTTAGGTACGAATTCGTAATGGGCCAGTCGCGGCCTGTTTCCATCCTTCACTGTTCAGCAATCAGCTATCGGGCCATATTTGGGCCCACACAGGTGGGTGAAAGGAAAACCCACCTGACCATGAATATCACCGCAGACGGTGAAATGTTTGCATCAGGTACACTGATTATCAACCAGGGAAGGGCAGTGCTTGCAAGATTTTTCCTTGTCTGTAAGACCATTTGATTATGCATACCTACAAATATTAAGCAGTTAGCAACGAACAATGAACATATGTGTTAACTAAGTTGAACACTAGACCAAAATATACACAAACCGTTTTGAAGGTGTATGGGAAGACGATGCTGTAGCAGAGCTGAAGTAGTTCATGAAGTGTGACATGAACTACTACATCAGAGGGGCGGTTCGTGAGAAGCACATATCAAGACCGATGCATTACAAGAAGATTTAATGAAGAGGGACATTAAAGGAAGACTTGAAGAAGAAGCAATCGATCTAAAGAGAAAGGAAGATTGGCTTATTCGCTGAAGTAAAGGAAATGGAAAGTTTCCATTGGATAGATAGATTAGATCTAGGGCTTCTCAAGATATATAAAGGAAGCGTTTGGCACTGTGTTGCCGGTTAACACACAGGGAGAGCTTTTAGCAATAGAGGTTTTTGTACGTCTTAGAAGGAGAAGCAAAGCATCTAGGGGTTAAGAGCTTAAGTGGTTCAGAGTCTGTCTTAGATCTCTACGAGTTGGCTAGCAAACAAGTCGAGGTTTGGTCTTGAGCTTGTTTGATTTATTGCTTTTAAGAGAACTTGTAAGAGCTTTTGAGAATAAATATAGTCTAATTTCTTGGATTGAATAACCCTGTACTACTGTGTTCTACATAGCGTAGCCTTGCTTATCTTACATTAACAATT